>NC_052356.1:52570591-52635959 GCF_009727055.1 Benincasa hispida | reverse complement strand
GTTGAATCCGAGATTCAATGACCTCTTTCGAGATCTTGGAGGGAGTTGGCCCAGTAGCTTACCGATTGGCAACTGCCCCAGCAACTGTCTTCTAGTTCAATAATATCTTCATGTTTTGATGCTAAGGAAGTATGCTAACAGACCCCTCTCATGTAGTTGACTAACAGCCCTTACAGTTTGGAATGACAACTTGAGCTACGAAGAGAAGCCTATAGAGATCCTCTACCAGAGAAGGTAAAAACATTGCGCCATGGGGAAATTCGTTTTGTGAAAGTCCTGTGGAGAATCCACCAGTCAAGAGGCTAATTGAAGCGAGAGGATGAGAATGAAGATCCAGTACCCGGGTACTTTTCAAGAATGGAACTTTCGAGGACGAAAGTTCTTTGGAGGGAAGAATGTAATCCTCTGGAGTGTTTTTTTTTTTTTTTTTTTTTTTAAGAATGAACTTTCGAGGACAAAAGTTCTTTGAGGAAGGAAGAATGTAACACCCTGCACATTTTTTTTTAGTAATAATGTAATTTCAGTAATTTGTTATTAGTTGGAGGACATTTTTTGGAATTTTGGACTTTAAGTGTAAGTGCAAGAAATTTAATTGTTGGCGTGGAAATTATTCAAATTGGAAATTAATGGTAGGAATTAATTTTCTTTGAAACGGAAAGGAATTTAAAAATAGTTATAATGGAAAGGGATTAATGTAAATATATTGATTTACCCCTTTTTTGTTTTTATTATTATTAATATTATTATTATTCAGCTGTTCCGCCGCTCGCTGTTCGTCGCTGACCGCCGAGTCGCCCATTCTGTCACCCAGCCCGAACCGTCCAGCCTAGGTTCGCTTCACCTTACCGTCAGATCCGCATCGTCACGTCGTATCTGCGGCCTAGTCGTCAGATTTCTTCTGTTGCCACCACCGTTGCTTGTGCCAGAATCTCGGAGTCTTTGGGTAAGATAAAAGTTTTTAGAATTTTCTTTGGTGATTTTAGAATACCCAGTTGGTTTTGGCTAAAATTGTGAATGACCATCATGTTTGGGCCATAGATTTGAGTGTTGGAAGAGTTTCAAGGTCGAAAGCGGATCTTGCGACGTTGCAAAAAGTTGTTTCAGATTGGTCATCAAACTTTTGGTTGTGGATTTGATCTTGGACAAAGCCACAACTTTGGTAAGTTAAATTGGGGTTCGTTGGATTAAATGTGGTATGTTTTGGTTTTGGCTCCAAAGATTGAATTCTAGTGTTTGTGTTTTGTGCTAGGGGAATTAATTCGAGAGTTACTTTGTTGGAGATTAATTGTTTGGGTTAATTTTGGATTTAATTTTGAGGTAAGTAATCTTACTACTGGAATTGCCCACGGGCTAGGCATTAGATGTATGCTAGCATGTTAAATGAAGGTTATGGCAGAATGACAACATGAAAGATTGATAGTATAACATGATTAAAGTATGTTCTGTTACGAGATTCGAATTATTTATTTATGCACATAGACAATTGAATGCTAGTATGAGATAATATGTGCTTCCATGGTTGTATTTGATCTGATGATGTTGAGGTATACATGCATGTTGTAGAACCATGATGATGAGGTATATGTGTATATTGTAGAGCCATGATGTTGAGGTTTATATGTATGTCATAGATTCATACAGTGATGATTATAATGTTGAGACTGTGTAAATGTCATTACTAATTAGTTAGATGCCCATTAGATTTTGTGTTTCCTTCGGGATTCACCAGTCTGTGTTTCCTTCGGGATTCACCAGTCTGTGTCTCCTTCGGGATTCACCAGAGGTACTTAACTACAGTAGAATAGGACTCAGTCTCCTTCTTGTTTCATGTGCATATGTGTCCCATGAGGACTAGAGCAATTTATATGTTTCACCGGAGGTGGGTATCTAGAGGACATAGATGCCCAACTTGACCCCAATAGTGGAGTTACTTACTGAGTATTTTATACTCATTCTTTCTGATGTTATTGTTTCAGGTAAGGGTAGTGATGCACCGGCGATGGATAAGCGGAATTCGTGATTGAGCTACTGGGACTAGTTTTTACGCTTCCGCATCATGAGATTTAGAGTTCTTTTCATGTTTTTCTTAATTTTTAGTTTTGATGTTTAAAACTTACTTTTAAGAATCGTTTTTCAGACTTATTTATTATCAATTATTATTTATGGGTACCCTACTATTGATTTAGTATTTGAATTTAATGAAAGTCTTTTGAACTTATCTTATTTAATTAGCATTTATTTTGTCATAACCGAGTGTCGTTTTGAGTTCCATGCATGCATGTATTTAGTAACGGCCTAACTTAAGTCCTAGGAGGTCGGATCGTTACATCAAGTCTCTCCTTCGGAAATCACTTATCTCCTACTAACCCCTCAATGTGATTAGTTTCAATCTTGTCCATAAATTTGTAAATTTTACTCTTCATTCCGGAGTAACTAATGCTCGGCCTTTTCTTTTTTTTTCCCCCATTTTTTGTCTTTGGTGTTACTAAACTTTCACTTACAAAGGTAAAAATAATTATGATGAAGAATTTTCAATTAACTTTAGTAGTGACTAATAAAAATTAATTTATTGAAATTTTTTAAATTAATTGGTAGTTAATTAACCCAAATAAGACTAAAAAGTAGGCCATAGTGAAAACTCAAAGGTAGAATCATAAAATATTGTCGAAATAGAAATTAAACTTAAACGTAAAGTTTACACATGTAACATTTGGAAACATTATATTTATTAGGAAATTTTTTTAAAATGTCAAAATTGCTAAAAATATTATTAAATATAACAAAGTATCCCAATCTATCAGTAATAGGTACTGATAGACACTGTCAGTAATACATGATAGTAGTCTATTATAGTGATATTGTACTATATTTATAAATAATTTTATTCATTTTATTATATTTGAAAATAATCCTATTTATTATTATTATTATTATTATTATATTTTATTTTTGTTTGTTAGTTTTTAAAAGTGAGAAAAACCGCATTAGATGATATTTGATAGTTGAAAAGAATGGTATTGGAAAGGAAAATTATTTTAAATGGCAAAACGGTTAAAAATATTTTCACATATAAAAAAATGTCACTCTTTATCAGTGATAGACACCGTTAGATCTATCATGTCTATAGTGATAAATGATAATAGACTATCAGAGTCTACCATTAATAGAAAATGACATTTTATTATATTTATAAATATCTTGGTTTATTTTACTATATTTGAAAACGACTATAGTACATAGTACATCTACACAAATATAGGAGAGCAGGGGAGTAGGTATTGTTTTAATTTTCTATTTATATGGGTTAGGAGTTCATGTATTTATATGGGTAGATGTGGTTAGGAGTTCATGAATAAGGGCACAACACAACACACCATGGGTGACCACAAAGTTATAAGCACAGCATTCATTCGTCCCCCATCATCACCCACCAGAAAAACACCTGCATCCAAATCTACTAAAAGCTCCTCCGATCAGGACGTTCAAGCACAGCCACATACTCCAGATGCATTCCTCGGTAAGAGGCCGGCGCAAACTAGCCCCATCGACACCTCCCAACATGAGCGGCCAACTCGAAGGCCACGAACCGACAACTCGGAGGGTTGGAGCTTCGGTGTCGTCGCCCCAATGGATGATCTGATAGTGAAAGTTGAGGAAATGGTTAAAATGTTGAAAATGGTGGTCAGGAAAAAGGATGTGGTGAGTGATCCTTTGTTGGCTTGTTTCGTGTCTGCGCAGACTCTGCTCATTGGTTGCACTGCCGAGCTTATGTCAATTAGATCAACCAGAAAACCAGAGCCACTAGATCACCAGCTTAATAAAAGTTCTAGTACTTTCAGATCTATTACTGATGGAGCTGCTGATGAAACTGGAGAGAAAAAGAAGAGAAAGTATAAATCCAAGAACTAATTAACCACAATCCTCCCACAATGCAATGCACGACTAGTTCACCACCGCAGTGAAGGTTCTACTTGCTTTTTTTCTTTGTTTCTTTTTTGTCCCCTTAGCTCTCTACTCCTGATGCTCTCCAAGATTAACGCAACATTTTTAATAAACAGAGATATCTATGGGTGAGGGTGATGACAGAGATAACTTACAGTCTCTGTTCTTGCCCCTATTTTCATTTCTCATCTCATGGGAAATTTTTTCCTATTTAAATGGTTAATCCCTTATTATTTATCATTATTTAAGTTATTAATTTCTCCTAAGAATGTTAATCTTAAATGTAATAAAATTTATTTTTTTACATTGTATAATTATTTATACATAAGGATTTAAAAATTGTTCAAATGTATCGAACTATTCATATAATATCATTATCCATATATAAGAGTTCTATGGTATATATGATTTAACTTTTCAAGTGTTTAATTTTTAAAATAAGTTATTTTCAAGTGTTTCAATATCATTATCTATATCGATCCTTATTTTGCTCAGAAAAAATATTTTTTCTCACCCTCGCCCCATAAAATTTATCTTTCCATGTGGATTTGGCAAACGGCCAAAATTTCTTTCTTTCTTTTTTATTTTTTTTAAAAAAAGATACATTTTGTGCCTGTAGATGTACTTGAATATCTCAAATATCTCCACTAGGTGGACACAATTCTTAGTACTCTCATTATATCCCACTTTTGTAATTAATATTCAATGAAACCCCAGGAAGCATGCAAAAGAGTAAAATAAAGAGGAGGACTAGAGATAAGTCCATCAGAGTTAATCAGTACATTAAGTGTTACAAAAAGCAGTCAAATTGAGGCGATGGTAGAAGGTTCGTATTCCTTAAATAGGCCCCTGCGAGGGTGCAAGTGTCTTCCCATAGATTTGTAATATTTTTACTAGTGTCCTTGAATGTGTGATTGTTCTCCGTTCAATCTAAAGAGTCCATAATACAGCGGTCGAGGTGTTGAAGAAAACATTTTTTTTGTTGGTGGTTTGTTTGATCGAGTAGAGGTCTTTGCAAAGTGTTTGGATAGAGTTATTTCTATTGTGCCACCCCATATGATTAGCCATCTTGGCTCACAAGTTCGAAGCAACTTTGCAAAGGCTTAAGAAATGTTCCATATTTTCATCAGGGGGCACCAATAAGGATTGAGAGAGAAATTTGGGAGCTTTTTCTATAACACTTCCATTGTATTGATGCTTTCATGAGAGAGTGTCGAGCAAAATTTTGCATTTTTTAGAATGTTGGACTTCCACAAATTCCTGTAGATGGCTGGCTCAAAGGGACGTTCATCAGTTGATGTTGGGATGTACATCATTAAATTAAATTAATGTACATTGGACCAAATTAAATTATATTAATAAAAAAAATACATTTAGATGTGTATTATATAATATTTGTCGGTTGATTATACAAACACTATGCCAATTAAACGATACACATTTTAGCATGGATTGTTTGTTGAAACTTTCTTATCTCAAAATTGTTGATTTAGTCCTTCATTTAATACAAAAACTAAACTATTTATAGTTAAAAAAATATATAAGGATTAAGATGTAAAAAAGTCTGAAAATATGCATGCTACGATCTGAATTAAATTTTATATGAGCTTACCTTAAACGTGACTCAAACCCATTCAAGTGCTAATTTCACCTTTTCCTACCTAATTAAAATATATATATATATATATATATATATAAATTTAGATAAGCGGAAAAAAGTAGCAAGTGGTGTTCTGATATCCGAGTAACTGTGCACAACACTGATGGATTGAGTTTAAAGATCATATATTCTTTGCATGCCCGTTTAGAAAAGCTATTTAGAGAGACCCACTTTTGTGCGGAGGGTGCTCCCATGAGACCTCGTATTGAGATACGAGCTCAATTGGATTTATCATTTTAATATAGGTATAATCGACCAAGGCACATCAGGTTTAGATAGTAGCTTGTTGTGTTGTTATATTTTATTATTGATGCGAGCATAATATACCCGTCCATGGAGCTACCTTGTATCTGAAAGAAATCAAACTCGAGATTTCTATGAGTAATGAAATATAGATCATTCCAAATTACAATCATGAATGAACATTACAAATTATAGTCGTAAAACAAAACAAACAGTTATGCAATTACTACAGAAATTACAACATGAATAACTACAAATGAACAAGGAGAAAACTCTATGAACATTTGTAGACTCGTCTCCACGCTCCTTGCTCACGAACACTCGAACACAGCAACCTCGAACGCTCTAACAACACGACGGCAACACTACACGAATAGTTCGCGCTCGTTCTCAGCGATCGCCTTGGTCACGAACTCCTCAGCAATACGAACGGCCTCCATAGAACCTCGACGATGTCGAGTTGAGTATGACACCACCAAGAAGGTTACCTTGGTATTCTTGGTGTGAGAATCCAAAGAGTGGGCTCTGTTCGGACTTGGTATGAGGCAGACGGAGGAAACATCGATCGTGTACACGATTGGGCACGTGGGAGATGACAAAAACCTATCACATAGGTCGATGCCCAATCGTTTAGCTAAAGCTAAGCAATCGTCTAGCAAAAGTTGTGCGATCGTTTAGCTCGGTGTTTGTCACCTAAAAACACTACACGATCGTTTAGAATAACACATTGTCACTTAGTAAATCTAGTACTTACTTGACAAGCGCCTGTGAGTTTCTTTTTGCCGAGAGAAATCTCTAATCAATTTTTGCCAAAACTTACTAAAATTAGGAAAACAATTTTCCTTTTAACTCACGGTTACCATGAATCACCAATAACCCCCACTCAATTGGTTATTAAAGAAAAAGAATTAATTATCCAATAATTAATATTATTATAAATATAAATGATAACCAACTTATCATAATATATTTATAATCTATAGTTTTAATATTTCATCTCATGAAACATATAAACCATAGTTCTTTTTCTATTCCATGGTACTTAATGTAAATCTTATTTACATCAATCCTCCACTAGATGTATCTCATACATCAAACCGATTATATCATATATAATCATAATACCTCTTGTCAATTTGAACATTTCAAATCAACACCAAGAACTGATCCTCAACTGAATCCATTGAGCTACCAAGGGGACCTTATGGACCTGTAGCTCGAAACTCCAACGGTACGTAAATAATTGACTAAACTCTTTAGCCATGGGATCCACCATCCATTAACTGCCAGGCACTCCACTAAAGACCGACAGCTGAACTTCTTACCACAGATATATTATGTGTCCATCTTAACCAATCAGTAGTGCGATAACCCTTCACAGATCGCTCGTAAGTACAGCTCGGCCAATAATTGTTATGCCTCTGTAGTTACATTTGTCTCCTTAAGTACCACTGATCTCTCTAATGAACATAAGTCATAGTCCTACTATGACTGAGTCTTCTCTTCCAAAGAGAAGTTGTGGCCACTATGTTCAAGCCTTGGAATCAGCTCTTAAGGGAGCAATCTCTTTATTTATCCCTGCTTCCGAAAAGGAGTGAATTCCATCTTGTGGATCGAGTTCCTAGCTCCCTGATTAGACAATCCCCAAAAACGTAGGCATGTTGAGTTCGCAATCTGGCCACTCTCACCCATACTAATCAAAGGACCACCTTCAAAGGCAAGGGTTCCCAAAACACTCAGGATTGAGATCGTGTCACCTATAGTCGTTTAGGTGAGATGCAAGTCTCTAGTATCAACGATGTTATATACAGAGTCTAGTTATCTCATGGTCCAAGTCTTATACAAACTCTTTGTATAGGACACCCCCGCTCGCACGTCTCCACATGAATGGTTAGGATCTACCATCTGTAGTAGTTTACAACACTTGTAAACCTCTACAAAGCGGGTCGTATCCATAGTGTCACCAGGATCAGGTATCCCACCTTAATCTTATACTACATACCTATTTAGGTTATCACTTAAGACATGATCCACTTGTATATCACATATACATGCTTAAGTTCACATAAGATAATCAAGGAGGTTTGTTTATTGGATATGGGTAAATGCCAGAATTAAATAACACTTATTTTATTCATTAAAACAATGTGTATCTTTACAAAACAACGAGACTCTGGGAAAATTAGGACACCAATCCCAACAGTGTTCTCTTCAAGCGTGGTTAGTCTAGCTGTTCAGTATGAAGTTTTAGGAAGACTGAGAGAGTTCTTCTTGGAACCTTTCTCCTTGAGTTGTATGTACTTCATTTTTTGTGATTGGTAGTTTTTGCCATTTTTTGTTTTCCTTTTTACCGAGTGATGCATTGTTTGTACACCTTGAATCCACTCCTTTCTTCATTCTATATATCTATATATACTATCTAAAATGGGCTATAAGGAGATACTTTTGATTTCTGTTCTTGCTCATTTTAGTTGATGATCATAGGATATGTAAGATAATTTCACATTTCAATTATTAAATGAAAAAATTTATCATATTCTTTGGCCTTCACATTGAAAGAAGAAAAAAAATTAAATACACTCGATCTCTAATCTCTAATTCACGTTAAATGAAGGAAAAAATTTATCACATTTTATCTCTAATTTCTAATTTAGGTTAAATAAGAAGATTTAGAGAAAAAAAAATCAATTTTATCCTCTAGTGTCTAATATGTATTATCTAAAATGTGCTACAAAGGAGAAATATTTGATTTTCCATTTTGTCCCTTTTAGTTGATGATCATTGGGATATACTTTATTCTCTAATCTCTAATTCACGAAAAATTATTATTTAAAAAAAAAAACATTCTATCTTTAATAATCTCTAATACTCTTTAAGAAAAGGAAAAAAAAAATCATATTTTATCCTCTAATGTCTTATTCATGAAAATCTTTTTCTTTTAAAAGTTTAAAAACAAATGACATTTTATCCTCTAATCTATTATTCAAATTTTGTTTTTAAAAAATCATATTTTATCTGGAATAAGGACCAAAACTTAGGGACCAAACAGGTATTATTCTAATTTTTATCTAATAATTTTAAATGTGAAATTTTTTTTTTATATCCCTATGACCATCAACTAAAAATGGTAAAAGAGGAAATCAAATGTTTTTCTTCTAGATAGTATAGATTTCTAAAAACCGAATGACCAAATACACTTATACCGGACCAAAAAAATGTATTTTTACCCATTAATTAATTTATATTGACTTAGAAAACAAGTAGTTAATTTATATCGACTTAGAAAACATGTAACATGACATTAATATTTTAAAAGACTAAGGTTCGATACATGTAATAGTTGAAATAAACATAATAAAATAAACTACAAATCTGAACACAATTGATCAATTGATTAAGAGTCCAGACGACATGTTGTTGAATCAAATCTTAACAATATCCAAACAGCTATATGCAATATTTTGTGTGAAATAAATAAGTATCCTATATATGCAGCTCATATACATAATTGACAGATCTGAAAGATGCGAAGTGTGCAGGAGGCCCATATGGAAAGCTCAGTGCAGACTTCCCTTAATGAAGACCAGCATATTTCTTCTTCTTCTTGTCGTTCAAAAGCCACTGATAATTCTGAACCAAATGAAGGACAAGAACCAACCACTCCTTCAACAGCTAAAAGGCCTCTTCTTAACCATGAATTGGGATCTTTCGTTGCCGTCCGTATAAAGTATGGAGAAGAAGAAAATGAGCATTCAATTCCTGCCAACTGTATGTTCATCCATCTACATATTCCTCATTAATTTTCTTTTTTTTTTTTCCCTTTTTCTTGGTATTATGGATTGTTTGTTTGTAGGTGCAACAATGGGGAATAAAAGATACATTAAAAAATCTGTTGAGTTATATCAAGCTGCTTTAAAGGGAGATTGGAAGACTGCCAATAAAATATTTGACGAAGATCCATCATGGTCCACGAAGAAGATAACTTCAAAAGGGAATACGGCCCTCCATATTGCTGCTGCTGCAAAGCATATTTCTTTTGTAGAAGAGTTGGTTAAGCTTTACTCTTCAAATGACTTTGACTTAGCTATAACAAATATAGATGGACGCACTGCCCTTTCTTATGCCTGCTGTATCAGGAGTTGTAAGGATCGGTAAAGCAATGGTTGACAAGAATCCCAATCTTCCAAATATTGATGATGGTGGTGATCTTAAGTGCATCCCAGTTTTGGCCGCTGTAGTTTACAAACGCAAAGACACATGGCTTCCTATCTTTTCTCTAACACTGATTTTGATGCTTTATCTCCTGAACAACAATTTGAACTTCTCTTAGCTACAATCGACAGTGATTATAATGGTTTTGCCTCTTCCAAATCCTTGTTTAATAACATATATATAGCATCAACTTAAGTTAATTTCTTTAATACTCTATAAATTCAATGTTCTTAATTAATATATATTTCTTTATTGTAGATATAGCATTGCATATTCTGGAAAAGAAACCTAAATTAGCAAAGGAGATGGTGAACAAAAATGATGACACGCCTTTGCATATACTAGCCAGAAAGCCATATGCCATCGGTAGCAGCAACGAGCTTAGCTTCTGGAAAAGCATATAAACTCTTGTAATTATACACATCATCAACACTATTGCTTTCCCATTTGGATCATATATATAATACGATATACTGTATATATTTTATGATCATTATATCTTTATGTGCTTTAATTTTTCTAGGCTTCAACGGGATTTACAAAACAGCTGTAATGCAGACATTAGCCCATCAAGTTGTTGAACGTCTATGGGATTCGGTTGTCGAGGATCTTTCAACACTGAAGCTAGACGAGTTCAGAATAAATCTCTCAAGTTTATTGCACGATGCAGCAAGAGTTGGAAATGTTGAATTCTTGATAATACTCATTCGCTCCTATCCCGATTTGATATGGATAGTTGATGAGGATAAGAAAAGCATATTTCACGTAGCAGTTGAAAATCGACAAGAAAATGTGTTTAGTCTTATATATGAGATAGGAGGGCTGAAGGATTTCCTTGCCCATGGATACAATGATAAGGATAAGTTTAACATTCTACGCCTAGCTGGAATGTTGACATCTCCATATCACCTTAGCAGAGTGTCAGGGACAGCTCTACAAATGCAACGAGAGCTTTTGTGGTTTAAGGTATGTCATTCTTGATGCATAGATTTTTTTTTTTTTTTTTTAACAATCTGATTTAACATTCTCCGCTACATACATTCTTTCGAAATGTTGTACTTAACTTCAAGGAAATGGAGAAAATCATTATCCCATCCTATTATAGTATGAAAATAACAGAAGACCATGATCATGCTGGTCAAACACCTCGTGAACTCTTCACAAAAGAGCACAAACACCTACGGAAAGATGGGGAGGAGTGGATGAAAAACAGTTTGCACATGCTGGTGGCAGCTTTAATCGCAACGGTGGTTTTTGCAGCGGCATTCATGGTTCCAGGAGGCAATGACGATAAGGATCACATTCCTATTTTCCAACAAAATCAGGCCTTTACAGTGTTCGTTATATCAGATGTTGCAGCTCTGGTGACATCTACAACATCTATACTCACATTTTTATCAATTTTGACGTCACGCTATGCAGAAGAAGATTTTTTGATATGGTTGCCAAGCAAGTTATTGTTTGGGTTAGTGACACTATTTGTTTCTATAATATGCATGGTAGTGGCTTTCAGTGCAACCTTCTTTATTGCGTATCATAAAATAAAGGTGAAGATTACATTGATCGTTGCAGCAGTGACCATCTTTCCAATTGCCTGTTTTTGTATGTTTCACTTAGCTCATTGTAGATATATTGCGGTCAACTTATTGGCCTCAATGTTCTTTGAGAAAACACAAGAAAAGTCTATTTTAGTACAATTACACGAATGCACATCTATCTAGCTTTGTTGTTTTTCTAAGATGTCTATGATCATGCAATAATGAATCTATCACATTTGAAGTAAAGAATGTATCGTAAGGATAACCCACTAGCTATTTAGCCCATTGAGGGCCAAATATTGTTGGTTACGATCGAGTTGTACTATTTGTTATTTATAAATCCTCCTCCTATGTAAATAATGTATTGTAAGGATAATCCACTTCTTCTTCCTCTTCTTCGAAGTAAATAATAACCTACTAGCTATTTTGCCCATTGAGGGTCCAATTTTGTTGGTTACGATCGAGTTGTTATTTATAAATCCTCCTCCTCCTCCCTCTCTTTTCATCTTCTTCCTTCCTCTATAGAATCAAGATTGTGACGATCCTTCAATAATACGAAAAGGATGAGATCTCCTTCGTTCTTCTCTCCTTCTCCTTCTCCATCCCTCTTCTTCTTCCCTCTTCTCTTTCTTCTTCTCGTTCTCCTTCTTCTTCTTCATTTTTTTATTTTTTTGCTTTGTGTAAGACTCACTTTTTGTTGAATTTTGACAAAGTATTAAAAGTGCAGTTTGTACCACATTGGTTAAACTGAACAATGAGGATAGACTCCAAGTCTATATAAGGAGCTTATGCATCTAATTCCAACTCGTTCAAGTTAGAAACACTTTAAGCTTTAGCGTCCTACCTTTAGTTAAATTCTCTTTATGTATTCTCTAGTTTGAGAATGGGAAAAAGATATGATTAGTATAAAAGTTTTGAGAAGGTGCTCTTGTAATTTGGATCGAGAGATAGAATTGTTTTGTGTGATTGTAACAATTTTTTACATAGTAGTTTCTTTTTAGTGGGTCGTAGTTTTTCTCCAGTTGGGAGTTTTCCATGTAAATTCCTGTCTTTCCAGTTTTATTGTTTTCTTTTAATTTCCAGTAGAAGTGAGAGGTTTTTTCCCAATAAGTGGTATAGAGTCATGCCCTTGACTTAACTATGTCGGTAGAATCTGTAAATGTCGAACATAGATGTAGTGGAGTCTCAAAAATAGTCATGGTGTGATCTATGGTTGAACTCTATTGGATAGGCGAGGTACTTTGTTGAAGAGGATTAAGTGTAGAAAATAACAAAAAAGTTATTTGAATATGAAATTTGAAAATTAATTTAGATAGTTTTATGTAACAAATCTGTGAATGAGTAAAATCTATAATAGGAGAATTTAGAATGCAAAAGGTGAAGGAAATCGAATTCGAGATTTTCATGAGAAGAGAAAATTAAGATCATTCCAAATTACAATTATGAATGAATAATACAAATTACAGTCATACAAAAACAAGCGGTTATACAATTAATACAAAAATTACAGCATGAATAACTACAAATGCACAAAGGAAAACCTCTACGAACATTTGAAGATGTGTCTCCATGCTCCTTTGCGCACGATCGCTCGAACAATAGCAACCTCGAACGCTCGATCTACACGACCGCAACAAAGCACGAACACTTGCGCTCATCCTCAACGATCGCCTCGGCTACGAACTCCTCAGCAACAGCACCTTGACAGTGTCAAGTTGAGTATGACACCACCAACAAGGCTACCTTGGTATTCTCGGTATGAGAATCCAGTGGGTGGGTTGTGTTCGAACTTAGAATGAGGCAGACGAATGAGGGAACACCGATCGTGTACACGATTGGGCAAGTGGGAGATGTCGGAGACCTATCGTATAGGTCGATGCCCAATCGTTTAGCTAAAGCTATGCGATCGTCTAGCAAAATCTATACGATCGTTTAGCTCATCATTTAGCTCGGTCTGTCCCCTACAGGCACTACACGATTGTTTACTTTGGGCAAGCGATCGTCTAGCAAAAGCTACGCGATCATTTGGTAAATACTATACGATCGTTTAGCTCGCCCAAGCTATCGTTTAGTAGATCTGTATTTACTTGACAACTCCGTGAAATCCTTTTTTTTTTTTTTTTTTTGCTATGCCGAGAGAAGAAATTCAAAGCCTATTATGAAAACCTTTCAACCGGTTACTAAAATTAGGGAAAACCATTTTCTTTTATCTCAAGGTTATTATGAAAAATCCAATAACACCACCCACTCAATTGGTTATTAAAGAAAAAGCGAATTAGTTAATTAATAATTAATATTATTATAAATATAAATGAATAACCAACTTATTCATACTATATTTTAACCTATAGTTTTAATATTTCATCTTTGAAACATATAAACCATAGTTCTTTTTCTATCCATGAGTACTTAATGTAAATCTCATTTACATCAATCCTCCACTAGATATATCTCATACATCAAATCGATTATATCATATATAATCAAAATACCTCTTGTCAATTTGAACATTTCAAATCAACACCAAGAACTGATCCTCAACTAAATCCATTGAGCTACCAAGGGGACCTTATGAACCTATAGCTCGAAACTCCAACGATACGTGAATGACTGACTAAACTCTTTAGTCACAGGATCGACCATCCGTTAACTGCCAAACACTCAACTAAAGACCGACAGCTGAACTCTCCTTACCATAGATATATTATGTGTCCATCTTAACCAATTAGTAGCGCGACAACCCTTCACAGATCACTCGTAAGTACAACTGGGTCAATAACCATTATGCCCCTTTAGTTACATTTGTCTCCTTAAGTACCACTGATCTCTCTAATGAACATAAGTCATGGTTCTACTATGACTGAGTCTTCTCTTCCAAAGAGAAGCTGTGACCACTATGTTCAAGCCCCAGAATCAGCCCTTAAGGAAGCAATCTCTCTACTTATCCATGCTTCAGGAAAGAAGTGAATTCCATCTTGTGGATCGAGTTCCTAGCTCCCAGATCAGACAAGTCCCCAAAAAGTTAGGCATGTTGAGTTGGCAATTTGGCCACTCTTACCCATACTAATCAAGGGACCGCCCTCAAAGATAAGAGTTCCCAAAGCACTCAGGATTGAGGTCGTGTCACCTATGGTCGTTTAGGTGAGATGCAAGTCTCTAGTATCAACGGCATTATATACAGAGTCTAGTCATCTAGTGGTCTAGGTCTTATACAAACTCTTTGTATAGGACACCCCTACTCGCGCGTCTCCACATGAATGGTCAGGATCTACCATTTGTAGTAGTTTACAACACTTGCAAACCTCTACAAAGTAGGTTGTATTGTAGTGTCACCAGGATCAGGTATCCCACCTTAATTTTTATACTACAGACCTATTTAGGAAATCATTTAAGGCATGATCCACTTGTATATTACATATACATGCTTAAATTCACATTAGATAACCAAGGAGCTTTGTTTATTGGATATGAGTAAATGCCATAATTTTTTATTCATTAAACAATGTGTATCTTTAGAAAACAACGAGACTCTGGGAGAATTAGGACACCAATCCCAACAAAAGGTAGGACACTTAGTTGAAGTTTCAATATGTAGAGTTTCCTCTGTAATACTTCAATAAAATTCTTCTTTCAATATAGTGGGTGTAGGCATTCTAATAGCTGAACCACTCTAAACTCACTGTGTCAATTCTCTCTTCTTCCCTCACCCTTTTTTCCTTGATAATCTCCATCGTAATTTCTTTATATAGCTCGATTCAACATCAAAGAATCATTAGAAGGTTGTTAATCAAAGAAATAGACAAAGTAAAAGGAATAGAAATAAAGAAATAAAAGAAGAAGAGTCAGGCAAACTAAGAGAGAAGATGCAGAAGAAGAAGAGTGAAATGAGGTCTGAATAATTTCTTTTTCAAAATCGTATGTTTTGTTGCATGTAAAGAAGATGCAGAGAGCTCCACGCATCCAAGTGAAGTGTTCTCTTCTCCTACACGTGTAATCGCAACAAATTGGTATAGAGCATGTAAAGATCAAGAAAGGTACAAAAATTTCTCCAAGAAACACTTTCTTGATTAAAGAATGGTTCTGGCACGCTATGATGTTGAGAAGTTGGTTGGGAAGGGAGACTTTGCTCTGTGGAAAGCAAAGGTAAAGGCCATTCTTGGACAGCAGAAGCCTTTAAAAGCCATCACAGACCCAACCAAACTTCCCAAATTAGTGACCAAAGAAGAAATGGAAGAAGCGGAAAGTGCAGCCTAAGGTACAATTGTCTTGAACTAAAGTGATAATGTGCTTAAAGAAGTAATAGAGAAAGAAACAACATATGAAATAAGAAACAACATATGAAATATGGGTGAAGCTAGATGAATTGTGTCTCTCAATAGATTTACCTAATTGGGCATACCTTAGAGAAACTTTTTTCCCTACAAAATGGATTCAAACTGAAGGAACTCTAAATATAGAGGACCAGTGAGTGGAAACGGATCGTTCTAGACTCTATTGTGAAAGAACTCAAACATTTACAGTCAAATAGACACGATTATTCATTAAAGATAAATTACAGCATGCTTCTTAAAATAAATACAAAAGATCGAGTGACGATACCTTTGAAGAACTCTTTCTTCACGTATTTCCCTCGATTGTTCAGCAACGAAGCAAACAAGAACTTGAATGCAACGATCAACTGGAACTTCCTCAATCACCAACGAGTAAAAATCGATCCTCGATCCTTGAATAGAACTAGAAACACCACAAGATTGCCTTGGTATTCTCAGTGTGAGAATCCAGGAGTTGTGGGCTCTGTATGATTTTAGATGGAAGGATGGATTGGAGTAGACGATCGAGTATTGAACAGAAAGATCGTGTAGCAAATGGAAGTCTATTATATAGACTCGATGCTAGATCGTGTAGTAAACGGGTACTATCGTATAGTAAACTCGATGGATTATTTAGTCTCTCAAAAGTTATCTGATAACTTATTGCCTTCTGAGATTTTGAAACCCAATTTCTTTTTATCTCACTGTTAGCCATAAAACCGTCTAAAATCACCCACTAAGGTAGTTATTTAGAAAAAAGAAATATTAATTATCATATAATTAATAAATTATAAATAAATATAATAACTAACTTATCGTATTATATTTATAACCTATAGTATTAATACTGCATCATATGCAACATATAAACCATAGTTCTTTTTCTCTTTTTATGGCATTTAATGTAAATTATATTTATATTAATTTCTCCAATCAAATAATAGTGTATCAAATACATCATTTCAATTATATCATATATAATTGAATTACTTTAATTATATCATATATAATCCAATTCCCTCTTGTTAATTTGAACATTTCAAACTAACCCAAAAACTGATTATCAACTTGAATCCATTGAGCTGCCAAGGGACCTTATAGACTGGTAGCTTGAAGCTCCAACGGTATGTGAATAAGTGACTAAACTCTTTAATCACGATATCCACCATTTGTTAACTGTCAGACACTCCACTAAAGACCGATAGCTGCACTCTTAGCACTACAGATATATTTCGTGTCCATTGGATATAACTAATCAACAGTACGATGATCCTTCACAAATTGCTCGTAAGTATAGCTGAGCCAATTTATTGTTTTGCCCCTATAGTTACATCTAACTCCTTAAGTACTACTGATTCCTCTAATGAACAATATATCATAGTACCACTATGATTAAACCCTTCTCGGGCTAAGAGAAGGTGTGGCGCCATATTGTTCAAGCCCCGGAATCAGCCCTTAAGGAAGCAATTTATCTACTTACCCCTGCTTCGGGGAATGAGTGAATTCCATTTTGTGTAGTTGAGCTCCCCAATCAGATGAATCCTTAAAATGGTAGGCTTGTTGAGTCGGCGATTTGGCCATTCTTACCCATGCAAATTAAAGGACTGTCCTTATATGGTCATCCTAGTGAAATGAAAGTCTCAATTATGAACGACATTATATAACAAGATTAAATATTTCATGATCTGGTCTTATACAAACGCCTTTATATAGAATATCCTCGCTCGCATGTCTAATACATGAATGATTAGGATCAAATCATTGGTAGCAGTTTACAACATTTGTAACACCTACAAAGCGGGCCACACTCATAGTGTCACAAGGATAACATATCCCTCCTTATCCATATACTACAGACCATTTAGGTTATCACTTAAAGCACAATCCATTTGTATGTTTCCACATACATGCTTAAGTTACAACGATAATCAGAGATCTTAGTTTATTGGTTTGTAGTTAATGCAACTAAAATATCTCATATTTCATAGAATGAAGTGAATAAAATATTATATATTATAAATCACAAAATGTTTGTTCATACAAGTGTTTATAAACTATAGGACCCTACAAGATTTAGGACATCAACCTCAACACAAACAAATCATAAGTGATAATCTAAGTGAATTCAAGAAGTTGTCTATTGAATTTAAGAGCTTTGGTGACAATATAGGCGATGAAGATGGATCATTCATCTTATTAAAATCGCTTCTAGAAGAATATAGAGTGGTTAAAGTGGCTCTCAAATATGGAAGGGAAAAGATCACCATAGATGTTGTGATTTCAACAATCAAAACTAGATGGTTAAAAATTCTAGCTCAAAAGAAAGATTCAAATAGTGGTGAATGACTGTTTTCAAAGGAGAAATCCAAAAGTAATTGGAAAGATGGCAAGAATAAAAAAGATAAAAGTAAACTCAAGTGTAATTTATGAACAAGATTGGCCACATAAGGAAGGATTGTTTCTTCTTTAAGAAAAAGCAAAAGGAGAAACAAGTTGAAGAGTCTAAAGAACCTAAGGCTGAAGCATCAGTAGCAGAACATGAGGGTTATATCTTTGTAAATGCCCTGACCACCTCACAACACAATCCTAACAATAAACAATTTGATGAAATTCAAAATTAGGTGTTGGATTCCGGATGTACATTCCACATAACACCCTCAAAGGGCTAGTTCACTACCTACAAAAGCTGGAATGGAGGTTGTGTCTATGTGGGTAATGATAGTACCTGTGAAATAGTGGGAATAGGTTATGACTCACAAAAATTCAAAGATGGAACAGTCACTTTTCTTAAGAATGTAAGACATGTGTCCATATTTAAAAGAAATTTGATATCTCTAGGGATGTTGGACTCTATTGGGTGTGAGTATCATGGATTTGGAGGCAAGTTTGAAGTTAGGAAAGATGGTAAAATAGTACTTGTTGGACTCTATTGGGTGTGAGTATAATGGTCTTTACCTAATCAAAGATGTTCAGAGATTTCAATCAACTCTAATAGTTTCAAATTCAACACTCACAAAAGGAGATCTTTGGCACAGAAGGCTATCATACGTACCAAAGGCCTAAAGATCCTACCAAATCAAGGGTTGCTACCTAAAGGCTTATGTGAACAACAAAGTTCTGTGAGCATTGCATAATTGGGAAAGCTACTAGACAAGCATTCTCTAAAGTTGAACATACAACAAAGACCATCCTAGACTACATCTACTATGATCTTTAGGGACCTACACAAGCACAATCACTAAATGACTCAATGTACTTTCTATCCTTTATTGATGATTTTTCTAGAAAATGTTGAGTCTACTTTTTAAAAACCAAAGATAAAACTCTAGATGAATTTAAAGAATGGAAAACCAAGATTGAAAAACAAATTATCTGTCTTAGAATAGACAATGGGTTGGAGTTTTGCAATGAGGAGTTTAATAACTTTTGTAAACATCATGGTACTCTAAGACATATATAGGACAGTTAGATATACCCCCACAACAAAATGGTGTTGCTGAAAGACTAAGTAGAAAAGTAATGGACAGAGTTGGTAGCCAAATGTCAAATGGACAAATACTTGAAAGGTTTTAAGCGGAAGCTGGGTCCTATACTGTCTACACCTTAAATAGATGTCCACACCACTCAACTAACTTTGTTACATCTGAAGAAAATGTTGGATTCAGAAAGCAAGTAGCGGAAGCAAAAAATGATCGTTAAACATTCTAATTCATTAATTTTGACTTCATACTAAGCATGCTCATAAACTAAAAACAGAGTTTCAACACTAACCTTTAAAGTACCTTTGATTCACGATCTCCAACTGCAATCTCCTTCTTCTTTGGATGTGAACCACCACAAGGTATTCCCTACTATTCTCTTGGAGCCTTAGATTGAGTTGTGGGACTCAAAATATGCTTGAATTGAAGAGAATTAGAGAGGAGGTTATTGGTTTTATACAGTGTGAAGAACACTTCTTCAAACACAAATTCCCAGTATTCAGCAACAATTGCTCTGCCCATTTCATTTAAAATTCCAGCTTTATATTGCATAACTTTCATGCAACTAACAGCCTTGCATGAATCACAGCTCATGCTTGTGAATTTGAATTGAAAACTTGGTGGTTTAGTGACTAAGGTGCTAGCATCTAAAGTGGGAAAACCCCACTTTTTCATTTCCAATTTTCTTTTTATTTTTATTTCCAAAATAAAAAATTCATTTTAATTAAAAAATAATTTTACAAATTAATTTAATAATTAATTTTCTAATAAAATTAATAAATTAATTAAATAATTTTATTAATTTTAATTTAATATCAAATATTAAATTAATTCATCATCAATTCCATTACCATAAATCTTTATTCATGAATATAATATTTAAATCGTATTTAAATATTAATCGATTTTCCAATTTCGTTTAATTCCAAAATAAAACGTGTAATTATATCACGTATAATTACTAATTTCCTTAGTTTTAATTTGAACGTTTCAAATCAACTTATCACGCTACTCTAAGGTTAATCCGTTAGTGAGCTAGTAGGGGGACCTAGTGGACCTACAGATCATGGGCTCCAACGATCTGAGATTAATTGGCTTGATGGAACACGAGACATATACAGCGGAATAAGGATCTAATTACACTATAATTACCTCTAATTAAAAGGAAATTAGCATGCAAATATAGAAAAAATAGTAAACTAAAAAGAGATAGTGTACAACCTTTGTAGCTCTCGAAAAATGCTTTTTCTCACTGAATCTCGACCCGAACTCTACCAGACCACCACTAGAGTTTCCATGCTATTCTCTGAACTCTGAACCGGGTTGTGGTACCTGGTAAAATATATGTCTAAAATATGCAAGGATAAAAATCATTTGAAAATACCCCAGTGGGAAAAGTTTTTTTTATGAAATAAATCATCTAATGCCCTGGAAACTAGTAAGGTCTTTTTGGAGGTTAAACTTGCGGTCCCTAAATTTTAGAAATATTTCAAGAAGAGACCTGGATAAGAATTAAGGAGATTTTGGTACATAGGATTTGCATAAGGCAACCTTGAGAAATCTAGGAAAGAAGAAGGCGGTCGACTTACTAAAGAAAATATTTAGCTTATGCTTGAGGACAAGCATTGTTTTAAATTTGGAGGTATGATAACGGACAGAAGTGCACATTATTACAGTGCAAAGTTATAAACAATGCAGGATTGCGACGGTAAAAATATATAATATTGCATCCAAAAGCATTAAGTTTGCAACATTGCGATCGCATGCATCCATCGCATTAAAATAGCTAACTTATGTATTTTATGCAGGAAAATGCGTTGACGCAAGGCAAAAATGCGATCCGAAGAAATTATCATCTGAGCGCATTACGAGATTGCGACTGCAAGGCTCTGCGATCATTTGCACTCGCGAAAATCTGCTCAAGAAGGTGGCCGCATAGAGCCGACCCATCAAGGTGGGCGAATCTGGGTGAAAGCTTAATAAATCACGATGGGACAGAAAGCTGATGACAGTCGATTCCGAATTAAGTTGACAAGCTGTTAACACATACTATAGCAAGTACACTCAACTTTTCGGTGACAAATATTCAATGCATCAAACAGAGAATTAATGACATCCCATCAGTGCAATCATTCGAGAGAAAAAGTTCTTCACCCTGAAGCTCTATAAATACCGAAGGTCACTTTCATTGAAGGAGTTCGCTCAATTTACAGAGTTCACCATATAGATAAAAGTTAGCCTTGTTCACAGTTTTTCTTTTACTTAGAAGGCAGAAGCGAGTGAAGAGAGATTACACCGAGAAATCATCCTGGTGAACTTGGAAGAGTGTCGGGAAGCATTGAGACCAGAGAGAGGGCCAACTTTTGTGGAAGCAAGAACATCTTTTGGGCAAAATAGAGATAACGCAGTGTAAAAGCCTTGGGAAGCAAGATATTGCTACTAGGCTCTCTACCCTTATTTTCTATTGTCATTTTGTACTCGTAACCTATCTATAAAATGAAAATTGCATCTTTATATCTGTCCACTCTCTTTACATTACGCATGAGTAGCTAAATCTGTCGAATGGGTTGAAAAGCACTTAGCTAGCATAACCTAGGATCTTCACCATGCGATCATCTTGTATTATATATACGTCATTCGTCCATTAGAGATACTCGGGAGGGTAGTCTAAGGATAGAGTCTAAGCTTGGAAAAGTCATATTAGAATCTAGGCTCGGGAGAGTCAGATAAGAAACGCATAATCAAGAGATAGAAGCTTAGGAATAAGTTTTGTTTGCTATTAACGCATTGTATGCATCCTAGAGATAGGATATGATTGTATGCGGTCTCCTTGTCCTTGTGTGCATCTTTCATCATTGCATAGGCAAGAAGTAAAGACTTAGGAATAAGCTCTATAGACATTATCGCATTCATTGCATGCGTCCTAAAATTAGGAGCTATCGCATTTGCATTGGAAAATGAATTGTTGTCGCATGAGTGTAGCATGATTGCATAGCTTGAATGAATTCTCAGGAAACGCTAGCTAAATACCTTCTCAACCCGTTCCTCCGCATACTCATTGTATCTGTCGCAAAATTACTCTTTTCTCAAATCCGCCGTATACACTTTATACCTTAAACAACAAACCAACCAACACTTTGATTTATTTGTTACCGCAAAGCAATTGAAAATTACCATCGCATACTGTGTCCTTAGTCTCTATGTTCGACCCTGGGCTTACCAAGCAACTCAGTAGGATTTATACTTGGGTATTGGTGAGAAAACTTGCTTGCACAACGCATATTCCACAATCACATTCTACACCATTATTTCATCGCATAAAATGACTCATCAGATAGATTACTTCGTGGTCAGGTCTTATACAAAATATTTATATAGGACGCCCCCGTTCGCATATCCCCAACACGAATGATCAGGATCAGACCATCTGTGACAAGTCACAACACTTGTGACCATTCCACAAAGCGGGTCGCATCCGTAGCGTTACTAGCATAAGGTTTCCCTCCTATATCTATATACTACAGACCATTTTGGTTATCACTCAAGACATGATCCACTTGTATGTCACCACATACATGCTTGAGTCACATACAGATAACCAGGGATTTTATGTTTATTGGTTTGTGGTAAAGCAAATAAAATAAGTAACCGAGCAAAATACAAAATGTGAAGTAAATATCATATATTAACAACACAAGTATTCGTACAAACTGTTTATAAACTATAGGACACGAGACTTTAGGGCATCAACCCCAACACTTCGAGCTATAGGTCTATAAGATCCCCTTGGTAGCTCAATGGATTCAAGTTGAGGATTAATTCTTGGTTTTTATTTGAAATGTTCAAATTGACAAGGGGTAATTTGATTATATATGATATGATCAATGTGATGTATGAGATACATCAAGTGAAGGATTAATGTAAATGAGATTTACATTAAGTACCATGAAATAGAAAAAGAGCTATGGTTTATATGTTTCATCAGATGAAATATTAAAACTATAGGTTATAAATATAGTATGGCAAGTTGGTTATCATATATATTTATAATAATATTAATTATTGGATAATTATCGCTTTTTCTCTAATAACTAATTGAGTGGGGGGTTATTGGTGGTTTCATGGTAACCGTGAGATAAAAGGAAAAATATTTTCCTAAATTTAGCATGATTTGAGATTTTCCATTATGGGAAAGAGTTCTCACGGAAAGGCTGTCAAGTGAATGAGATTTAGTAAACGATAGCTAAAAAGAGATTACGATCATGGAGTGGCACTACACGATAGTCACTCAGCTAACTGATAGCTAAACGATCGCAGAGCTTTTGCTAGACGATTGTGTAGCTTCTTCTAAACGATTGGGCATCGTCTATACGATAGACCTTGTCATCTCCCACTTGCTCAATCGTTTACACGATTGTTCTTCCTCCAGTCTCGTTCTCTAACCAAGTCCACACAGAGCCCACACTTCTAGATTCTCACACCCAAAATACCAAGGTAGCCATTGTGGTGGTGTCGTACTCAACTCGATATAGTTTGAGGTTTTAAGAGGTCGTTCGTTGTGTTCGTGATCTTAGAGATCGTTGTGTTTGTGGTCGCTGTGATCGTGTTGTGTTGCAGTCGTAGTGTTTGAGCGTTCGTGATTGTTGTCTTCTTGATTGTATTAGCATTCGAGATCGAGGGTGTTTGAAGATGAGTCTTCAAAAGTATGATTCTTTATCCCTTGATCTTTGTAAAGCATGCTGGAATTTCGTTTTGTGCATAACCTGTTTGTTTCCGTTTTTTTATTGTAATTTTTTATGTTCAAATACAAATGGAATTTGGAACGATCATTCCGCTGCTCATGGAAATTCTCATGTTTGATTTCCTTCAGGATCAATGTTCACTCTTAATAGAGGAGCTGTGCTTTGGGAAAGCATAAAGTAAGGCTCCATTGCCGACTCTACCATGGAGGAAGAATATGTAGTTGCTTGTGAAGCTGCCAAGGAGGTTATATCGCTCAGAAAATTTTTGACAGATTTAGAAGTTATTCTTGACATGTCAAAGCCCATCACCCTTTATTGTGATAATAGTGGTGTTGTAGCTAATTCTAGGGAGCCTAGAAGCCACAAGAGAGGGAAGCATATTGAGTGCAAAGATCATCTCATCTAGGAGATTTTGCATCGAGGGGATGAGATTATCATGAAGATTGCTTTGGAGCATAATGTTGTCGATCCATTTACAAAGGCTCTCATGGCTAAAGTGTTTGAGGGTCACCTAGAGAGTTTGCATCTATCAGACATGTATCATTTAGTCTAGGACAAGTGGGAGATATTACGGGACGTGTAGCATATACCCTAGTATATTGTTTTATGTACTTTACTTTGTTTTTAATTTTTATTTATATAATCCACTAGCTTTAGGACAAGAGGAAGATCGTTGGGGTTGAAACCCTAAATCTCGTGGGTTTTGTAGTTGGTAAATTATTTATACATGAATTATTTATTTAATAGAATAAAATATTATTTGACATTTAGTTTGCATTAATCCAAATTCAATAAACTAAGATCCTAGGTTATTTACTGTAACTTAAATATGTATGTGGTCTACAGACAAGTGGATCGTGTTTAAGTAATAATCTGAATAGTCTATAGTATATGGATAAGGTTTGATATCTTATCCGAGTAACACTACGGATACAACCCACTTTGTAATTGATCATTCATGTGGAGACATGTGACTGGGGGTGTCCTATACAAAGAATTTGTATAAGACCGAACCACAAAATGATTAGTCTTTCTTTATATCATTGTTACTTGAAAATACTTATACTTCACTAGGATGACCATAGATAACTTAATCTTAATCCTGAATGAATTGTGAACTTCTGCCTATGAGGATGATCAACCTAGAAATGCATGTAATTATCACACTTCCAAGGACCAAATAAATTTGTAACTCCAATATAACAACCTATACTAACATGTAGCATAGATGGCAAGAAATGGATCATCCACGAGGAATATAATGATTGTTTAACCTAATTTTGAATTTGAGTGGTAACTAGGGAGAGGGAGCTTCATTGAGAAATTATTGTAAAGAAATTTAAAAACAAGAATGTAAATGAGTGATTGAAAAGTGAAAGCTCAATTTTTAAAATGATCTAGCCTAGTTTAAGTGTCCTCATATTTTTTCTTGGTACTAATTAGCATTTAACAAACGAAAGTTCTTGCTAATTATACACTTAGCCTATGCAACCTAAAAGCCTAGATTTTCATAATCTAATTTCATGATTAAACAATTCAATCAATCTTAAATGCCACAATTAATTAGATTCGATAGCATCCAAATTAATCGTGCATTTGCATTAAGAAGATGTAGTCTTGACTAAGATCGAATTAGTAGTTTGGAAAGCCTAGATTACTAATTAAATCTATTCTTGAATTTTAATTAATCATGCAAGGTTATGAAAAAGATTATTGTAAACAACCTAAATCATACACAAGCATGCTTTAATTCTTGCTCCTTGAAATTAAACACATAGACATGGTTATATTCTAGCATTCATTGAATTAAAAAAAAAAAAATTGGTCAAAGATCCTAAAATCCAATGCATATAAATTATTCAATATCCAAGAACGAATTACAGCAACAACTTATCAGAGAAATCAAGAAATTACATAAGAAATTACAGAAAAATGAGCCTCATACCAAGAAAATTAAGAATCTATCCTAAACTAGACTAGATAGACTTACCTTCAACCTTGCATCTCTTCAAGATTCATCAAGGAATTACAAGAATACATGAAAGGTAAGTGAAAGAAAGAGCGCAAAATGCAGAAAACTGGAATTCTTGAGAGAAAATTGTGTTAGAAATTATTTTTTCTTCTACGTAGAAATCGTGGGAATGTTTTTATACTTAGGTTGCAGCATAAAGACATTGATTAAAGTATTGCAAAGCTATTGCTACATTTCAAACCTCGAGCGTAAGGCAAGCATAAGGCGAGTGTTGCTACTCTGATGTGTTTTGGGCAAGCATGTGCGCGGGGTAAAATCGCGTCAATATCCAAAGGTAGCTACGCTGAGTGTAGTGTCGCAACACTGCTCTGCATCTCAACATTTTGTCTTCCAACATAGTGTTGCAACGTAGAGATAAAGTCGCGACGTTGTGTGCATCAGCTTCTTGATAGATTTCAATGTAGTCCAACGTTGATGGAGGGTTGTTGTACTGCTCTCAGTGGCATTTTTGTAATTATTGGCTCTTCCTCTTAATTGATGCTCTAATTCTCAAATTTAACTCCTTTTTAACTAAGTTTTTCTCCAAATGATTTCTTTGACTCTCAGATGATTTTACCTATAAATGGAACATTTTATGTATAAAAATGGTCAAATAAGGGAGAACTAAGGTTATAAATTATTAAATTTAGCACTTTTTTAGAGCTATCAAAGGATGGTCCTTTGATCTGTATAGGTGAGAATGATCAGATTTTCTGACTCAATATGCCTACCATTTTGGGGATTCATTCGAGTGGGGAGCTGAGAATACAGTTACACAAGATGAAATTCACTCATTCCCATTGTTAGGATAAGTAGATGAATTGCTCTTTTACGGGCTGATTCTGGGTCTTGAACAATGAGGCACACCTCACCCTTTCACTGGCTAGAGAGGGACCACTAGAAGAAATTTGGGCTTTAATGTCGGTTTTAAACCGACATTAAAGATAGTGTTATTAAAGGCCTTTAATGTCAGTTACCTTTAATGTTGGTTTTAAACCGACATTAAAGGCCGTCAATAACACCAATATTGCAGCCTTCAATGTCAGTTACAACCGATATTGAGGGTCTTTAATGTCGGTTGCAACCGACATTGAAAGTATCAACATTGAAGATCTTGCAACCGACATTAAAGCTTTTTTTTTTTAATTCTTAACCAAAATTGAATCCCGAATCTGTCCGTTTTTTTTTTTTAAATTCTGTTGCCGAATCTTTTTTTTTTTAATTGACTTTGAGTCTAGAGTTAAAATTTTTAATACATGAAACTAGGTACTAACGGCTAACAATTCTTTTATGATTGATTCTAAGATCAAATTGTTTATACAAAGAATTCGATGGCATCATTTACACACCTTGTAAGTATTTATGATCCTCATTCTTAATTTTAATTAGGAGTTACTAGTCTCTGATAAGGCACATTAACTAGAAAAGTAAATTGAATCAAAGACATGTGCACAGATAAATGAGTAGAGCTTATTCTATACAGTAGCTTTAAATATAAAATCACTTCCAGCCAAACCTAGCTAGATGTTCTTGATGCTTAGTTGCTGCTGCTTTATCCGTAGCTTCTCGTTTCAAGGCCCTTTTAGCTCGTCGACCTGTTTTATCTTTGTAAGTGGGCTCCCTCGATGAACTAGGTTCGGCCAACTATGGCCTAAGAACTGGTCGGGCTTGTTATCTACCTGCCCCCACGTAACCATTGAATCCCCACCTTCGATTTCTAATTTGGAGACTTGGTGATACACCCAGGTAAGCATCCTCCAACTCTTCATTGTCATCCTCATAAGGATAGTATTGATCATCCTCAGGATCCATCATAGGTTTCCTCCCGTTCTGCAACGATCTGAGGTTTATACCACGAAGCTCTCAGAAACAGACATACACTCTCCTCAAACATGTAGTCGTGGATGCTAACAATGTGAAGACAATATATGGTTAGAACAGTAATTTGAAAAGATAACAGTATCCAAACCCTAAACTATAAACTATAAAAATATTCATATGATGGTGAAGGAACAGACCTCCCATCAAGAGAACGATGAACAATCGGGAACTCAAATGGATGTTTACATTGTGGACAAGTCGGTTTTTGCGTGTATGAGGCCCATCGAAGGATGCAAGTCGCACTTCATGAAAGTAAAAGAAAAATAAAAGCTAATATAAAAGGTCACTCTCATTCCTCAAACAAACAGGCATATAGAACACGCTTAAACACTCAAGTTCAAATGCCTAATAATCATTCTAATATGTGTTCTATTAGAGTCTTATTGTGCTTGTACCCATCAAACATTCAACACGGTGTTTGATATGTGTCCAATTTAACAAACATGTCACTATAATTAATCAGTGAACAACAGAGTTCTGTCCACTTCCCACAAAGAAAGCATTTTAAGTTCAATGATCAATCAACTAAATAAGACAAACCTTAACTATGACTTATGCCAATTACTCCAAGATGCTTTGATTATAAATCTAGAACAGCATACCTCTTCCAATTAAATTCGGGCAACCTCAAGTACAATTAGAAACATTGCACCAAAGGCAATGGCGGATATAGTGAATTTCTCCTACGAAGTTTAGCGGACACCCAGGAATACATTCGCAACAACTTAAAACTCCATCTCCAATACAAGCATAGAGCCACAACGAAATGAAATATATATGAATAAGTCATGTTATAAAAAATATTAATTAGGTGTTTTTTATATATAGAAACAACTACTTTTATGAAGAAAGAACGAAATAAAAAATATTAATAGGTATATGAAAGATGAATCAATTGGGACAAACCAATAGGCGTGCTCACAGCCTCTCACTAAAGCAGTTTCTTGAAGTGCTATCTTATTTAAGGAAATTGCACAAGCCCCATCGTGACTCCCATGCCCCATTACTTGAATCTCTACCTTCTTTCCCATTTCCAACTGAACATACAAATCCAGCAAGTTAGACATCCTCAATGTACATATATGCAAATATCCAATATTTGAAAACAGACACTTAAATAGAATCATAGATAAGCAATTCTAACTAAAAGAGAAGTTCGTATACAAGAATATCCAATATTTCAATACAGATACTTAAACAAACTCATAGATATGCAACTCACTCTTAACTGAAAGAGAGGAAAGTCTTCCTTATAGAATAAAGAAAAGCATGCAAAGGCAACTGACCAAATTCGCAAGAGAAAAACAACAGCAATCCAATGACTGGCAAATAGATGAACATAAACAATAGCTTCTGCTTCTTATGATTACTCATACCATACAACCAAGTACAAAAGTCAATTCAATTCGATTCAACCATATTCTCCCGAGATATTATATTGCAGTGACGATGTCCGTAATCGAGAAAGAAAACAAGACTAAACCACGATCTCAGGCATCATTAATTAACCCTCAAGCCCCAACAAACACAAATCTTGAAAAACAAATGACAACAAGACTAAACCAACGATCTTAGATTTGCCAATAAGAACAATCAACAAATTGGAGACAACCATTTCTTACACAAAGTTTTAGGCCCCTGATTCTCTTGGATAAAGAAAGTGCGTGAAAGTAGATCAACTTCGAAAATGAATAGATAGAATAAAACCTGGTCGCAAATTACCTGTTCTTGAACGACATCTGAAACGCTCTGGATAGAGATTCCAAAAGAAGTCATAATTGTCTGATCTTTATTGCTCTAAATTACACAAAACCCAAACAGTTGTTTGGCACAAATAAAAACTTGAAAAGAAAGGAGTTGCTGAAAAGAAAGATCTACATTTCCAACTGAACATACAAATCCAGCAAGTTAGAAATCCTCGAAGTATGTATACGTGGATATCCAACATTCAAAGAACAGACACTTGAACAGAATCATAGATATGCAACTCTAACTGAAAGAGAGGAAAATCTTCCTTATAGAATAAAGAAAAGCATGCACAGGCGACCGATCAAATTCGCAAGAGAAACAACAACAATCCAATTACTGGCAAATCGGATGAACATAGACAATAGTTTTTTATTCTTATGATTCCCCGTAGCCATACAACCAAGCACAAAAGTCAATTCAATTTGATTATACCATATTCTCCCTAGATTAAATCACAAAAAACAAGCCTCCCGATGTCCATAATCTTGATAATGAAAGAAAACAAGACTAAACCAAGGATCTCAGACTTCTTTAATTAGCCCCCAAGAAATGCAAATCTTGAAAAACAAATGAAAACAAAAGTAAACCAACGATTTCAGTTTTGAGAACGCAATACTACCAATAAGAACTATCAAGCACCATTTCTTACATGGAGTTTTACACCCCTGGTTCTCTTGGATAAAGAAAGTGTGTGAAAGTAGATCAACTTTGAAAATTAAAAGATAGAAGAAAACCTGGTCGCAAAGAACTAGTTCTTGAACGACATTTGACAATTCGGCGCTCTGGATAGAGATTCCGAAGGAAGACATAACGAGTACACGAGGGTTTCTCCTCCGATCTTTCACAGAACTGAATGACAGCACAAATCAAAATTTAAAAAGAAAGAAGATGCTGAAGAATTATTCTGAGCGACGGACACGGGAAGAAGATCGACGGACACGGGAAAGAGATCAACAGCGAGTGAAGAAAGGTGAAGAACGAGTGACGGCGAGCGAAGAAAGGTAAAGGAGATCGACGGCTAGCGAAGAAAGGTGAAGGAGATCGACGACGAACGAAGAAAGGTGAAGGAGATTCAGCGAGGGGTGGTGAACAGCGCGACACAGAGATAGGGTTTGGGCGAAGAATGATAATCNGACACAGAGATAGGGTTTGGGCGAAGAATGATAATCGAGAAGGATACGATAAATTAGAGATATATTATTTAATAAAATAAGAAAAAAAACATTACACCTTTAATGTCGGTTTTAAACCGACATTAAAGCCCATCTTCAATGTCGGTTTAAAACCGACATTAAAGATCCATTTTTTTTAAACCGACATTATACATCTGATTTCACTTTTTCCAACCGACATTAAAGCCCAAATTTCTTCTAGTGGGCCTAGTTTATAGTTGGACTATAACCAATTATTCATTAGAGGGATCAGTCATACTTAAAAAGTTAGATGTAATTACACGAGTAAAACAATAATTTAACCCAACTATAGTTATGAGCAATTTTTGAAGGGTCAACTTACTATTGATTGGTTATATCCATAGACACATAAATATATCTGCAGTGCGAAGAGTGTCGTTATCAGAATTTAATAGTGACTGACAGTTAATGAATGTTGATTGATTTAATTAAAAAGGGTAATTTATTAATCTCGTATCATTGGAGCTTCTAATTTTAAGGTCAATTAGGTCTCATTTCTAGATCAATAAGGGTTAAATAAGAATCAATTAATTTTGGATTAATTTGAATTGTTCAAATTAATTAAAGGGAATTAATTGTATGAGATACAATTAATATAATGTAAATGGAAAGTTTAATGAGAGAGATATATATTTGAATATGATTCAAATATTAATTATATCAAGTGATATAAAACTATAAGTTAAAATTAATATGAATATTGTACATATTAAAACTAAATGTTATATGAGAGAATATAAAGTTAGATATATTATATATGATATAATACAAACTATAAGATATATTATATGAGATATAATATAAAGTTTAGTTTAATTAAAGGGGAGTTGCTCTACGCGATGAAGGGAGTTATAAAAATAACTCATCTCATTCTCTCGTATACAAGAACACTGAAGTGGTTTTTGCAAAATGGAACGTGAATTTCACAATAGTGAAAATCTCTGCAATTCTTTCTCTCAAGAAATTCTCTAAAAAAGAATTCTCTTCTCCCTCATCAAAATTAAATAGACGAGCCCACAACTCCATCTTGATCCTTACCTTGAGAATAGTCAAGAAAGACTTTGGCGGTGGTGTCTAAGAAAAGTTCTTTTCTTGTTATGTTCATGACGATGAGTTCGTGATCATTTGAAGAGGAGAACGTGAAGATCTAGCCTAGTTTAAGTGTCCTCCTAAGTTTCTCGTCTTCCCTTTCCTCTCTGTAATCGTTTTAGACAGTATGCTTAGAATTATGCTTATCCTTATTTTGTTTATTTCTCTATTTTTGAGTTTGTTCCAAAAAAGAATTCACTGACGCAAAGGTGATCAATCACCTCCACATTGGGATCCAATCCCTTCAAGACGCACACAGGATATTTTGGAGATTCGGGACTGTTTTCCCATTTGTTAAGCATAAATTTCCAACATGAGATATTTCTAATTTGTTACCATCACTTGACCAGTTCCTTACCTCCATATTCAGTCCGTTACTGGAAGCATCGTTATCGGCATACCAATTAGGATCAGCAATAACTTCCAGATTTGCATAGAAAGGATTACTACTCAGATTTGCACAGAAGGGATTACCATTCGGATTCAGCAGAATGACCATATTTACGGCATGCCTGGTGTAACGGTCATGCTTGTCCAGGGCCTGTTGCCCATGGCCGCATGCCCAATCCAACCCCCTTCTAGCATACTTTCATATCCTGTATTGTATTAGTTTAGTTAGCTTGCTTTCTTTACATTTTCATTGTGAGTGACCACTCGCCCTTTTGCATATGCAAGGGCGCCAGTTGGCTTTTTGTTCAGAATGCACTATATGGGGATAAGACTAACCATCACTTCCTCATACCCGGAGTAGTACTCTATAAAGCCGTTGTTGTTGCTTATTGCTTTCTAGTCTACTACAATCTTTCTTTCTTTATTCACACTCACAAATCTTCTTACGAAAACCTTTTCTCTAAACCCGTTTTCTAAAATCGTTTTCCCTAAAACGGGGGTGGAGGTTGCAAGAGGCACTCGGTGTGCCATCGGCAGTCTGTATTCGAGTTGGCTGGCTTGTTCGTGAGCGGGAACAAGTGTCGCACAATCGCTAAGAGAAGCTTTCGAAAGAGCGATTGTGACACCTGGCATGTGGGTCGATTACCTCTGCCGCACCCACGATCCCTGCTATTGGTGACGTTTTGATTTCCATTTCCTCTCTGAAAATTTTCATTGGGATTTTTTCGATTATTGTTGAAGCGTTGTTGTTTTGTCCTTGAGGCCGCTAGTTGTTGCTAAAATTTCAGTCGTTTACCACGTTTATAGAAGTATCATGGTTGAAACTTCCTGTTGTTCTCTGAGTATTTTTGATGAACAAGGCATTTTTCGAACACCAACAACTCAGTCTACGTATCTAACCAGGAGATATCAGGCCGTCCTCGAGTTGTGGCAACAACTGGGTTATATTTTTCATCTAACCCCAAGAGAACTTGTGACACTAGTGATCTTGATGGAACCGGACTTCTAGCCTGACCAAGATTATCAGCATTAGTTTTTATCATTACCTTTTCGTGTTTGTTGAAATGTTTGTCAAAGGATGTCTTCTTGAGCTCTGGATTGAACACCAAACAGTGTCTGTATCACCTCCCATAGATCTTAGGAATTTTCACATCTGTTGACGTGGTGACGCTTTTCTCCATTTCTAATTTACTAGTAATTGCTCTATTACTTTTCTCCTTAATACTTGTCGAATTAAAATCTTACAAAGTTTGTTTTGAAGAAGTTCATCAAATTTCATTTTACAACAAAATTTTAAGTTATCTGTTCATAATTTCATAAGTGAAAAATTGTTACAATCACAAAAAAATCTCTCCACCTTGATTTTTAAAAAAATACTCTCTAAAAGTTTTATATCACTCACACAACTAAATTAGTACACAAAATTTGAAAATATTCAAAATTGGCATAGAACTTCATTACTTCTTTATTACTTTTTGGTTAGATTGCTACTCTTTTATATTTTGCCAAAAATATTGCCGCAACTACAATATATTTTAAACTGAGTAAACTAGGAAAAACAAAATCAGAAGAAGGAAAAACAAACAAGCGATAAAGCAAAGAAAAGAATAGGGGTTGTTTAATCATAGGTAAGTGACCATTATGGATTAAATTTATGATCTTTTAGATATTTATAAAGGTCATATTCCACGTTTATAGCTAGGTCAATCCATAATGACTTCATTTTCAATGATCAAATTTATATTTAAGAGTTATTTTGAAAATGATAAAAGTGATATTCGTAATTTTAAAACGGTGTAATCAGGATAAATTAGATCCCATATTTAGATTTTTCCTTTATGCCATGTATTTAACCCTCTATTCACTATCGTAAAATACACAATAATGCAATAAAATACTCAAATGTCAATATCAACTACCAAACTTTAGGAAAAGGGAGAGAATTCGGGGAACACCTTCTTTGTAAGTCTAGACTGTAGTTGTGTTTTCTAGAGTTAATTATTTGTTATTGTATTAAGAAAAACACATCAAAACAGAGCATAAACAGAGGAAGCTTGCTGGGAGCACATTGTCACAGGTCTTAGCATATATGTACTAATCAATAGAGACCTCTTGACTTTTGATCTATAGTTAACAAAACAAAATAAAGAAGGTTGGGGTGGCAATTTTCATGGGTCACTTGCCCAAGTTTGAAGGCAAGAATTTTAGACAAAACAAACAACAGACTTCCAACGTTAAAAGAAAGTTGATGTTATAAAGATGGCTATCCCAATTCCCAAAGCCATGTAGAACAAAAGTATAGGGTGGTCAAAAAGTACTGGACTGTCTTTAACAACGTAGCAAACCCCCCAAATCTCAGCCCCACATTGCCAAGAAGAATCACTTGAAACCCCGGCAAAGGTCTAATAACACACAACCAAAAGAAAATAAAGCAAAAGAAACAAATTTTACTTTACTCATTCAACAATTTCCCTTATGTTTCAATTTCCATTTCCTCCTTCACGGCAAACCCATCTCCCAAAACAATGCCACTCCCCCACTACTCCTCTGTTTTAATCCTCACTCTGTTTCTCTTCTCAACCCCATCTCAATCCACCAAATGCCGAACTTCCTGTGGCCAAATCCAAATCAATTACCCATTTGGCATCGACGATGGCTGCGGCAGCCCATACTACCGCCACATTCTGGATTGCACGGACTCCGGCAAGCTCGAATTAAGAACCCCTTCAGGGAGATACCCAATTCAAACCATAAGTTACACAGAACGGCACATCAAAATCACGGACCCTTACATGTGGAACTGCAACGACGGCGATAATTTCCGGCCAACAAGGCCCTTCAGCCTCGACACAAGCACCCATCTCTCGCTTTCGATGCAAAACGACTACCTGTTCTTCAATTGCAGCGAGGACAATGTAATTGTGGCTCCTAAGCCAATGTTCTGTGAGCGGTTTCCGGAGCGGTGCGATTCGTCGTGCGATAGTGCGAGCTATCTGTGCAGGCACTTGCCGGAGTGCGGCGGGGGTTTGGGGGCAGCGTCTTGTTGCTCGTATTATCCGAAGGCGACGGAATCGTTGAGGCTGATGCTTAGGTATTGCTCGAGCTATACGAGTGTGTATTGGAAGAGCATTGGGGCTCCGGATCAGCCGTATGATCAGGTCCCGGAATATGGGATAAGGGTTGATTTTGATATTCCGGTGTCGACGAGGTGTTTGCATTGTCAGGATATGGTGAAAGGAGGGGGAACTTGTGGATTTGATACGCAGGACCAGGGTTTCTTGTGCCTCTGTGGGGAACGGAATGTTACTACTTTTTGTGGAGGTTAGTGGATTTTTTTTCCCATTGAAATGGTTTTTTTTAAGATTAATTTATAAATATAGTACTTATGTTTATCTAATTTGACACCAGAGCACCTTAGCTCAAATAAGTGTTCAATCTAAATTGAGATTTTTCCAAGAATGTTGAATTCATATAAAAAACTATATTTTGAAGAGATTTGTACTTCCAAATGATCTGAATTATAAAGATGGATATATATATATATATATATATATATTTTAAGAAAAAGTTGAACAATTTGGAAGTCACTAAACATATAACCAATTATATACAACTTAGTTATGGTCAAGTTGGTACTTTGAAGTAGCAGTTCGAAGATTTTAATATTTGGACATTTTTTTCTTTCTTTTTCCTATCAAAGTGAACTTAACTTTAACGGTAATTGGCATGTCGCCTTCTCACTTAGATGTTGAAGATTTGATCTCTCATCCCTACAATTATACTAAATAACACTTGATTTTTTTTTTTCTTTTGAGGTTCTCCCTTTAACTTCTATATTTTTTATGTCCTTCCTTTGATCGCTATCAGAAAATTCTTATCATGATAAAAGATCAGTTTTTCCTTAAAAAATCATCCCATAGTAGTTCAATGGTAAATGAAATGATATTCTTTCTTAGAGGTCGGAGGTTCTTCACTACACAGTTGTGTTAAAAAATAAATTGTTCGTTCTTTTTCTCTCTATATATATAGTATATCATCTTCACGAAAAAGTATACTAGACATTTGTTGAACTCTGAAAACGAATGCTTTCTCTTGAACAAATTTTTCACTCTAGAAAAATATTTCTATGTGCTATCTTATTTTTATACTAATGTGTTTTAAGGATTTTAATTCCTTACCATTAAAGAATTTGGATGTAATCGATTATATGATTTGTGGGATGTATCCTAATTTTTTTTAACGAAAAGAAAAGGAAAATAATTTACTTTTCCAAGGGCAGGGGTAAAATTTCATCTTGAAATAATTTATAAAGTAACGTGTTTTTTTAACTATATTGGAATCCTAATTTTTAACAGAACATGAGATAGTTATTAAAGGTCTAAATAAACTCTTTCACTAAGCACTTCACGTCTAAAAACATTCACATCTTAATATATTCTTTTAAGTTGGAATATGATTGTTTAACTTTCCTTTCTTTCTCTTTTTTCCTTTTCCTTTTCCTTTTTCTTTTCCTTTTCCTTTTTTACTTTGAGGGTTTGTTATGACTAAGGTGCCCACAAAAATATGGAGGTGTAAAGTTTATTCATATCTCGACATAAATATCGATCAAATGTTAATAATGATGATGTATATTTCTAGAAAAATTAGAAAACAAAAAATTTAAATAGATATTTAAATTAATAAATAAATATTATATATATTTACATTAGTGACATTTCCTTGATTTTTTTATGTTTCATAGATTTTTCTTGACTGAATCTAACAATCCAAACTCCAACCTCAAAGATTGAATTACAATTTTTTTTACAATATGTGAGTTGGAGGAATGGAGCATCATCGACAATATAAATTTTATGCCAATTAAACTATGCTCGTGCTAGCATGAAACTCTTTTTTAGTACAACACAATATGTAGGGCTTAGAATTTAAACTTTTGATCCTCTTAGTCGAGGTTTGTATTTAACATCCGTTAAACTAAGTCTAGGTTTAGTCATTTATCTAAACTTGCACTATTTCTCATTCATTTACATTCGAAATTTGAAATTTTAATGTCAATATATTATTTCTTCACATTAATACATAAGTGAACAAATTAAGTAATTACCATTTCTGCATGCAGATCATGACGCATCTCAACAAAAGAAGAAGTTTGCAGTAATTTCAGGTGAGCTAATTTTAAATCAATATCAACCTTCAACCCGTATTAGATTTTAATTTTCATTGAATTAATCCATGCATAAAAACTTAGTTCTAGTACTTCGCATTAAAATTGATACATAATTAATAGAATTCTGATCATTAATTGCATAATAAAATTGCAGGGACGGCAGCAGCAGTGTCGGCGGGCGGGGTGTTCGTAGTTGCAGCGGCTGTAATATGGTTTGTAAGAAGAGTAAGAGCCAAGGCTCCGGTAACCTGCGGGGTTCAAAGCAATGACAATAGGCTTTTTTGATATCATATATTTCATCTCTCACTGTTGTAATTTTTTTTCCCCACATGCATAAATATATATAATTGTTGTTTATTAAACATTTACTCAAAACTAAAGATTATACAATTTTGTAGAAATCAATTATACACAACTCGTATAGTTTTATATCAAATATTATATTATATTTCTCATCAATCAAAAAGCTTCTTCCTTGTGGAGTGCCCAAATTAAATACTCACATGCTTCAAAAGGAAGCTAGGGTATAGCACTTTAATATATTAAAAACAGAAAGAAAAGAAAACCCTGAAAACAAACAGAGTACCGAAAGTACGTTTGAAATTTAGGGTTTGTTTGGATTGACCATCTTAAACGATTAAAAAAAATTTAGACACTTAAAACGTCAATCCAAACAGATTTTTAATTAACAGGGTTTGCCGACAAAACAACGAAGTGGGCCAGCATTTGCAGTCAAAGCAGGAACCATAGGGCCAGGAGCCACTGGAAAAGACTGAGCTTTTGTGTAAATTGGACTGCAGCTTCCCCATCCTGATGGCACAAAATAAGCACCATTTAAGAACACATCTCTGGAGGACCTCCATTTCCAGTTCTTCCACCCATTATTAACTTCCCTCTTTGTAACCTGTTTAATTCATTATTAATAGTTAATTTCACATTCAAGTCAAAGAATTTTAATCCTTGTTTTGATTATTTATGGCGCTTCTATTTGTGTTTAGTACCTGCTTGGCATTAGAATTTTGGGGAGCTACAAAGTAGTTTCCTTCACTGAAGATTGTGGGGTTTGCACTTCCACCAATCGCGTACATTTTCCACTCGTCGTATCTATTGTTGGCTACATGAGCGTAACCAAACCTAACCCTAAAACATTATTAATTCGAATGATATAACACATTAGAAACATTCATCTCCCAAATCTAATCTTGAATTTAAAGAAATTATATTTAAAAATTTAGGTATCCTTTGAACTCAACAAAAAAAAGAAGTAAAGGAAGATCATGTTTAATAGTCAATTTGATTTTCAGTTTTTTATATTTCCAAATTAAGCTTAGAAATACTACTTCCACCAATGAATTTCTTTATTATGTTATCTGCTCTTTATAAATATTCTTAAAATTTGAAGCAAGTTTTGAAAATTAAAATAAAAACTTTTTTTACATTTGGACTTTAGCTTAAAATTCAAATATTATTTAAGAAATATGGAAATCTAGATTAAAAAAATTACGGAATAAAACATGATTTTCAAAAACTAAAAACTGCAAATGAAATCGAATAGGCAAGTTTGATAAGTTTGAGCATTTGTTTTCTTTCGAAAAGGATTGCTTTTATCTATAAATTTTTTTTTTTGGTTATCTACCTTCTAGAAATATCTTTAAAAATCAAACTAAGTTTTCAAAATTAAAAGAAATTTACTTTTTACTTTCGATAAATTTGATTATAAGTTTAAATGTTTGGTTAAGAAAGGTTAAAACCACAACAAAGAAATGGAGAGAAAACCAGCATTAATTCTTTTTTAGAAAAATAAGAATGAAACCGTTATGAAACAAACTAACAAACCTTAATTTTAGAATTCCTTTATTAAGATTGTAATATACGTATGTGTATATAATTAGAATTTAAACTTTGTTGTGCAAAGGAAATTTGTGACTATACTCTTGGCTACCTTGGCATCCTCTCAATAAGGCCAGCACCAAAGCGGTTGAAAACAATGGTGACCCTCATAATTTTATCATCAGTGTACCCATCATTATGTCCAAGCAACATCACCTATCATACAAAAAATAATAAATAAACTTCAATTCACTAATCAATATCAATAACATTTCACACAAGGGGGAAAAAATCTCCAAAAAAACAAAAAAAAAAAGACATACCTTATCATGTTGGGAGAAGTAGTTATTTGAGATAGTGACAGAAGTGGAAGCATGAATAACATCAACAAGACCATCAGTACATCGAGCTAAAAAACAATGATCAATCCAAACATGTGAAGAACCAAACACAGCAATAGCATCACCATCAGCCCCTTTACGTTTCCCAACATGCGACACAGTATCTCTAACAAGCCCAGCTTTGCCAGGCTTACAATGATGAATACTAATTCCATGTATAATAACATGGCTAACCCCTTGAACCGTAATACAAGGCCCATAAGCAATTTCCACTTTAGCCCCACGTCCATCAATGGTCTTGAAACTATTTACCATCAGCTCATTCTTCAACACAATAACCATGTCCTTACCAAACACAATCCACAATGGCTTGTCTTGGATCACACCGTATCGTAACGTTCCGTATTTTGGGTTTGAAGGGTTGTCAGATGGGTCGGTGACGACGTAAATGGTTCCAAATTTGCCTCCGATTGCATCCTTGCCGTAGCCAACGGCGCAGTCAGCTAAGGCTTGGCGGTTTTTGGCCCAATTATTGGCGGTTCGACGCCAGCACGAGTCGATTATATTCATGTTTTTCTTGTCGGGAGTGTAGTAATCCTGAAGGGAGGGATTGATGAATGAGAGAACGAAGAGAAGGATTAGTAGAAGGTGGGAGGAGTTTGAAGCCATGACTAGAACTAGAAGTGTGTGAATTGAAAAGGGTTGTGAATTAAATGAGTTGAATTTGAGGGAGTTATATATATATGTGTGCGTGTGGATTTGAGACTTAATGGAGAAAGGTGGAGCTCACGATCTAACGAGGCAATTTAGTCACTCTTTTGATTTTTTATTTTGTATTTTATTTTTTGTATATTTTTAAACGTGGTTGCACGGCTTTAGTTGGTTTACTTGTAACAAAAAGTTAGACATCATATAATAATAATAATGATAAACATAATTGGACAAGATACATGCCAAGGAGAGTGTAGAGAATTTTTGTGTATATGTGGAAGGGAAATTTGCTATATTTTATAATAATTGTGTCTAAAAAGGAAGTCGTGTATTCATTTTTCTTCTTTATTTTTTAGTTCGTTTGAGGGATGCAAGAGTGGACTATTGATCATTTACAAGGTATAATTTTATTAGGTCAATTTTATTAATTAGAAATTCATTTGTAGTGCACGTGGCACTCTATCGTTAATGAACTATAGGATTTTGAAACAAGACACAACTTGATTTTTGGGTTTTTAGTTTTTGATAAAATTTGTGAAATTGTGGTATGCGACAAATTTTAGAGTGTGGGTTGGAAAAATAAATGGACTGGTTGCTCAAATAACAATCAAACCCAAAATAAAAAAAAAAAAATATAGAACGAGGATAAACATATTAAAGATATGGTACAAAATTAGCGTAATATATCACTGATAGCACGTATCAGTAATAGCTATATAGGTAAATGACTAAAAAGCCCACACGCAACCCAACATTTCACACTTCTTCTTTCAGTTTTCTCAAATTGAAAACTATTATTGATAACAACCAACTTATAGTAGCTATCAGTGATAGCTATTATCAATTGTTATCATTGATAGTTGCTATCAATGATAAATTTCAATTTGAGAAATATTAATACAACCTTAAAATAGTAACACTTGAAATATCATCAATCAATTTGCTATCAGTTTTCAATGGCTATTATTGATATTTTTTGATTGGTTGTAATCAAACTTGAAACATTAACACCTAAGGCTATCAGTGGATATCAATCATAGACTTTTATAAATAGTTATCAACTTTTGACAGGAAACTACCATCTTTCAAAGATAACATTTAAAGCTATAAGTGATAGAAGTTTATCAATAAGAGGTCTATAAATGACTATCTCTAATATTTACCCAATTCATGTCACCAATATCATTGATTTAATTCATTTTGATATATGGCTATGTCATATCACTGATAGCTATGGCTATCATTGATAGCTTCAATAACTGGTTGTCCCTGAGCTATCAATGATAGACTTTCATCAAATGGAATTGACTTTTATATTATTAATATCATTGATATATGGATATCACCTAAGTTCTATCACCGATATCATTTATATCATTTATATCGTAGTTATCGATAATAGCTTCTATCATTGATAACATGCTATCAGAGATAACTTCTGTCATTTCTTTTTACCATTAAATAATATGTTCTTGTTGATAGCGTCTATCACTGATAACATGCTATTAGTGATAACTTCTAGGAATTCCATTTACACTTTTGTTCGAGATTCAACTTTATTAATTAAATTCACTAAGTTGGTTATTAATGATAGACTTCTATAAGTGGATATTAATTGTTGAAAAATCATCAAAGATTAAGTTGTCAATGATAGAAAATATTAGTGGTTATCATTGATAGACTTTCATTAGTGACAATTAATTTTGAAAGACTAACACTCAAACTTATCAGTGGCTATTATTGAGAAAGTTTTATCATGATTATCAATAATAGACTTTTATCACTAATAGACTTCTACAACTGATATCTACCTAAATTTGATATCACTTATACATGAATATGACTGATATCTATCTAAGTTCTATCACTAATATCACTCATAGTTGTTATTATCAATAGACAAATATTACAGTACACAAATACACAAATATTTCAATTTTTTCCTTCATTTTAGGCCATCTACGTCATTTTTTAAAGTTTGTTTTTGATAGCAAAGTCTTAAAAAAAGAAAAAAAAACTATTGGCCTGTTTGATATCATTTACATTTCTCATTTTTTGAGAAATAAACTTATTTAATAACTATTCTCGTTTCTTATTTCAAACTTTTCAGAAATGTTTCTAAAAATGATGCAAATTTGTGGACTAAAAAGAGTAGTTTCTTTTCGGTCCATTTTCATTTGTTATTCATATTTAATGTTTCATTATAATAATCAAATTTGATGATTGACTTGTTGCAGTTAAGTCACATATGAATTGGATAATTTCAAGTTTTGGGTATGAAACCCAACATTATAATTCTTACGAAAAAATAAAAAATTGGATAAAAGAAAGATTTTTTTTTTAAAAAAAAAAAGAAAGAAAGAGAAGAAACAAAAGCTAGGAAAAGAAAAGAAAAATAAAAAGAAAAATAAAAGAAAGGAAGGGAAGAAACAAAAATCAGAAAATAAAGAAAATAAAAAAATATATAAAAAAACGAAGAGAAGAAGCAAAAATCAGATAAAAGAAAGAAAATAAAAAAAAAGAAAAATGGAAGAAGCAAAAACCTGAGGAAGAAAAGAAAATAAAAAAATAAAAGGAAAGAAAGGAAAGAAAATAAATAAATAAATAAAAAGAGAATAAGCAAAAACCGAAGAAACAAAAACCGAAGAAAATAAAGAAAATTAAAAAAAAAAAAAAAAGAAAGAAGAAAGTGTACAACAAGACAAGGATGGACGAAATTGAAAATTAGAAAAAATTAAAAAGTTGACTAGCCAATGTTTTTATATTTGCAAATATTTTAAAGAGGTGATATAATTTTAGATTTTTTCCTTTATTTTACTATATATTACAAATATCCAAAATAAATCCAGATTTCATCAGCAAAATGGTAAACACCTTCCCGTACATGTGATCCGAATTTTTGTTGCTCTCTTATTTGCCCTCAATAGCCGTGCAATGGACTTTGTAAATACACTTTACAAATACAATGTTACTATATTTTATATGATCAGATAATTGTATTTGTCATGACTTTACAAATACGATATATTTATATTTGATATGATTAGATAATTATATTTCATATAGTTAAGAAAACTATATCTTACATGACTTTAAACTACGATATAATTATATTTGATATGGTTAGATAACTATATTTCGACTGCATTTGGGATTGTGTTTATAATAATAAGAAGTAATTAAGAGAAAATCTTAATTGTCTATACAGTTTGGTAAAACAACTTAATTATTAATTTGCCAATATCACTTTTAAATTTTAACTAGCATATAAAAAGTTTATAAATAACAACATTTAGATTTAGCTTTCATAAAAATCTATTACTTTCTTAATTATTTAAAATTTAATATATTATAATAATATTGTTTTATATTGATATAATTTGTCATATTGTCAAAAATTAATTTATTCAACTTTTTATAAGAATTATTTTTTTAAAAAAAATCTAGATTAAATAAAATTATTAAAACTAAAAATCATATAAAATTTTAAATGAAATGATTATAATAAATTTTAGATTATATATACTAATGGAAATAATAAGCTATTTTGGTTCGTACAACTAAATTATATTAATTTAATATTAATTTATCAAACACCGCAACGAGTTTTTTCTAATTTAAAATTAAAATTTATCGAACATTGTTTTACTTCGGTTTATAGCTAATTTTTCTAAAAGTACATCTGTCAATAATTATTTTAAAAACTACAGCAATCAGCAATCCCAAACGCAACCTTCATATGATCAAATAACTATATCTCATGTGACTTGACAAATAAGAAATAGTTATATTTGATATGATTAAATTACCTTTATTTCATATGATCATATTTAAATATTCAAAACGAGATCTTTTCATATATTTCAGGCAGTTTGAAATTTTAAAGTTACGTAATTTCTATTATTTCAAAATATAAGTTTTTTTTTTTGGACAATTGCAAATATAGATACTAATACAACATAATGTAAAAAAAAAATTATAAATATGGCCAAATTTAAATAATCTATTAGTGATAGACCATATCAAATCAATCGCTGATAGATCAGTCTATCAACTATAGAGGTCTATCACTGATAGACTTGGGAGTCTATCAACGATAGAAGTTTATCACTGATAAACTTGACTATATTTGCAATTTTTTTAGATGATATTATACACTTAGTTATTATTCCTAAAAATGCTACCAATTGCAATTATCTTTCTTTTTCTTTTTTTTTTTTCAATTTGAATTTTTTATTTGAAAGTCAATTTATCTTATTATTATTTTTTTCGGAAAAAATTATTTAGATTATCGTTTTCGAACAAAACAAATGATTTTTTTAGCTATATGTTTATTATTATTATTTTAATAAATATTTGGGTCTTAGATAGGATGGTAGGGCACAATTGGACATACTCCTTAGATTTTGAATTTTCAAATTCAGAAAAAGAAATGGGCGATAACCACAAGATAAATCCGCCTATAATTTTACCAAATTATTTGATAACCTTGCCGTCATTTTTAATGTTTAAAAAAAAAAAATCAACATTGCTAGTTTTTTTTTAATTTTTTTTATTTTTTATAATTATTAACTTTGTTGAAGCATGCAAAAATTTATCCAATTAGCAAGTTCGAGATAAAAAGTACAGGTACACAACTAGAGGGACCACACAGTGGTGTGAGTTCTCTTGTATATCAGTTCGAACAAAGTACACAATCAAAGAGACTTCTGATAGGAAAAAGGTAGAATATGATAAGATTGTACGTCAATATAACTCAAAATTTATGAACACAATTGTAACATTTTTAAATAAGAGACATAAATAAAAATTATATTCAGAATCTATTGACCAAAAAGAACATGAAATGAACTCAAAAAATACTTATCAAAATTATTAACAACAAATAAGTTTGAGTTTTGAAAAATGTATTTAGGTACTTTCCGTACTTGAATTCAACCTTATGACGTATAGTATAAAATATTATATGCTGCTATGCCATTGACTTAATTAAACAAATGTTTGTTCACCCTTTGTTTTGGATAATACTCGTTTACTTAATTGTTTTATATTTATAGAAAAAACATAATGGTCGGAATTTGTTTATATTAACAGCACGTTTTGTCCCCCCAATCAGCACCTCTTCTAATGTCTCAAATGCAAGTCATATGTGTGGCAACCGACATTTTCATAGCTATATATCACAATTTTCAATATGAATTAAATAGATTTATGTTTGTTTGAAAGTGTAGAAGACCTTTTTTTTTTTTTTAACAAGATACTAAAGGTTAGTAGAATTACTATGTACACCGAAATATCTCAACTAAGTTACAACTCCATAGTATCCTCATCACATCCCGAAGCCAATAACAAAGCATTCATTACAAGAAAAAATGTTCGTAAGTACAAAAAAAGAGCTATAGGATAGCTCGATCCAAAAAAGACCGATACAAGAATAAAGAAAGCTTTCTACTTTTGGACTATAGTAGAGGCATCGTAGTTACAAAATAAGATCGATTTAGTACTCCACTGGCTCGCCAAAAGAAGGATGTCATCCCACAGATGATTGATCTTTTTGTCAATGCCCTGAAAAGTCCTACTATTTCTTTCAAGCCAAAGAAACCAAAGAGTCACTAATAAAATTGCTCCATAAATCTCGCTTTTAAGGTCATTTCGAGATTCAAAAGATAGTCAAAGAGGGAGGATATCGTTTGGGAAAAATGACCTTGTACTTGCTGCACATACAATCTCATATAGCTTAATCAATAAGTGGGCCACGGACTCCATGGACTCCGAGCTATTCCTGCATAAAACTGAAGTAAATAAGCTCAAACATTCAACATTTATTCAACAGCCGTTCACATTTCTTTATCTTTTACAGTTTGTTATTGTAACTACTTGTATCAGAAACAAATTGTATAAATACTCATCATTTACAAATTTGTAGCAACAACATACAAAGCTTCAAGAAAACTTGAAATCTGTAAAAAGAAAAAAGTGTGACTTAGCTCTTGAATAAAATCTCCTCTCCTTCCCATGGATGTAGGCATCATTTGCCGAACCACGTATATCATCGTGTAGATCTTTTCCTTCTCTTTTCTTCTACAAGATTGCATGTTCTTCATCGTCTTCATTTACACAAGCAATCGCTCGAAACAATAGAAAGAAAGATTAAGGTTACAAAAGTTATGCAAAACGATAGAGGGAACGAGAGAGAGAAAGAAACTAATTTTGCTGAAATCCTATCAGAATAAAGATAGTCATTCACTTCCATCAGGCAAAAGTCCGTAGGATTTTCCACGTGGAGCACATCATCTGGAAGATCGTGGACAAAGGAGGTCCAAGTTTTCTACCAAACCAATTTAATTGGGGCAAAATAACTTGGATTCATGATTTTGGATCAGTAACCAGGGCCTATAATTCATCATTTGGGCTTTACAGTTCATAATCACAAGAAAGCAGGCCCAACAAAGTGGTATCAGATTAAAAGACTTACAAGATTGCAGTTCTTGAAGATTCAATATTCACGTTTTACACTCCAAGATGTCAGTAGCAAGATTCGAAGTAGAGAAGTTCAATGGCAAAGGAGATTTTGGCCTGTGGAAGGCCAAAATTAAGGCAATTCTCGGCCAACAAAAAGCTCACAGAACCCTTCTTGACCCATTAACTCTCCCTGCCACAGTGACAACTCAAGAAAAAGAAGACTGGGAGCTGGCAGCTTATGGTACGTTGGTCCTAAACCTTAGTGATAGTGTTCTAAGACAAGTTTTAGATAAAAAAACTGTCTATAGGATATAGTCTAAACTGGAAGAATTATATGCTACCAAAGATCTTCCTAGTAAAATGTACCTTAGGAAGAAATTCTTTACATTTAAAATGGATTCATCAAAATCTTTGACTTATAATCTAGATGAATTCAAGAAATTTTTTGTTGAATTCAAAACCTTAGGAGAAAAACTTGGTGATGAGAATGAGACCTATGTGCTTCTAAACTCTTTGCCTGAACCCTATAAGGAAATTAAAAATGCACTAAAATATGGAAGGGATAGTATAAGTGCTGATAATATAATATCAGCCCTAAGAACTAGAGAGCTAGAGTTACAATTTGATAAAAAGGATCATCCTAGTGGTGAAGGGTTATTTGCTAAAGGAAAATTTAAACAAAATCATTCAAAGGACAGAAAACCACATAATTCAAATGATAATAAGTCTATACAAAAAATAAAATGTAAGTATTGCAAAAAGAGGACATTTAATCAAAGACTGTTTTATCCTAAAGAGGAAGAACCAAGAGAAAGAAAAGGACTCCAAAGGCAAACAGCCCGAAGCATCTGTTGTAGAAGATTTCTTTATCTACTCAGATGCTTTAGCCTCAACTTTAGACAAATCCAACCATGTAAATCCTCTAAGAAAACATGATTGGGTCCTAGATTCTGGACACATGACCTCAATGAGATCATGGTTCAACACCTTTAAAGAAATTGAAGGAGAAATGGTTTATATGGGAAACAACCAAGGCTGTAGAATAGAAGACATTGGCTCTGTTTCTATGAAACTTAAGGATGGAACTATTAAACTTATTAGGAATGTAAGATATGTTCCATTTCTTAAGAGAAATCTAATCTCCTTAGGTATGCTTGATGAAATTGGGTGTGAGTATAGGGATAAAGGAGGAACCCTTGAGGTGCTAAAAGATTCTAAGGTGATATTAGTTGGGGAAAAGATAAATGACTTATTTGTGGTCATGATGACAGGGGCATATGTTGCCACCACAAATGAGATCACAGAGGCTGATGTTTGGCACAAGAGATTGTCTCACATTAGTGCTAAAGGCTTAGAAGTCCTATCTAAACAAGGGATTCTACCTAAAGGTCTCTCAGAAAATCTAACCTTTTGTGAATACTGTATTTTAGGAAAAGCCACAAGGCAAAGTTTCACTAAAGCATAACATACCACAAAAGCTATCCTAGATTATATTCACTCTGACCTATGGGGTCCAACTTTTACACCTAGCCTAAGTGGCTCAAAGAATTTTTTGGGTTTTATGTCCTAAAACTCGTGGTTTGTAAACATTAGAACTTATTCTGAGAATTCAATAAAGTTATTGAATATATTGTTTTTTTAGAAATCCAATAAACCTAAGTCCCTTGACTATTATATGAGTACTTGAACTTTATGTGGAGACATACAAGTGGATCAGGTTCGAGTAAATAGTTAAAATGATCTATAGTATATGAATAAGGTTGGGTACCTTATTCTGGTAACACTATTAGATGCAGTCTGCTCTGTAGTTGTTACAAAGTGTTGTAAAGTGCTACATACGAAGTGATCCTAATTTGTGCATGTTGAGACATGAGGAGTAGGGTTGTCCTATGCAAATGAGTTTTGTGCAAGATCGGACCATGAAACCTGTCACTCTTACTTTATAACGTTTTTTTACTATTTAAGACTGAAAATTTCAAAGCGATGACCTAGGTAACTTAACCTTAATCCTGAGCTAACTATGAACTCTTGTTTGTTCGGGATTATCCTTTGATCTACAAACTGTGAGAGTAGACCAATTGCCTCTGCTCAATAAGCTTACCATTTTGGGGATAAGACTTAATGAATAGCTGGAAACATAGGGTGCAAGAGGGAATTCACTCCTAACCGATTAGGGTTAGTAGAGAGGTTGTTCCCTTCAAGTGCTGATTCTGGGTCTTGAACAAGAGGCCTCACCCTCTCATTGGCCTGAGAGGGATTCGATTTGTTGATTGGATCAAAAATCAATTGTTCATTAGGGGATCAGTGGAACTTAAGGAACAAGAAGTAATTTTGGGGCTAAAACAGAGATTCGACCCAGCCTTATTACGAGTAACCTGTGAAGGGTTAACTTACTAATCATGGTTATATCGAGTGGACATAATATATCTATAATGAGGGGAGTTCAACTATGGGCTTTAGTGGAATCACACATTAGTTAACGAATGGGGGTTAGATCGGTCTAATGAGTTTAGCCGATTAATCTCGGATCGTTGGAGCCCATGATCTATAGGTCCACGAGGTCCCCCTACTAGCTGGTAAATGGGTACGCTTTAGAGTAGCTTGAGAAATTAATTTGAAACGTTCAAATTAAACGGAACAAGAGAATAAATATTTAAATATGATTTAAATATATAAAGATGATTATTGTGCAAAAATTAATTTAATATTTGATATTAAATTAATTAATTTATGAAATTAATTTAAGAAAATCCATTTTTAAATTAAAATGATTTTAAAGTCATTTTTTTTAAAAAAAAACAAATTGGAAATTCATTTACATGGGTTGCACAAAATGGAAAAAGAGTTTTTTCATTATCATCATCTTTATGCTCACACACAAACCATGATCTTCTCTACCTTGATTCTCCAAGCATGAGCTGCAAGCCATGCACTCTATCTCTTTGCATGTTCATCTTGATATATAAAGAAGATTGGAGTTGTTGGAGAAGAAAGAGGAATACAGAATTTTGAGAGAAAAATCGTGGTGAAGAAGAAGCTGTCTTCTTAAACTTGTTGCTGTGAGCTTCCCTTATTTCTCCACATCTATAAGCTGTTTTTGAGTTCTACAACTCTGCCTAAAGCTCCAAGAGCATAGTAGGAAAGGTTTTGAGGTGGTCCACGTTAATATTAAGTGAAGACAATAGCTAAACAGATGACTTTCTTGAAGAGTTCTTTAAAGATATGTTCAGAAAACCCATTTTTATGAATAGCATGCTTTAGTTTTTACCAAAATTAGTGAATTAGAATGCTTATGGATCCTTGATACTTCCGCTACATGTTGTTTAACTCTAACAGTATTTACTTTCTTTTACTGATGACTTCTCTAGAAAAAGTTGGGTCTACTTCCTTAAAACTAAAGACCAAGTGTTTGATAGGTTTAAGGAATGGAAACTCATGATAGAGAAGCAAACTTCTAAAGAAATTAAATACCTAAGAACTGACAATAGACTGGAATTTTGTAATGAAGAGTTTAACAAGTTTTGTAAAGAAATAGGAATAAATAGGCATAGAACTGTTAGATTCACTCTTCAACAGAATGGAGTTGTTGAAAGACTAAATATAACAGTCATGGAAAGGGTTAGATATCTTCTCTCAGATGCAATCCTTAGTGAAAAATATTGGGTTGAAGCAGCAAGCTACACTGTGTACACCTTAAATAGGTGTCCTCATTTCTCCCTAAATTTTCTAACTCCTGAAGAAAAATGGACAAAACATCCACCTAACCTAGAAAATCTAAGGGTATTTGGATGTGTTGGCTATATTCACCAAAACCGAGGGACACTAAAGTCTAGGGCAGTAAAGTGTATGTTTGTTGGGTTCTCAGAAGGTGTTAAAGGCTTTAAGATGTGGAATCCTATTGAGAAAAGGTTTGTCATAAGCAGGGATGCCACTTTTAAAGAAAAAGAGATGTTTATGCAAAAAGAAAAGACAACTTATGAAGTTTCTAAAATCCCTAGTACTGCTAGGATTAAGGTATAGACACCTAAAGATTCTTCCACTAGTCATAACCCTCCTAATGAAACTGAAGAAGAAGAAGAGGAAAACTCAAATGAGCATACTGAGAATACTGAAGTTGTACCTGATTTAAGTCAGTATTCTTTGGCTAGGGATAGACAAAGAAGAATGATAGTTCCTCTAGCTAGGTATACTGAAACTAATTACATGAACCTAGTCCTAAATGCCACAATAGCTCGTAATGACCAAGAACCAGCTACTTTTGAAGAGGTAGTAAACTGTCCTAATGCTAGGTCTTGGATTCAAGCTATGTATGAAGAAATGGAATCACTCACTGTCAATAATACTTGGACCCTAGCCCTTCTTCCTAAAGGATGCAAACCTATAGCCTCAAAGTGGATATATAAACTAAAGGAGGGTTCTACCAAAGAACAAAAGCCTAGGTACAAGGCAAGGCTAGTGCCTAAGGGATTTACCCAAAGGGAAGGCATAGACTATTTTGAAAATTTTTCACCAGTAGTAAAACAAACCTCTATTAGACTTCTTTTATCTCTAGTTGCTCAGTACAACTTTGAACTAGATCAACTAGATGTTAAAACAGCTTTCCTTCATGGAAATCTAGAAGAGGTTATCTATATGGTTCAACCTAAAGGGTTTGAAGAAAGAGGGAAGGAAGACCTATACCATCTCCTAAATAAGTCTATATGTGCTCTTAAACAATCCCCTACATGTTGGTACAAAAGATTTAATGATTACATAGAGAGTATTGGATTTCAAAGAAGTTCTTATGATATTTTTTCTTATATTAATTCGACTACCTATAAGGACAAAGTCTATGTACTACTCTATGTTGATGATATGCTACTAGTAGGGAAATCTAAGGAGGATTTAATTCATGTCAAAGATCTCCTAAAAAGAGAGTTTGACATTAAGGATTTGGGTCAGTCTAAAAATATCCTTGGGATTGAAAATAAAAGAGACTGGATTTCCTCTATTTTAACCATTAGTCAATTAAGCTACTATGAAAAAGTTATTAATAGATTTAATATGATTAATGCAAAACCTGTCACTATACCTATTGCTAGTCATTTTAAACTTTCCTTAAAAAACTCACCAAAAGAAACAGACATAGAACGTTTGACTCAAATGCAATTAATTCCATACAATCAAGCAGTAGGGAGTCTAATGTATCTAATGATATCTACTAGACCAGACCTATCATACAGTACTAGTCTTGTCAGTAGATACATGTCTAACCCTGGAAAAAGGTACTAGGAAGCAACAAAATGAATTTTAAGATACCTAATTTGGTCTAAACAGTCAAAATTAACATATCAAAGTACAAAAGAAATAGATTTAGAGCTAGATGGGTATGTTGATTCAGATTTTATAGGTGACCACGACAAAAGAAGATCATTAACAGGTTATCTATTCTTATATGGTCCAAATTTATTGTGTTGGAAAGCAAATTTGCAGTCAATCACAGCTTTATCAACCACAGAAGCAGAGTACATGGCTTTATCAGAATCAATAAAAGAAGCATTGTGGTTAAATGGGTTGATGAAGGACTTTGGTATTAATCAAACAGTAGTAAAGATCTACTGTAATAACCAAAGTGCCATTCACCTATCCAAAAACCCTCGATACCATTCAAGGACCAAACACATAGATATTAAATATCACTTTGTAAGAGATAGAATAGAAAAAGGTGAAGTCGAAGTGCTAAAAGTTCATACTAGCGAGAATGCTGCTGACATGCTTACCAAACCTGTGTCCAAGCTCAAACTAGCAAATTGTCTTGGTCAGGTCGGCTTTCAGCTTCCTGAAAAAGGGTGAAGACATGTCAAATCTGGAAGGAGAAGAGCTTGCATGTTAAGCTTAAGGTGGAGATTTGAAGTAAATAAGCTTAAACATTCAACATTTGTTCAACAACTGTTCACATTTCTTTATCTTTTACAGTTTGTTATTGTAACTACTTATATCAGAAAAAATTGTATAAATACTCATCATTTACAAATTCGTAGCAATAACATACAAAGCTTGAAGAAACCTTGAAATCTATAAAAAGAAAAAGGTGTGACTTAGCTCTTGAATAAAATCTCCTCTCCTTCCCGTGGATGTAGGCATCATTTGCCAAACCACGTATATCATAGTGTAGATCTCTTCCTTCTCTTTTCTTCTACAAGATTGCATGCTCTTCATCGTCTTTGTTTACACAAGCAATCACTTGAAACAAACAGAAAGAAATATTAGGGTTACAAAAGTTCTGCATACGATAGAGAGAACGAGAGAGAGAAAGAAATTAATTTTGCGTAAAAGATAATCATTCACTTCCATCAGGTAGAAGTCAATGGGGTTTTCCACGTGGACCACATCAGTTGGAAGATCGTGGACAAAGGAGGTTTAAGTTTTCTACCAAACCAATTTAATTAGGGCAAAATAACTTAGGTTCACGATTTTGGATCAGCAAACATGCCTACAATTCATCATTTGGGCTTTACAGTTCATAATCACAAGAAAGCAGGCCCAACAAAAACACATCAATGATGATTAATATTGAGACGAGGATTTCTCAATTGATATTTATCCAAGGTATTAAGCCCATTGTGCAGAAAAGTCCACAAAAAGAATTTGCATTTGATTTTTTGGCACTATAGTGGACCATAAGTTGCCCGGGTTTGTGGTAGGTGCTAGAGGAGAAATATCATGGAGATGGCCTTTAAGGGATTTGATAGTAAAGGTACCATCCCCATGCGGCTTTCAAAGACGCAATCATATCAAAGGTCACGTTTATCCCACTAAAAACGTAATAGATCAATGAGAATAAAAAAGTGGGTCCCATTTGATTATTTTTTGTATTGTTTATTTGTGTTCTGCATTTATGCTAACTCATGGCCCTACATCCAAATCTGTAATGAAATAACATAATCTGATTAATAAATAAAGAGTACTCATCCAATTGCATCTTAGAATTACATCTTATCGTTACCATTACCATTATAGTTACCATTATAACTACTATCATTGTTATTGTTACAATTGAAAAATAATCAATTTGGACATATTTACTGTTACCGTTACCATTACCACTTGACCTTCAGAGGTAGAGGTAGAGGTAGAGGTAACAGTAAATTTGACAAAATTCATAATTTTAAATAAATGCGATCAAAATTAATTCAATTATGTTTGCGATTCAAGCTCATTGCAATTGATCCATCAATGAAATTTTACTATGACTACACCAATTGTTTGGCCAAAATAATGTGTCTTTACCACTATTAACATTCTAGGCAGTATGTTGAAGGATATATCTTCGCAATTTTATAATGTGGAACCATGGGGATTTTGAGCTATTGTGTCTGCAAATATGTGGAATGATCCCCAATTGATTGGCAGTATATTTAGCATCAATAAAGAGTTTCCATAAGCTATCCTTTTCAATCACATATCTCCAAATCATTTTCTAACAAGGACAATGTTTGTGAGCTTGATTTTCTCAATGCTGAGACCACCTTTGTCTTTGGGCAAAGTAACAATATCCTATCTAACAAGGTGAGAACCACCATCTTTATTTGTGCCCTCACAAAGGAAATTTCTCATCATTGTTTCAATGATTTTACACACGTTCATTGGAGCTTTGAATGTGGACAAGTAGTAGGTATGAACTAAGAAACGCTTGTAATAAAGTTAATCTACCACCTTTGGAAATATAAGAGAACTTCCAAGAATCCAATTTCCTTGCAATTTTATCAATGATAGGGCCCTAGAAGATAAAAGACTTCGGATTGCCCCCAGGGGCATGCCTAAGTACATAATTACGAGATTGGTTGGTGGACATCCCCAAATTAATTCAACCTGTGAATTAAACATAAAGTCCACATTATGTTAGAAATTAATAGGCTAGATACATTATGGATAACACATTCTTAGATACATTTCTAATTTCAAGATACAGGCATTTCTAGATACATGTAATTGTTCAAGTACATGAATGATATGTATACGTGTACTTCATTTATTTTGTGTCTTTTAAGAAGTGTCTCTTGAGTACTATATAAAGAGTTCATTTTCCTCATTTGTATGCAAGAGAAAAGAATCAAAATCAATAGAAGCAAAATTGAAGTTTGAAAAGAAACTAAGTTTCAAGAGAACAATATTCTTCTCTTGTGCGTTCTTGAGTTTTGTAAGAGAACAGGTTTCTTCTCTTAAAAGTTTGTGAGATTTAGAGTGAATTTAGAGTGGGCTCATCAACACTTTCAACAAAGTGGTATCAAAGCAAAAGGATTGAAAGATGTCATCTAACATGTTGTAGCCTCAACTTCCTCGCTTTGAGGGAAAAAACTATAGATGGTGGAGCCAACAAATGAAGGTTCTTTATGGATCTCAAGATCTTTGGGATATTGTTGACAGAGGATATTCGGAGCCAGAATGTGAGGATGGTCTTTCACCACAACAACTCAATGAGTTGAGAGATACTAGAGAAAAAGATAAGAAGACATTAGCTGTGGATGAAAATATTTTTTAAAGAATATTAGGAGTCTCTACTACTAAAGCAGCATGGGATGCATTGCAGAATTTGTACAAAGGAGAAGAAAAGGTAAAATTGGTTTGATTGCAAACACTTCAATATGAATTTGATACCATTCGAATGAAAGATGCTAAAACTATTGAAGATTTTTTTAACCGTGTTCTCTTAATTGTTAATCAATTAAGATCAAATGGAGATACAATCGAAGATCAAAGGGTGGTTGAAAAGATCCTTAGAAGCATGACTAGAAGATATGAGCATATTATTGTAGTAATTGAAGAATCGAAAGATTTTTCAACTCTCTCCATCAATAGCTTAATGGGATCTCTTCAATCTCATGAGCTCAGATTGAAGTTGTTTGATTCTACTCCTTCAAAAGAAGTTTTTCATATGAAATCCTTCTCTAGGGGGCGATCTGGTGGAAGAAGAGGTCGACATGGCAGTCGAGGCAATGGACGATCCAACGTCGTAAAAAATTCAGAGTCAAAGAGCAGAGACAATCAATCTTCTTCAAATAGAGGAAGGGAAAGAAGTTCAAATTGAGGAAGAGGCAGAAGTGGTGGTCGTGGAAATTTTTCTCACATACAATGTTTCAATTGTAGACGTTATAGACATTTTCAAGCAGACTGTTGGTCTAAGAAGGTTAATTCTAATCAAGCAGAAACCACTCTAATGCATGAGCAACAGGATAATGATCAAGGTCTTCTCTTCCTCACATTCAACATCCAAGAAACAAGCACTGAGGAAATATGGTATTTGATAGTGGTTTCAGTAACCACATGACAGAAAGAAAGGATATTTTTATATCTTTAGATGAATCTCATCAAAATGTAGTGAAGACTGGTGACAACAAGAAGCTTGAGGTCAAAAGAAAAAGGAGATATTCTTGACAAGACAAAAAAGGGAGCAAAAAGACTTACTGATGTGTATTATGTTACAGGTCTCAAACACAATCTTTAAGTGTTGGGCAACTTCTCCTAAGAGGACATGATGTTATCTTGAAAGATAACATATGTGAGATTAGAACCAAGAATGGAGGTCTCATAACGAAAGTACGCATGACTCACAACAAAATGTTTCCAATTAAAATATGCTATGAGAAGTTTGTTTGTTTTGAGACTTTAATAAATGACTCTTCATGGTTGTGGCATTGTCGATTCGGGCACCTGAGTTTTGACACTTTGTCTCACATGTGTCACCAACATATGGTGAGAGGAATGCCAGATATTAAAAAGGAAGATCAACTTATTGAAGCATGTGTTTTTGGAAAGCATCATTGAAATTCATTTCCGAGTGGAGTTTGATGACATGCAGAAATGCATGTCATCTTAGGCTTTTTATTTAGAATTATGTGGACTGTTAAGCAAAATATGCAGCAATTATGTTAGGAATTCATGATAAAATGAGCTTTCATCATTAAGCATGATGAATCTCGGCTAGCCAATTATTATGCGTTATTATGCGTTCAATGTTCTATTTTTGTAGCTAACGTAGGAAGTGGACGTAAACGCAGAAGCTGGACGACCGCATGCGGAGAAACTCTCCATCGTAAAGGCGAACACGTTCAATCAACGCATGGGTGTTGTGGTAATCAGCCGCATGTGTCCATCGCATGGGAGTTGCGCTCGTCAAACGATTGCGGTCATCGTGTAGATTTGCGGTATTAAACAAATGCGATCACTGTATGATTGCGGCTATACGATAGCACATAATAAAGGATCAACGCAATGCTGGTGGAATGAATGCATCAACATACATCTCAAGAAAATCAAAATTTGATGTTGACATTTCACCTACCACACCGTTAGCAGCAGAGATTCAGAAAGGACTAAACGCGCCGCGAATGTCAGAATCAGAGCAGTCCATTAATGCTGTCAGCGATCCAGTCTCTATATAAAGAAGTCGATGAGCAAAATTTCAATTTATCCAAGGTTTTCACCTGAGATTCGCCTAGGCCAGATCCTTGTGATCCAGACAAATGCATGGGAAGAAGCTTGAGAGTTTTTCACCTCCTTCATCCATTCCGAGTGATGACTGGAGCCTTCGACCGGAGCTAGATCTCAAGAGAGTCAGCTCCTCCACCCATCCATGGCACCACCGGTAGCCTTGACGCACATCTGCAGGTAGCAAGTCATTGCTTCCAGCCGGTCATTTCATTTTCTCTTCTTTTCTTATATTGTATTGTATTACATTTTGTGATTAAGGAATTAATACATGATGTGTTCAATGTATTTCTATGTTTCCTTCGACTCCATCTCCATCTTCTTTACTTAGCATCTTCAACTTTCATTGCATCACTTAGTGAGATTGCTAGAGTATCGCATACTTAGTTATGTGGATTAGGGATATGAAGCATGTAGCAAACCACCGAGAGGTATGCGTTACATGAGTGTATGAGTAAACCTTATTTGTTTAGTGTGCAATTGTAGCAACGCTTGTCTATAGGCAAACGTAATGCTTGTCTATGAGTAAAGTCAACAACAACTAACTGCCGGGAGGGTATGTGGTTGGTCGCATTAAGCAATGTAAGCTATTGTTCGCGTTATACTTAGCGTGACATAAGAAAACTTGTGATAGGGCGCATGGTCATCACATACATTTGTTAACGCATAGTCATTCCAATGCATGGCCAATGACACATGATAATCAACGCATACCTTAAGAACATGCATCGCATATTGCGTCCACAGAATTTTAGTTGTCGAGTAATTGACATCTAATTTCTCGTCGTCAAGCTTTTGGCGTCGTTGTCGGGGACTTAGCAGCTAATTGTTTATTGAGTTTTGTGTCTCTGCAGGCAACCATTTTATCTTGGGAGTATTGTAGCTTGTGCGACCAGGTTGCAAACAATATTAAAGTGTAGGCGATGCGTTGAAAGCCAGTATTGACCCCAAGGTAGAAGGGAAATCAGTCGCAAGAGCTGAAGACAGTTCTAAGCACATGGTGGCCAACATGCGCCCAACAATTGTTGGAAGTTCCAATGGTCAGGGCAAGTCCTTGACCCAAGCAGTTGAGAATAATCTCCTTCATGGAAGACTCCTTACGGTGACAACACTCCTATTTTTCTAGGGATGTCTTCTACTCTATCTTGAATTTGCTTTCTTAGTTTAGGTTATTTTTATTTTTATTGTTATTTTGGATATATGGCTGCTTCCTTGGTTGTAGTGCGTTTTCTCTTTGTAGGTGCAACAATAAGTCTCCTCGGTGCGCAATACAACGAAAGAGTGTCTTTCATCCTTCAACGCATGGCTTCAATCGCGTGGATTCCAACGCATGATCGCATTCATTATTTCGCCTAAGGTTCTTTTCTTGTTATCCTTTATGCATTATCCTTTTGAAATTCTATTTTTTTCGATTGCGTTGCTTTGCAATGTTTCTATGATGGTACGTATAATTCACCGCATCTTCTAATTAATCATCGCAAGGCATTCCTTACTTTTAATAGCTTCTTCAAATTTTGAAAGTCTTAATTTTTATTTTGTGTAAACCTTTGCTCAAACATTTATTACCGCATTACTGTTGATTTTGTTTTTAGCTTTGCGTTGAGAACGTTGCCAACCTCTAAGTTTGGGGGTGGCAACGGTCTCAGAGGATTGCGTTCATTGCATTGCGATTCTTTTTTTTAAAAAAAAAGGGTGAGAATTTTGAGAATAATAACTCCACTATCAACGCAATGGGGAAACCCATGTTGATAAGAGTTAAGTTGTGAAAGACATTTACCCGTAGTTGAATGGCCGCATGACACACGTGGAGACAAGCCAAAACGAAGGTAAGTCGCCAGGATCAACGCATAAATGAAATTTCTCTGTCCGGCGCAAGTAAAATCAAGCAAGACAAGAGTAGAGTTGAATATGGAATGCAACCGAAGTTGGATGCCCGCATGACACACGTGGGGGTAAGCAAAAACGAAGAGCGTAATCAGGTTCAATGCCGCATTTGAATAAGTAATCGCAAATTTTTTAATTATTTTGATGAACGCATTCTCAAAAACTAAATGAAAAGTTGCGGTGAATAAATAAAAATTTTTTTAGCAAAGGCTTGCCGGATCTAAACTTAGAAAAGATCTTTTTGAAGAAGCAGCCAAAGTGGAGGAGAGCATTGTGGCGATGGTTAGAGGTATGAGGAAATTATATTCTGAGAAGCTGGTCATCGCAAAGGAAAGTCGGAAGGTAAGTTAGAATTTCTTGAGTATAACGCATGCTTGAGAACAAGCATGATTCTAAGTTTGGGGGTGTGATGACATGCAGAAATGCATATCATCTTAGGCATTTTATTTAGAATTATGAGAACTATTAAGCAGAATATGCGCCAATTATGTTAGGAATTCATGATAAAATGAGCTTGTTTCGTTTAACATGATGAATCTCGGCTAATCCATTATTATGCATTCAATGTTCTATTTTTGTAGCTAATGCAGGAAATGGAAGCAAACGCGGAAGCCGGACACTGCATAGACGATCGCATGCGGAGAAACTCTCTATCGCAAAAGCAAACGCGTTCGATCAACGCATGGGAGTTGCGGTAATCAGCTGCATGCATCCATCGCATGGGAGTTGCCTCGTCAAGCGATTGTGGTCATCGTGTAGAGTTGCGGTATTAAGCGAATGCAATCACTGTACGATTGCGGCTACACAATAGCGCATAATAAAGGATAAATGCAAGGTTGGTGGAATGAACGCATTAACTTACATCTCGAGAAAATCAAATGCTAATGTTGACATTTCACCTACCACGCCGTTAGCAGTAGAGATTCAAAAAGGACTAAACATGCCGTGAATGTCAGAATCAGAGCAGTCCATTAATGCTGTCGGTGATCCAGGCTTTATATAAAGAAGCCGATGAGCAGAATTTCAACTTATCCAAGGTTTTGTCTGAGGTTCGCCTAGGCTAGATCCTTGTGATCTAGACAAATGCGTGGGAAGAAGCTTGAGAGTTTTTCACCTCCTTCATCCATTCCGAGTGACAACCGGAGCCTTCGACCGGAGCTAGATCTCGAGAGAGTCAGCTTCTCCACCCATCCATGGCACCATCGGCAGCCTTGACGCACATCCGCTGGTAGAAAGTCATTGCTTCCAACCGGTCATTTCATTTTCTCTTCTTTTCTTATATTGTATTGTATTACATTTTGTGATTAAGGAATTAATACATGATGTGTTCAATGCATTTCTGTGTTTCCTTCGACTCCATCTCGATCTTCTTTACTTAGCATCTTTAACTTTCATTGCATCACTTAGTGAGATTGCTAGAGTATCGCATACTTAATCATGTGGATTAGGGATATGAAGCATGTAGCAAACCACCGAGAGGTGTGCATTGCGTGAGTGTGTGAGTAAACCTTATTTGCTTAGTGTGCAGCTATAGCCTGTCTATAGGCGGACGCAACGCTTGTCTATGAGTAAAGTCAGCAACAACTAACTGCCCGGGAGGGTAAGTGGTTGGTCCTATCACACAACGTATGCACCCTACGGATAGGATATTGCATGCGTCAAGGAAGTAGGATACAATGGTATGCGGCTAGCACACTCATGCGGCGANTGCCCGGGAGGGTAAGTGGTTGGTCCCATTAAGCAATGTAAGCTATTGTTCACTAGAGATAGGAATAATCTTATGTTAGCAAAGTTCATGCGGTTACCTTTCCTTATGAGCGCATCATTCATCATTTAGGCATACTTGAGAGAGTAGTCTAAAACCCAAATCTAAGACTCGAGAGAGCGGATTGGAACACATAGGCAAGAATGGGGAACTTAGAGTTAAGCTTTGTTTCCTATCACACAACGTATGCACCCTACGGATAGGATATTGCATGCGTCAAGGAAGTAGGATACAATGGTATGCGGCTAGCACACTCATGCGGCGAGAGCATGTGAGTAGGTTATGGAGGTTTAAGTAGGCATAGGCTTCCCGGCAATATCGCAGATACACCGCATACGTTCTAGAGTTAGGCTCAAGTGTGCGTAGCATGATCGCATGGCTTGCGTTGACTAAGATTGCCCTTGCGGTCACTCTTAGGGGTTGCAATGAAGACATCTCCACATTTTATCTACTTTCCCATTCATTTGTTTCATGTCAAGAGTTGTCATGTATCTACCTCTCTTTCATATTCTCATTGCGGTTTCTGTTAGTTAGGAGTAGAAGTAGTGTTAGCATAGAAACCCCTCCATCATTCTTTTATTCAACCGCTGCATGCACATTACCGCATTCATCTAGCTACAAGTCACTGTGTTTGACCTCAGATCACCGGAGAAACTTGCATTCGCATTATACTTGGCGCGAGCGTAAGAAAACTTGTGACAGGGCGCATGGTCATTGTATACATTTGTTAACGCATAGTCATTCCAACGCATGGCCATCGACGCATGATAATCAACGCATACCTTAAGAACATGCATCGCATATTGCATCCACAGAATTTTAGTTGTCGAGTAATTGACATCTAATTTCCCGTCGTCAAGGTTCTTGGAGAGCATCAAAACCTCTCGAGCTTGTCCATACAAGCTTATTTGGACCCATGAGAACCATTACACATGGACGTGACCGTTATTTTCTTACATGTATTGATGACTACTGTGAAACCCGGATCTCCATTTTCCTACTTAAGTAAGTGATTAAAGGGTTAATTAGGAGGAAGTTAAATCCTATGTTATGTAAATAATCTAATAATTTTACAATTTTCATAATAACTGTAATAATTGTCACCTTCTGTGGATCAACAATTAGTAAGAGTGAATGTAAACTATAATGGTTAGGTATTATAGTTATGATAACCATATTTGATCCTAGAGTACGAGTAGAGAGGACCCTAAAAGGATAAAAAAAAAGAGAAAATCTTGAAGACTTAAATCTTGAATAGTGAAGAAAGGATTGAAGAACTAAGGAAAATATAGAAAATTATTTGGGAAAATTCGTGTGGAAGTTGCATGGAGATAAATCATATTCACAGTAGCTAACGAGATTGGAAAGAATGAGAGTGGAAAGAGTGACACAAGTGAGAGTGGAGGCAGCGAGAGAATGGAAGAGAACGAGATTGATTTGAGCAAGAGAATGGGAGAGAGAGCGAGATTGGAGAAGAGCGAGAGTTTGAGCAAGGAAGTTGAAGAGAGCGTGAGTGGAGAAAGCGAGAATTTGAGCGAGAAAGTTAGAGTGAGCGAGATTGTGAACGAGAAAGTGGGAGAGAGCGAGAGTAGAGAGAGCGAGACTAGCAAGAAATAGGAGAGAGCAAGAGCGGAGAGAGCGAGAGCAGCCTGAACGCCTCGTTCGAACGTCACGCCCACGCGATCGATGGAAACCGCCTGTGCATCGAACGACCGGGCATTTATGCATTGAATTTTGCCACGATCTTATAGATTATGCATTGAAAACCCTAAATTGAATAAAAATAAAGATTAAGACACAAGGGCCAACGTCAATCAAAATTTAGGTGTCCGATTAAGAGAAATTCTTAAACCCTAAGAAATTGTGTTGGATGCATTTGGGAAGAACACATTGAACCAAGGTGAAGTCATCTTACGTTGATAAAGGGAGGATTAAACATTTGGCCATGCAGCCAATTAGGTGCTGTCAATCCTACGAGCAATTTGAACACCTATGGGATTTCATTTTCAAATCACAAATCATAAAATTCGTAAAAAAAGGGGGAGAGTAGAGTGCATTGGATAGTAAGGGTGGAGAAGAATGCATCAACTTGAGATGAGAAGATCTCCCAATCTACTCGAGCGTTTGATATAATTTTAAAGCCATCTGAAAGATAAGAGAGTCTAGTTTTCATGGTGAAACTGCCGAAGAAAAAGCTCTAAGGAATTGGGCTGGAGAATGAGAAAAATATAGAGGGGTCGAGCTATCGGGTAAGTTGAGCCAGTCTTGATGTTTGGATGATTCCGGCTAAACCATGAAGATTTATGAGCTAAGATTTTATTGTAAGCTTCAGACATTTTAGAATAGTTTTGTAGAAGGAAGTATCTCAATATAAGGCTAAGAACTATGAGTAATCTAAGCTGTAATTTGGATCTGGATTCTAGGGGTAAAAAGGGAGGCCGAGGTAGAAAAGGGAATTATTAGAAAGGCTCCTAAGCAATTAAGGTGAGTGTTATAGCTTTGATAATTAACACATAGTGTGAGTGTTATAGCTGTCTCTTATACACATCTAGATGTGTATAAGAGACAGGTAGTATAACTCTTAAACCCTAAGAAATTGTGTTGGATGCATTTGGGAAGAACACATTGAACCAAGGTGAAGTCATCTTACGTTGATAAAGGGAGGATTAAACATTTGGCCATGCAGCCAATTAGGTGCTGTCAATCCTACGAGCAATTTGAACACCTATGGGATTTCATTTTCAAATCACAAATCATAAAATTCGTAAAAAGAGGGGGAGAGTAGAGTGCATTGGACAGTAAGGGTGAAGGAGAATGCATCAACTTGAGACGAGGAGATCTCCTAATCTACTCGAGCGTTTGATGTAATTTGAAAGCCATCTGAAAGATAAGAGAGTCTAGTTTTCATGGTGAAACTGCCGAAGAAAAAGCTCTAAGGAATTGGGCTGGAGAATGAGAAAAATATAGAGGGGTCGAGCTATCGGGTAAGTTGGTACAGTTTTGATCCTGTCTCTTATACACATCTAGATGTGTATAAGAGACAGACTTAGTAGCTCACACTCTTCAAAATGTTTTCTTAACCCCCCCCTCAGGTAGCGGAAGATGAGGAGTTCCAGGGTGCTGCTAAGGTCAAGGTCTACCACGTGCCCCAATTACACTTTCGGAGAGTTCTTACGGTTGTCGTTGTAAACTTTATTGTTAAATCCTTAAGTTGTATAAACGTTATATCACTATCGTAATAAAATATAGGCCTATTTAATCCGTTATAGTTTATCTCCTTGACTTAATTATTCCGCTGTGTATAAGTTATAGTATGGTATCAGAGTTATTCCGCAAGAATCATTAGGCAGTAAGTGTCAGCTCAAGGGTTGATAATTGTTGCAGTCGCATCCCTCTTTCAGGTTAAGAAGGTTGTCTGGGGGCGGGGTGTGACAGAGTGGTATCAGAGCAAGGTATACGTAAAACCTGGGAGGCGGTTGAGCATAAAGTTTAAGTTGACACCAACTTGGTATCAGAACATAAGTTTTGGAACAATTGAGGAATTAGTTTATACCAGTTTAGTATCCAGTATAAGTTTTAGGAAAGGTTAAAGAGTTAGTTGATACCAGAGTGGTATCAGAACATAGGTATACGTAAACTTAGGGAAGATTTGAACTAAGTTTAGTACTAGAGTATAAGTTTATGGGAAAGTTAAAGATGAGTTGATACTAGTTTGGTATCAAAGTGTATGGTCTTAAAAAAAACATGAGGGTTGAGTTTAGTAAAACCAGAGGGAAGTGTGAAAAGAGAAACCTAAAAATTAGTTGAAGTGGGACTAAGAGGAATGGTAGATGTGGCATGACCTAGCAGGCAACCAGAGCTAGAACTCACAATGCTACCTGAAGACCTATCGAGGAAGGTAAGTATGAAATCAACTTATTTAGTAATTGAGATAAAAATGTTTATGTTGTAAATAATTTGGTTCAACATCTAGCTTAGAGATGGCTAGGTGAGGTATTGTTGGACAAACTGAGAAAATTGATATTAGAGTAGCATAGTGGAAGCGTGGTAATAGACGAGAGTATAGGAGTTTACAACAGTGGTTGTTATGAAACTTAAACCGAGTTAGTTCGAGTAAATTTCGAGGACGAAATTTCTTAAGGGGGAAGTAATTGTGAAACCCGGATCTCCATTTTCCTACTTAAGTAAGTGATTAAGGGGTTAATTTGGAGGAAGTTAAATCCTATGTTATGTAAATAATCTAATAATTTTACAATTTTCATAATAACTGTAATAATTGTCACCTTCTGTGGATCAACAATT
>NC_052356.1:52525951-52569861 GCF_009727055.1 Benincasa hispida | reverse complement strand
GTCAGCTTACGTTGATAAAGGGAGGATTAAAAATTTGGCCATGCAGCCAAATAGGTGCTGTCAATCCCACGAGCAATTTGAACGCCTATAAATAGGGAGTTGGGATTTCATTTTCAAATCACAAATCATAAAATTCGTAAAAAGAGGGGGAGAGTAGAGTGCATTGGACAGTAAGGGTGAAGGAGAATGCATCAACTTGAGACGAGGAGATCTCCTAATCTACTCGAGCGTTTGATGTAATTTGAAAGCCATCTGAAAGATAAGAGAGTCTAGTTTTCATGGTGAGGCTACCAGAGAAGAAGCTCTAAGGAATTGGGCTGGAGAATGAGAAAAATATAGAGGGGTCGAGCTATCGGGTAAGCTGGTCCAGTCTTGATATTTGGATGGTTCTGGCTAAACCATGAAGAGTTATGAGCTAAGATTTATGGTAAGCTTCTTGCGACATTTTAGAATAGTTTTGTAGAAGGAAGTATCTTAAAATAAGGCTAAGAACTATGAGTAATTTAAGCTGTAAATTGGATCTAGATTCTAAGGGTAAAAAGGGAGGCCGAGGTAGAAAAGGGAACTATTAGAAAGGCTCCTAAGCAATTAAGGTGAGTGTTATAGCTTTGATAATTAATACATAGTGTGAGAGATTTGTCAATATCCTGTTCAAAATTTGTAATCAACTTCCTCCTTCTTGCGTTTTCTGTCAGAGGGAAGTATTTCTTCACGAACTTTTCCACTACTTGTTCCCAAGACGTTATCTCCCCTGGTTCGAGAGAATAGGCCCATTTCATTGCTTGGTTGCATAGCGAAAATGGAAATAACGTTAGTCGAACTTCTTCAGATGAGATGTTTGGGAATACAAAAGTATTACAGATTTCAATAAAACTCTGAAGATGGGCATGGGGATCCTCGCCACGCCTTCCATCAAACTGTCCGGCCGTCTGAATCATCTGCAACATAACCGGCTTCATCTCAAACCTCAATCCGTCTATGGCTGGCTTCATGATTCCTAGGGAGAAATCATAGAGGTTGGGTGACGCATAGTCCCGGATGGGCCTATTGCGATCATTCGCCAGGAGAATGGGGTTTACCATGATGTTGTTTGCGTTTGCTGCTCTGTCTTCTGGTTGTTCTGCCATGTTGGGATTTCTCTCTTATTTTTGTTGGCAGTTATTTCTTCGTCTTCTTTGGAAAGTTCTTCCAATCTCTGGGTCGTAGTTAGGCTTAGGAACTTGTCCTTCGCTCATACGAAATCCGCTTCTTCCCTTGCCAAAGGAGAGGCAGTGCACAGAGGTTAAAAGCTATAAAGAAAATAAAAAAAGTTACTGTTAGCACAATATGTACTGTCGTAGTCCCCGGCAGCGGATCCAAAAACTTAATGCGTTGTAAAGGTGATGAAATAATGGTATAAAATTGTGGTGATGAATTATGTGTTGCACATGCAATTTTTCCTAGTAAAACCTAAGTATAAATCTTACTAGGTTTCTTGGTAAGTCTAGGGTCGAACACAGGGACTACTGAGATACTATGCAACAATAAAATCGATTCCTTTGCGATGGCAAAAACAAATAAGTTTGGCTGGTGTTTTGTTTAAGTATAAATTCTATGTGACGGATTTGAGTAAAGAGTTGATGAAATTGAGAATACAATGAGTATGTGGTGAACGAGTTGAGAAGGGATTTAGCTAATACTTCCTAATATTGCGTTCAAGTTATGCGATCATGCTACACACACACAACAACATGTCATCTCTCAATGCAAATTCCATAGTTCCTATTTCTAGGACGCATGCGATGTATACGATAATGTTGATAGGACTTATGTCTAAGCCTCTATTCTTGTCTATGCAATGATAAATGATACACACATACACAAGGTGACCGCATACTATCATATCCTATTTCTAGGGTGCATGCGATGCATAATAGAAAACAGAACTTATGTCTAAGTTTCTATCTCTTGCTTATGCGGTTCTAATCTGACTCTCTCAAGCCTAAATTTTAACATGACTATCTCAAGTCTAGGTTCTTTCTTTAGACTACTCTCTCAAGTATCTCTAAAGGGTGACTGACGCATACATAAGACAAGATGATCATATAAAGTGAAGATCTTAGGTCATGTTAGTTAAGTGCTTCTCAACCCATTCGAAAATTTAGCTACTCATGCGAAATGTGGAGAGATTGATCAGATGTTAAGATGAGAATTCCATTTTATAAATAAAGTCAGAATACAAAACACAATAGAAAGTAGGGATAAGAAGCTCGGTAGCAATGTCTTGCTTCCTGAGGCTTTTACACTGTCTTTTTGCTCTACTATGTCCAGAAGAATGTCCTTTCATTCGCAAGTGTCGGCCCTCTCTCCTTTTACAGCGCTTCCCGGAAATCTTTCGAGCTAACCAGGAATGATCTCTCGGCATCTTCCTCTCTTTGCTCGCCTACGCCTTCTAATATATGAAAAACTACAGACTAACGACTACCTATTTGTATATGATATATCTTCTATATGTATGGCAAACTGTGTTGAACTCCAACTCGTTTAACAGTGGTGGCCTTCGGTATTTATAGAGCTTCAAGGTGAAAAGCTTTTCTCTCTAATGATTGCAATGATAGGAGGTCATTAAATCTTTTGTCTGATGCGTCGATTAATGGTCATCGAAAAGTTGAATGTACTTGTTACAGTGTGTCGTTAACGGCTTGTTAACTAAATTCGGATTCGACCATCATCAGCTTTCCGTCCCATCATGATTTATTAAGCTTTGACCTTGATGTGCTGTCTTTATGTGGCCACCTTCTTGAGCAAATTCTCGCGAGCGCATACGATTGCATGGCTTTACGGTCACAATCTTTTAATGTGCATCGTCGCCGAATTCCTTGGATCGCAATTTGCTTTGTGCCAACGCATTTTTCCTGTACACAATAAGTAAATTAGCTGCTTTTATGCGATGGGTGCATGCGATCGCAATATTCTTAGTTTAACTCTTTTGAACATAATTTTGCATATTTTTATCGTCGCATACTCACATTTTTTTACATCTTTGTGCTTTAATAACGTGCATTTCTGCCCGTTATCAGTCGTTTATTTATTTTTTTCCTTTTAGTTTTGGACTCGAGAAATGAGCTTTTTAAATAGGTAGCCTAGTTTTAGATTGAGAAAGATTAGATGAGTTGCTTGTCTTTTTTCTTTAAAAAAAGGTACGCGTAGAAATAAATACGTCAAATTGCATGTCAAATACATATCTGGGTAGTATCTGGAAGTATCGGTATCTGATACGTGTCTGATACAGATTCTTTGCCTCACATGAAGTATCTGTGCTTCATAGTGAGGAACCTTTCTTCTGCCAATTCTAGTGTGTACTCTTTTTAGAGCCATAGTAGCATTAATTGCATCAAGCGATGAATGAGAAGGAACACTGTAAACAGAATCAGAAGGATTCTCAGAGGATGGTGGTAAACATAAGCACGTTCTAGAAGAAGGACTAGGAATCTGAGACATCGAGACTGTTTTTTTTTCATTCTATGTTTGCTTAGTTCAGCAAGCACAACATGGTCATCAGAAGTGTCAGATGAAATTTCTTTGTTAATCATAGGCTTATCAGCATTGGTATTAGGGTTTTGAGGTATATTTGCTTCAGTAATAGAAGACTCATCAATGATATGACCCGAGGCGATCGTATACAAGTCAACATTCTCATCAGTAGTAACCTGTTGATGCATCATGGTGGTAGAAAGAGGTTGAGAGAGCAACACATCAGAATTTTCAACTGCAGAAAGCCCCTCAACAATATCCAGAACAACATTTTCTTCTACTTTGCAAGAAAAATAAATATATGGTAAGTCATTCACACAAAATTCGGTAGCAGCGAGAGAAGGCATACTAGGAAAAATGACAATATTATGATGTTCAAAAAACACATGTCGAGGAGAGGTGATAGGGTCACTTCCAGGTAAAACAAAAGACAACAAGTTCTCATCCCCACCAACATAAGACACAATGGCAAGAGGACCAATCTCAACAGAGTCTATAGAATTAGATGCATGCACGATATTTTTAGTATCCATAGCAGAAAAAGTACCTTGATCAACATGCACAACCACAGAAGAAGTGGAAGAGCTCGAATGACGTTGTTTGGAAGTGCAAGCAACTAGTTTAGCATTGCGAGGATGCTTTAACGATTTGCGAGGGTTCACCACAGATTTGTGAGTATTTTGGAATCCACTTCTTGTATCCACCATGTTGAACACAAAAATAGACAAAACACTCAACATTGGACAACTTCTCTCTAAGTACACCAAGGGATACCCAAGATCACGAAGAAGAGAGTGATTGCAAGAAATACTTCTGAGATCCTTAGAAGACTTCAAGCGATTTAAATAGAAGATGGTAAATGTTTTAAATTCTGCAATAAAGAGGACTTTAATCAAGGAATATGAAACCAAACTTTCGACCCACATCCCACAATACATTAGAACAAACATTAATGACTATGAAGGCAATTTACAAAATCTGAGGGTTGTCCTTAGCAATTCAAAAGTAATCTGAGGTGTTTAGTAAAGATGTCTGTAAGTTGCTTATTTATTTTTATATGTTCAATAGTAATGACTTTGTTCTCAACCAATTCACGGATAAAGTGATGTCCAATGTTGATGTGCTTCATTCGATGGTTGACTGGTATGCACAGGATTTTTTGAAATATTTATGACGCTCATATTGTCGAAATACATGATCATAACATCCTGAAACATATTATACTCAGCAAACATCTGTTTCATCCAAAGTAATTGAGCATAACTACTGCCAGTTGCAACATATTTTGCCTCCACAGTTGATGCGTTGTGAATATGATGAAATAATGGTGTATATTGCGATGGTGATGTATGTGTTGTGCATGCATGTTTTCCTAACAAAATCCAAGTATAAATCCTACTAGGTTGACTGGTAAGCCCAGGGTCGAACATAGGGACTATGGAGACAGTATGCGACGGTGATTTCTGATTCCTATGCAGTGACAAATAAAACAATGAGTTGGTTGGTATGTTTGTTAAGGTACAGATTCTATGCGGCGGAATTGAGAAAAGAGTTAATAACAATGAAAGCTATGATGAGTAAGCAGGGAACGGGTTGAGAAAGGATTTAGCTAACACTTCCTAAGATTGCGTTCAAGTTATGCGATCATGCTACACACATACAACAGTAGGTCATCTCTCAATGCAAATGCTATAGCTTTTAATTTTAGGACGCATGCGATGTATACGATGATGTCTATAGGACTTATATTTAAGCCTCTATTCTTGTCTATGCAATGATGAATGACACACACATACATAAGGCGACCGCATACTATCATATCCTATTTCTAGGGTGCATGTGATGCATGTTGGCAAACAGAACTTATCTCTAAGCTTCTATCTCTTGCTTATGCAGTTCTAATATGACTTTCTTAAGCTTAGATTCTAACCTAGTTCTCTCAAGTCTAGGTTCTTTCTTTAGACTCTCTCTCGAGTAGCTCTAAAGGGGTGATGGACGCATACATAAGACAAGATGATCGCATAAAATGAAGATCTTAGGTCATGCTAGCTAAGTGCTTCTCAACCCATTCGGAAGTTTAGTTACTCATGTGTAATGTAAAGAGAGTGAATAGATGTAGAGATGCAAATTCTATGTTATAAATGAAATCAAAATACAAAATGACAATGGGGAGTAAGGATAGGGAGCCTGGTAGCAATGTCTTGCTTCCCAAGGCTTTTACACTGTGTTTTTCTCTACTCTGCCCAAAAGAACGTTCTTGTTTTCGCAAGAGTCGGCCCTCTCTTCATTCTCAACGCTTCCTGACACTCTCTCGAGCTGACCAGGAACGATCTTCCGGCGTCTTCTTTCTTCACTCGCCCCTGCCTCTAAGTTGGTAAAATTAAAGACTACGGCTATCTATGTAAATGGCGGAAAAGAAATATAAAATTCTAACTGCTAAACTCCTGCCGAACTCCTTCAACGAAGATAGCCTTCGGTATTTATAGAGCTTCAGGGTGAAGGGCTTTTCTCTCAAATGATTGCACTGATGGGATGTCATTAAATCTCTATCTGATGCGCCGATTAATTATCATCGAAAAGTTGAGTGTACTTGCTACAGTGTTGTCGTTAAAGGCTTGTCAACTAAATTTGGATTCGACCGTCATCAACTTTCTCAGATGGAAAATATTTGGCTCATGACCATAAGCTAATTATAATGGCGAGTACTTATGACAAGCTACTGATATAATGCGTACAAGTGACACTGCATGAAAAATAGCATGTCCCCATACATATGAAGGAAGCTTAGCTCTCATAAATAATGGTCTTGCAATTAATTGCAAACGTTTTATAAATGATTCTGCTAAACCATTTTGTGTATGAACATGAGCTATAAAATATTTAACACTTATCCCAATTGACATACAATAATTATCAAAAGCATGGGATATAAATTTACCAGCATTATCAAGACGAATGGTCTTAATTGTATAATCAGGAAATTGTGCTCTGAACTTAATTATTTGAGCAAGTGATCTTGCAAATTTAATATTTCAACTTGATAATAAACACACGTGTGACCATCTACTGGATGCATTTATTAATACCATAAAATATCTAAATGGTCCACTTGGTGAGTTAATAGGTCGACATATATCATCATGAATTTGTTCTCAAAATGTAGATGATTCAGTCCCCACTTTAGCTAGTGATGCACTAATTATTAATTTGTCTTAAGAGCAAGCAACACATGATAATTCATTAGATTGAAGAATCTTCTGGTTCTTCAATGAGTGTCCATTTTGAATTTTTTATTTCTCCTTATCATTATAGATTATGGATGACCCAATCAGTCATGCCAAATTGTAAATATGTCTGGATTCATGAATTTCAGGTTCATTGTTGCATATGTTTCAATTACTTGTATATAAGTATAATACAATCTAGAAGATAAAGCAAACAATTTTTCCAATATACATTTTTTATTTGAGACAGTAGAGGTAATATATAGATATTCCACATTATTCTTACTATCAGTCTCAATATGATAATTATTGCAACATATATGTTTAAAACTATTTTTATGATATTTATAATAGTTTTATTTACATTAAATTTAAAATAAGCAATTGAATAACGTTTATAGAGAAGAAAGAGCATATCAAGTTGATTGAGAAGAGTAAAAATATCACCTTCCACTTTAGAGAGAAATACTGAAGTCGTTTAAAGCAAAATTCATAAAAATTAACAATTTAAACAAGAATTTATAAGGAATTAACCATTTAAATGAAGATTTATAGTGGTAAACCGACTATTTTGTTGAAAAGTTGGGTGCAATTATACTAACATTAATGCACTAGATTCCATTAGACCTTCATAGTCAAGTGTGCTTGGAAGAGAATAGTATTGAGTTGGGTGATCGTTTGGGAAGTACTTATATTGCACCTTTTTTATAAAAGCTATTTCATTGAAATTTTTTTTATAAAGATAATTTCATTGATTTTTTTATAAACATTAAAACGAAAAAAAATTTCCGACAGGAAACTCGAACTTTACAAATTTCTCATGAAAATTCTCTGCCCCAAAGTCTATGAAATTAAACAGGAAATTTCATGGTGAAGAATCAAATGGGGGGCCAGGATGCCATCCCCATCTCCACCCCCACTTAAGGACATATCTATGCAAATTCATTTTCGATCTGTGGGATAGTCTCCTTCACCAGAAGCAAGTTAAGAATTTTTTTTAAATAATAATTTTATTTTAATAATTAATGACAAAAATAAGGTTAGAAGGAAAATGATGGAAAAATTAAGGTTGGAGAGTCGTGGATCCGATACACAATTACATGCCTAAATTGTGTACCATGTCCACGATTTTGGAAATCATGAATGGGATCCACAAGTTCCATGTTAAATCATGGACGGGCCTGACTTCGTAGTCCCCAAAACTCCACCTCTTCCCTGAAATCTGTTTCACTTGCCGCTTCGTTGCAACTTCCTCTGTAATTTATTATGTTGTTCCATGGATATCTCCAACATAATTTTATAAATGATCATAAAATATAAAAAATGTCATTTATTTAGACCCGTATGAATAGAAATACTAATAACAATATCCATGAATTTTTTTTTTTTTAACAAGATATTAGAGGAAGTATGTCAGGCATAGGAGGTGCACCGAGATATCTCCACTAGGTTGATACATACTTAGTACCCTCATCATACCCCAAACCCAAAAGCGAGACATTCATTAAAAAAGAAATACAATTATATACAAATAGAGAACTAGAGGCGAACACTTCAGAAGATAACAATATACAAAATAAAGGCTAGAAAAGCCTTCCTATTAAGAGCAATACCTGATGCGTCATAATTACAAAAAGAGAAGATTTTCTTACACTAAAGAGCCACAAGAGTGATGATATCTTCTTGAAAATTAGAAAGAAGGGCTTACTCATGTCTTGAAAAATTCTTTTGTTATGCTCCAGCCACTGACACCACAAGGAAGCACCAATGATGTTACTTCTAAGAATTTTTTATATGTTATTTTATGTGTTACAAAATGTCAATCGTTGTTGTGCCATGGAAAAATCATTTCCTTGAAAGAAAAACTCAACGTAACATCGATGCTAAATCACCTACACTAGTTACTCTTCAAGATTAATACAACTTCCCAACTCAAGCATACACTCACGGGAGAAAGGAATGGAATCAATGAAAATAGAGATCTAAAGAGAAAACTTAGAGGAAGAAGAAAGAAAAAAAATTCTCTGTCTCTTTCAAAAGCTAAGAGCACTATTTAAAGAAAAATAATTGAAGAATTAAAAGTAGAAACCGTTTTAGAATTAATTGAAACTAATTATTGGAATTCATCTCAAATAATTAATTCTTGGAATTAATTTCAAACGGTAATAAAACCTTTTTCTATTTTCTTTTCTTTTGCTATGTTAGTCATTCCCAACAATCCCCCACGAATGACTAATTTAGCAAACAAAACAAAAAGACATTTTATAAAACTTGTTTTTTGAGTAAAGTTAAAAGACCAAACTTAAACATGAATATCTTGATAATTTGAATTGATGCATAGTGAAATGAGGCAATAACTTTGTTAGAAAGAGTGAGTTACCTCTTGAACTTTCATTAACTATGGTTGAGACCCCCACAATATGTTTACTCCTTCAATTTCCATTGATTCCACGATAAATGTGTGCTATTTAAGGCCATGCAAATAGAACCTTCGGTCAATGTGAAAGCTCTAGGAAAAGACCCTTGAATCTTTTCATATAAGGTGGTCACACCTTTATAATCACGTTCATTGCTTCATCAAGTCTATCACAATAGACACTAAAAAATTGAGCTATGAGCCAACAAGAGCGTAGCTCAACTGGCATAGTGCTTGTACTATCGACCTCAAGGTCTGAGGTTTGATTCCTCCACTCCACACTTTAATCACAATACTTTTGCAAATATATATATATATATATATATTGAGCTATGAAGACTTCACATCTAGTCCAAGACCAACTTCATCAAGTCTATCAAAGACAAACCACCCAAAAATTCAGCTATGAAAATTTTGCAATTATCCATCAATTTCATATGAAGACCACCCAATGAAAGGGTCATGGACCATCAAGTCTATCACAATTGAACACCCAGATAAAGGGTTATGGACCATTATAATGGTTTGAGTCCCATATTTGTTGAAAATTCTAGAATTACTCTCCTTGTTAGGCCTTTAGTGATAGGATCTGCTAAATTTCTCTCAAACCTTACGTACTCCAATTAGATAATCCTCATTTTCAGTAACTATTTCAGAACTCCATGTTTGAGGCATATATGCCTTCTCTTGCCATCATACACACTATTCTTGGCAAGTCCTACGGTATCTTGTGAATCACAATACAAAGAGATGGATATTGATGAAGGAACTCTTAAAAAGAATACCCATGAGTGGAAGTACATCTTTCCGATTTCATTATGACAGAATTATCACACATACATTCTAACAAACAAATATGCATTGTAACACTAATTAGTGGCATGCTTTAACAAATAAAATACAAAATACTGAGAGACTTATCAGTTGAAGACAATCTTCAATCAAACTCAGTCCAATGGAAGCGAACTTCTCACGCTTCTTATCGTCCAGCAAACAATTGTCTATCAGCACCACAGTCGTCTATACGATCAGCAGCGCACGAACCAACAGCAATCAGGGACAACACCACCACTCGAAGCCCTCAGTATTCTCGGAGTGAGAATCCAAAGGGTGGACTTTGATGGAATTAGTAGAAGGAAGGAGGAAAAGCGATCGTGTTGAACGAACAAGCAAATGGGAGGTAGTAAAATACTATCATATAGTCGAATATGCTTGATCATTTAGATCAGGGTATATGATCGTGTAGGTTTAGCTAAGTAATCGTCTATCAAATGGTAAGCGATCGTTTAGGTTTGCTCGGTGCGCTAAGCGATCGTGTAATAAACTTAAGCGATCGTTTAGAAATCGCAGGCGATCGTTTAGTACGCAGGTGTGTGATCATTTAGGAAGACGGGTACTATCATATAGGCTCTCAACGATATGCGATCGTATAGTTTCACACCATGAGCGATTTTTCTGCATGTCTTACAAAATGAAAACAATTTTCATTTTATTCTTCTGTTACAAGAACTGAATTCGAACTTCCCACTTTCGCACGATTCTGGAGAAATACTCGGCCAATTATCTCATAACCGCCTAACTAATTAATGAATATAATCATATTATATTCTTTACCTATCGTTTGATATCATATATCTACTATAGTGTTTTCTCCTCTACTTGATATAAATCATATTTATATCCAATTTCCTCCAGAATAATGTATCTCATATATTTAGTCAATTATATCATATATAATTAACCAGTCCAATTATATCATATATAATCGAACTCCCTCTTTTCAATTTGAACATTTCAAACTGACCCAAAAACTGATTCTCAAGATCCAAGCTACCAAGGGGACCTTATGGACCTATAGCTCGAAGCTCCAACGGTACATGAATAGCTAACTAAACTCTTTAGCAACGAGATCCACCATCTGTTAACTGCCAGGCATTCCACTAAAGTTACATCCCACTCCTTAAGTACCACTGATCCCTCTAATGAACAATACAACATAGTCCAACTATATGTGAACACCTCTCAGACCAAGAGAAGATGTGTGGTGTCACATTGTTCAAGCCCTGGAATCAGCCCTTAAGGGAGCTATCTATCTACTTACCCCTACTTCGGGGAAAGAGTGAATTCTATCTTGTGTAGCTAAGTTTGTAGCTCCCAAATCAAACGAATCCTCAAAGTGGCAGGTTTGAGTCGACGACCTGGCCACTCGCAAATCAAAGGACTGCTCTCAATGGAAGTAGTTCCCAACTCACTTAGGATTGAGGTCATGTTACCTATGATTATCCTAGTGGAGTGAAGTCTCTATCATGAATGGTGTTATATAACGAGACGTTAACACTTCGCAGTCAGGTCTTATACAAACTCTTTGTATAGTACTCCCCCACTCACATATCCCTTACACGAATGATCAGGATCAGACAATATGTGACAAGTTACAACACTTATAACTATTCCACAAAACAGGCTACATCCGTAGCGTTACCAGGATAAGGTTTCCCACCTATATCCATATACTACAGACCATTTTGATTATTCCTTAAGACATGATCCACTTGTATGTCATCACATACATGTTTAAGTTACATACAGAAAATCAGAGATTTTAGGTTTATTGGTTTGTGGTAAAACAAATAAATATTCAACTGAGCAAAATCAAGAAGTGAGCTAAAATATCATATATTATACATGACAAGCGTTTGTATAAACTGTTTACAAACTATAAAACACGAGATTTTAGGGCACCAACCCCAATAATTGATTCCCCCTCCCCCTCTCTCCACAATGGTACATCTTCCAGTAGGTTTTTAAGCCACTCATATTGATGTTTTACTAATTCTAGAGCAATACCAAGTATCACAATACCCTCATCTAAATTTTTAATTTCAAACTCTAAGGACATAATAACTTGATATTTTTACTTTGTATAAAAAATCAGTATATCATTAACATACAAATAGATAATCATACAATCAGCTCAAGTAAATTTGAGTAAACACATATATCAAAGAATATTAACAAATATTTACATAATCCGTTGAAACAACTGGAGTAAATGACTTCTTTACATCCATGTGATGTATTATACAAATGCTATAAAGGCTCATAGTAACTATTTCAATATTTTAGTAATATGAGAATATGCATCAAAATACTAAAGATCCATTTAAACCTAACTAGTTTGTTTCCTTTCAAAAATTGAAGATCCGTGTTTAATTCATTATGTCTCTTTATAAGTTGCTAAATCACATAACAACCATAAATCATCCATCTTTGTTTTGTCTTTTCAAGATCCTAGACATTCTTAATAAAATAAAGACTTTATACTTTCAATCAATTGAAATTATATATATGTACACCTATGTACCCATGATCTTATCTAACCAATGTGGGACTTTTGTCGTATTCTCGACAATCATCCCCTTGAACAAAGGACCAACTGATCTTCCCTTGAAGTAGCCATCTATCCATCTAACTTTTATCTAGGCTAACTTATTTTCACCAGAACATACTACCTATCTAATAGAGTTTAACTATTGATCACACCATGACTACTTTCGAGGTGATGAGCTATGCGCGAGGGATGTTGGGTTTTATGTCCTAAAACTTATGGTATGTAAACAATGGAGCTTATTCTAAAAATTCAATAAAGGTTTGAATAGATCTATTACTTGAATAGAAATCCAATAAACCTAAAAGTCCCTTGACTATTGGATGAGTACTTGAACTTTATGCGGAGACATAAACGTGGATCAGGTTCGAGTAAATAGTCAAAATGATCTATAGTACATGGATAAGGTTGGGTACCTTATTCTGATAACATTATTGGATACAACCTGCTCTGTAGTTGTTACAAGGAGTTGTAAAGTGCTATAAACGAAGTGATCCTAATTCGTTCATGTTGGACATGAAGAGTGGGGGTGTCCTTGAGCAAAAGAGTTTGTACAAGATCGGACCACGAAATGAGTCACTCTTACTTTATAACACTGTTTACTGTTTAAGACTGACTATTTCAAAGTGATGACCTAGATAACTTGACCTTAATCCTGAGCTAACTATGAACTCATGTTTATTCGGGATTGCCCTTAGATTTGCATAGGTGAGGGTTGGCTCAACAGCAATGGCTCAATATGACTGTCATTTCAGGGGTAAGACTGGATAAATAGCTGGGGACATAGGGTGCAAGAGGTAATTCACTCCTACCTGCTTTAGGGATAGTAGAGAGGTTGTTCCTTAAGTCCTGATTCTGGGCTTGAACAAGGGATCCCGCCATGATAGGACTCGGTTCTGTGATTGGATCAGAAACAATTGTTCATTAAGCGATCAGTGGGGACTTAAGAAACAAGAGATAATTTCGGGGGTAAAACAAAGATTTGACTCAGCTGTTACTACGAACAACCTGTGAAGGGTTAATTTACTAATGTGGTTATATCGAGTGGACATAATATCTACAGTGAGGGGAGTTCAACTATGGGCTTTAGTGGAGTGACCCATTAGTTAACGAATGAGGGTTAGATAGGTCTAATGAGTTTAGCCAATTAATCTCGGATCGTTGGGCCCATGATCTGTAGGTTCATAAGGTCCCCCTACTAGCTCAGAAATGGATTAGCTCTAGAGTAGTGTGATAAGTTAATTTGAAACGTTCAAATTATAATCAAAAGAATTGGAGAAAATATATTTAAATATGATTTAAATATATGAAGATGAATTTGTGTAAAAATTAATTTAATATTAGATATTAAATTAATTAGAATTATTTAAATTGTTTAAATAATTATTTATTAATTTTATTAGAAAATTAAAATTTTAAATTAATTTGTAAAATTAATAAATTTTGATTTTAGAAATAAAATATGATTTTAAAATCAAATTGGATTTTGGAAATTGAAAATCACAAAACTTGAAAAAATGGGTTTTTTTCAAGTCATCTTCAAAGCAGCTTACAAGAAACCCACCACCTCTTCCTTGATTTACTCCAAGCATGAGCTGCATCCCATGTAGCAGTTCTCTTTGCATGATAGTTTGCAATATATTGAAGAGATTGGAGTAAAGAAAGGGTGGAGAACCGACTGAATTTTTTGCTAAAAAATTTGGATGAAGAAGGTGTTCTTCAATGGATTCTGTTCAGTGAGCTTTCTCCATATTCCCTTTGATTCCAGCTTATTTTGAGTCCCACAACTCAATCTAGAGCACCAAGAGGATAGTAGGGAAGATCTTGTGGTGGTCTACACAAGGATTCGAAGGATTTTGCAGCTGAAAATGGAGATTTAGTTGGTTTGGCCATGGTATGTTCATGAAACCCATTATATTCTGTTTTTAGCATGTTTCTTTTCAACCAAAATTAATGATTTAGAATGCTTATGGATCTTGATTTCTTCTGTTGCGTGATGGTGTTGATCCAACAAGGGATGCACTGACGGGCGTGTGCTAAAGCCATGAGTGCAAAGGGGAGCTGAGTGGGCGCTGGGTTGTATAGGCAGACATACGAAGCAGTGGGCGAAAGAGGTGCTGGCTATGCATTGATGTGCAATTGGTTAGGTGCATAAGGCATGCGATGGGCGCATGAATTGCTATGTTGGCCACATGACTAAGGCTTAGCTACTCAAAATTTTCCTAAGTGTTGGATGCATAAGAAGGTATGCGTTGAAAGGGAAATTGAGGTTCAAAACTGAATGTTAAGTTCATTTAGGCGAGTTAGTCTCACAAAGAAGTTTAAAGGCATTAGCTAAACATGTTATTCATTTCCACCAGGGGTGTTATAAAAACCCGATAATCCAACCAATCCGGACTGTTCAACCCAAATCGTAAGAGTTGGGTTGGGTTACATTTTATTTTGGGTTGGGTTGAGTTAAAAATTATTAAAAATTTTAAATTCAGGTTGGGTCTCGGGTTACTCACTTTCAGGGTCGCGTTGACCTGATCCGAATATATATATATATATTAAAAAAATAAGGATTCATCGTAGATTTGCATCCGTCGCTCACCCGCTTGAATGGAAAGTCGAAACCTCGCCCTCCCATCCGTAACATGCATCCTGTCGTCCGACAAAGAACCCAAATTACTGCACGCTCCGCTCATCCTGTCGTCCGATGAGACTCCGAACAAAAACTCTGCTCGTCCTGTCGTCCTCGTCCATCGCACTCGTCCCTCCAAATGAAAACCCCTTAAACCCCTCGTCGATCTGGCCCACGCCTCATGCCTCATGCTTCCGGCTTAGACACACCCTTGGTATGGAGTTTTTGCTTTTCATTTAGTTCTTCTCTTTTGGGTACTTTTGAAATAAAAAAAAATAACTTGTGCTATGACAAGATTTGGAGAACTTTTGGCAATGTTAAACTTTTACTTTCTTAGACATTTGTATAGATTATTGGGTTGTGCTGTCCACAGAGTTTTTATTGAGGTGTTATGAAGTTTGTTTGAAAATGCTAATGTTAAAGGACTTAACATTTCACATGTGTTAGCATTTTTGTTCAAACAAATCAAACAAATCATTATTCCATTCAAATGTAGATTGATTAATAAATTAATTTTTGTTCAAACTCGTAGTGTCTTGAGAATAGTTAGATTCTTTAAAGTCGTCACAACGGACACGAAATCAGACACGGCCGAATCACCGTTTTCAAACTTCATCATGAGTAAAATAATTTAATTTTTATTGTGTACATATACTGTTTATGTGTGATTGAGATTGATCTTTATACATGAGTTGTTTTGAGTTAATTGAGAAGCTAGTATTTATTTGTTTTTTTTTTAAATTGTATAGGTAGTGTAATTAGTTGTTTACTAGTTTCATTTATTTTATAGATGGACAGCAGTAGTGGTAATGCAAGTGGAACCGGTAATAATGAAATGCCTCCTCCTCCTCATCCCCCTCCTAATGTTAGTCAAACTCCTAAAAATATGTGGGATCATTTCACAAAAATGGAAGCGGGTGCTAATGATGGAGCTAGGTGCAAGTGTAACTATTGTGGTAAAGATTACGCATGTGATAGTAATACTTGTGGAACTAGTACTTTATGGAAGCACTTAAGAAATCAATGTGAAATGTACGCATATAAAGAAGAAGAAAAAGGACAAACCACCCTAACTCTCGTACCTTCAACTTCAAATAATGGAAAAGAAGTCAATGCTAGTAATTTTGTGATGATATTGTTTAGCCAACAAGCGTGTAGATTAGCACGTGCTAAGATGATAATTATGAATGAGTTGTCGTTGAAATTTGTTGAGAAAAAGGGTTTTGGACACTTTTGTAGTGTTTGGTGTCCTAAGTTTGATTTTCCATCGAGAATCACAATCGTTAGAGATTTATATCAGCTTTATCTTCAGGAGAAAAAAAAGTTGAAATCATTTCTAGTTAAAAGCTCTCAAAGAGTTTGTCTTACTATTGACACATGGACTTTGCTACAAAATTTGAACTACATGGTCATCACTGCATATTTTATCGATTCTGAATGGGTTTTGCACTAATCATAAAGGGGAGACTATTGGGAAGATGATTGGGAGTTGTTTGTTGGAATGGGGAATTGAAAAAATTTTGATCCTTGGTACAAGTTAAATTGATATTTGTGGCCGTGGTGATTGATCTTCGGTACAAGTTAAAGTACTTGAATTATTTTCTTTCCAATGTTTATGACAGTTATGTGGTTAAGGATATGGTTGAGAGTGTGAAATTATATTTGTATCATCTATATGACTTTTACAAATCACATAACACTTCGCCTTGAGGTAGTCATAGTACCAATGATTCTCAACAATCAAAGACTGTCGCTATAAATGAAGATGATGAGATGGACGAAGAAATAGATGATCCGTGGATAACGTTAAAGAGATTGAGAGAAGAAGAAAGTTCATTGGAAGTGGAGAATGATTTGACTTCTTATTTGTCAGACAAGGTTATAGAGGATAAAGATGATTTTGAGATATTGTACTGATAGAAAATGAATGGCTATAAATATCCCATTTTATAAAAAATTGTTCGAGATGTTTTGGTAGGTCCGATATCTACAATCGCTTCTGAATATGCATTTAGTACAAGAGGGAGGATTCTTGATTCCTTTCAAAGTTCTTTACTTCAAAAACAGTGGAGGCCTTCATATGTATATAAAATTGGATTCGTGGCGGCTCAGTGTTACTAGATCTCCATTCACAACTTGAAGAGTTAGAGACTTATGAAAATATTGAGTCAGGTAATTAAGTGAATTTTTTATTATACATATCTAACTTGTTTAATGCTCAAATATTAATATATTTAATCTTGCATGATTTTTTTTGTAGAGAGCCCATCATCCTTTGTTGTTTTCAAATAAGGAATTGGGTTTGGAGCATAATGATGATTTTAATGGTAAGTTTTACTATCATAAGATCAAATATTATTATTACTTATAAATGATCATCTTGATTTAATGTATTTGTAATTTTTTTAGGCATTGAGAAGTGAAAAGACCAAAGATGAAGAAGAAAACTCGCTCAAGTCTTTCTTCATGCCTCATGATGCTTTTGAATGATTATTATTGAACTTGGAATTTTATGTAATAGTTCAATAGTTATTATTAAACTTGGACTTTTTGTTTCTATTTTGAATGATTTTGAATGTAGACTTTGAACATTTTGAGTAGAGACTTTGAACTTGAACATTTGAAATGAATTATTTGAGGAAGTTTCTTTTAAAGTTTAATTTATGGTGATTGTATTTTAATGTAAATGCTAAAATTTTGTATAGATTACATGTTTTTTTATTATTAATTTTTTTTAATTGATGTAATATATTTAGAATTAGTTCACTTTTGTAAATATGAAGGTTTATTGACCCACAAAAATCAAATTGTTCAATAGAAAAGGAAGTAATGAAAAAAAAGTCAAAATTCAAAATTAAAAAAAAAAAAAGAAACGGTGACCCAACCCAGAAATTTTTGGTTAGGTTGGGTTGGGTTGAGCCTTAAAAATGCCAACCAAATTTTTGGGTTGGTTCACAAAATTCTTCCAACCTGACTCAACCCGGACCATGTACACCCCTAATTTCCACAGGGTTAACACCAATAGGAAGGACTTATCAACCCTAGGAGAAACGTCCAAGAGTGTGAGTGACAAAGTTGATGTTTTTCAAATGTTTTAATAACACTTGTTTTACTTAAATATTTAGACTCATGCTTGCTTATGTGAAAGAATGTTTAAAATGATTTCCAAGCAAACTATGTTTCATGAAGCCATTCATGCATGCTAACTTTAAAGAAGTTTATAAGCATGACTTGAGTATTTCAATATTTATTATTCTAGAAGCATACGTTGGAAGTTGATGCTTTATAGCAAAAATGTTTAAGCATATGATTTATGATGCAGGCTTTCAAAGTATGAGTTTTATGATGATTATTAGAACTTGATATTGAAGAACAATGAGCAGGTATCTAGGCAATAATACCTAAAGTATGACGGTACTTAGTGATAACCACGTGCACATAGGCAAAGTCGACGTTGATTGTGTTGAAAATGCTCCACACCAACTAGAGTTTAACGTTGAGGGATTGAGCAAAAGAGTCCTCTCTCAACTAAAGATTATGTTAAGCTATGTTTTAAGCTATGTTATGTTTGAAAGTTTTAAATATGAGTTTGCTTGGCAGTTTCAATATAACAACATGATGTTTATGATTTATTAGTCACTCACTAGGCTAGTAGCTCATCCATTTAAATGTTTTCCTTCTCCCAGGTAATGGTCATCTCTCCAGAGGATAACTACACTGCTACTCTGCTACTTAAAGACTTAGTTGAAAGAGAAGTTTAGGTGTTTGCTATGTAAATAATTGTACACATGTGTCTTCATATTAGGGACTAGTAATGAAGGTGGGACCCATTGAACCTTGTTTCCATATATATGTTATGAGTTTGCTATGTATGGAGCCCTGAGGATATTTTAAATGTTTTATGTTCCGCTAATTCTTGAATGTTATTTATGTTATTCTAGGGTTTCCTAAGTAGGTTAAGCAGGCTATTTAGACAGTAAGTGCCACAAAAGGGTTAGTAACTGTTGCCGTCACATTCTCTTATGAATTAAGAGGGTAATCTGGAAATGGGTGTGACAGTTATCTTCCTTATATATTATCTGAAAAGGCCAAATGGGTCTCCTTAATTATTGTTTTTTTTTTAATTTCTTTCCTTGTAGAAAAAGTCTGTAGCACGTCCTCGAAAAGCTAGAATGATTTTACTTGTTCGATATCAATAGAGTAATGAAAAAATTTGATCTTTTCTATTTAATCTATTCAAACTAAATCGTTTTACCAAGATGATATGAACATGGTCCTTCATTTATCTAGACTTGCCACTCTCAGTATCATCAACATTATTAAAAAATTTCTTTAATTTTCCCCTTATAAGTTACTTGTTATTTCTTATTCACATTTACAAAAGACGGTGATGTAGCCATCAACTAGTTCCTATACCTTCAAAATGAGTGAATTTCTCATAGGCAAAATCCTAACAGATCCAGAAATTTTAAAAAGAATGGAATTGAGCACCACATAGATAGTCTTAATAAGGTGGAAAAGTTTGTCAATAATCAGTCCATATAAAAAACTATGAGCAGACCCACAAAAATAATTAGATGAAGGAAGAAAGGGAGATAGTGAGTTACCACATAAGCAAATTCCAACGCGTAATCAAAATGCATCAAGTTGAGTAACCAAAATGCATCATTATCGAAATCCAACGTGTTAATTGATTACTCACAAAAGCAAATTCATCCCAGGAAGAGTCTCATTTATCTACATCATCTACAAGCCCAATGTTCTCTCGGCAATTTCTTTCGCAATATTGCATAGACTTCCTCAACCTTCGTCATCTAGGCTATTTCTGCTGAAATTTTAAAAGCTTTGCAGGAACAACATTTTTGGATTTGATCAACATTGGATAGAAAAGATTTTTGTTTTCAAATTGTTACTATCAAATGTCGATCTATGTTGTGTCTGCCACCTCAATGCTAAATCGTCTGTACCGGTTGCTCTCCATGGTTAACACAATCTCCCAATGTGCAGGAGAAAGAAATGAAATCAATGAAAAATATGCTCAAAAAACAAAGATCTAGAGAGAACTTGGAGGAAGAAGAAATATAAGAATTCTATTTCTCTTCCAAAAGCTAAGAACACTAATTTGAATTAATCACAAATAATTAATTTGAAACGGTAATAAAACCTCTTTCGTTTTCTTTCTTTTTTTACTATGTTAGTCATTTCCAATACTGTGAGGGTGTATCAGCAGGGCAATGAGAGAGTTCATCGAATTTGGCAATAATGTGGAGACAACTTTGGCAAAATAGGACAAAATATCAATGTATAATTAGGTGGTCAACATATTCAGAGTGATTTATACAAAGAATACACCAATTTGGATTCATATTAAGAGAGGGATATTGAGATTGACATTTGTCCATGGTAATAAGCCCATTCTGTATGACGGACTATATAAAAAATTTACACTTCTTCGGCAATATGGTAGACCACAGTAGACCGACATCATGAATAAATTTAGAAGATACAATTGAGGCAAGAAGTACCTTGAGAGATTTAAATTCGAGAAGTGGCCATTTGAATTCAGATTCTCAATGAACTGAGTCTTCATTATGACCAACAATACTAACAGAGATGGCTCAACCTTCACATTGGAGATGAAAGATTTCTGTTGGTTGATTTTGAGACCATAGGTTTTTTCACAGGCTTTGACCATGTAACAGAGATTCCTTAATTTTAATGGCCCAGCCTCCGAGGATAGTAAAATATAATAAGCAAAATAATTAATCCAAATAAATTTAGAAATACATCTCCCTCGATATTAATATTTTATTGATATATTCGTTATTGAAATCTCAATACCGATATCGAAATCGATATTTTAATCTTTGATACAATCTAATAAAGATTGTCTAGACTAATATTTTCGTTTTTCTAACTATAAGAGTGATTCTAAAATGATTAAAATCACTTTTATCATTTTAAAAATGAATTGAAAAATATTTTTAATAATTCAAAATCACATTTTTAAGACAATGAAAAATGTGATTAAAATTGTAAGATTAAACATTGATTTTGAGTGTTAAGGTGCATTTCCTTTTTTTTAAAAAGGAACAGTTGCAAATATAGACATTAGACCTAAAGTATTAACAGATATAATATAATTGTAAAAAAAAATTACAAATATAATCAAATTTAAATAGTCTATGAGTGATAGACCATATTATTGGTAGATGTCTGATAGATCATATCACTAGTAAAAGTCTTAGAGACTCGTCTATATTTACAATTTTTTTTAAAATGATGTTATACATTTAGTTATTATTCCTAAAAATGCTACCAACTGCAATTATCTTTTTTTAACAAAGAACTAGAGGTGAGGGATTAATAGTTGCACCCGGATATCTCAACTAGGTTGGTACATCCCTAGCACCTTCATTAAGATATGTTATAGAGTAATTTTAAACACCACAAAAGTGATTTTAACTATTTCAAAATCACTTTCAAATATGTACTTATTATTGAAGTCTCCATAATGATTCCTCAATTACTCCTATTAAAGAGAGGATTCCCACACTTTCCATCACAAAAAAGGCATCATAAACAAAAACTTTACAAAACAGCTCATTTTTTCATGGGTATGATCATATTATTTCAAATGGAGAGAAGAATGGCTAGGGACTATTGTAGAGAAGATGGGTATATGTGTGTGTGCGCGCTGTAGTTGAAGGGAAATATTTATGATAGTGGATGAGTCTAAAACAGCAACCATTAAGAATTGGATTAAGAACGTGTTAGGCTTTCTCTTTGTATGTTAGGCAACGAAGACGAGGTCTCCATGTGGCTACAGACACTGCACCAGCACTAAGCTTTATCTTTATTTCTTAATTTATATTCTTTCTTTGACCTTCACGTTAGTTTAATATTATTTGAATTCTCTCACCACCTTTTTTCTTTTCTTTTCCCCTTATTATTATTTTTCCTTCTTTGCTATCTCCCTGCGTTTTTGACCAGAGTTTTATTTCCATGCATTTCTTGTCTGTTCTATATATATATATATATTTTTCCTCTTAGTCCAACTTCTTTCACCGACTTCTCTATATGGGGCTGAATATTAACTAGAGATTACACTTTTAATCACCTATATTTTCCTTAATAAGGGAGGCAAGAAAAACTTTAACATTTTAGAGTTGGTTTTCTATTAATATTATATGTGCACTCAACTCACGGTCAACTTTTATATATATATATATATATATATATCTTTTTGGTAATATATATGTAGAGTACATGAAAAAATCAAATCTTTAATTTTGAAGTTGATATTATAAGTCTTGTGCCAATGGGACTATCTTCAATGTTGACAATATCCAATAATATTTAATATTACAAGTTTGTCCATACGTCACTTCAATTTAAAGTAAATTAATTTATACTATAGTAGACTGTGGTTACAAATGCATTTGGTGTAATTTCGTATATGGTATATTGCTTTTCCATTGAAATTTATGAAGGTTTTTTTTTTTTTTTCATTCTTTTTTTTTTTTAAAGAATAATAGAAATTTATAAAGTTGTAAACAAGGATCGTGAAAATTATTTAATGTATACATCGGCCATGGTATTTTTCTGGTAAGATTAGGCTGCTACATTGCGAAGATGACAGAGAAATAAGGTACGAAAAAATTAACACATGAATCAATTAGTTATAAAACCACCTACATTGCCTCTTAGCTAAAATAGACATGTTGATCTTGTCAAAGGTGAAACCTTATACCTACTTTTGACTTTTGGATATCATGAAGACGACATTGACCATCATATAATGCATTATGAATAGTTGAATTTGGTATTCACTTTTTCAAAATAAATAAGGTTTAAAATTATGAAAATTAAATTTAATGAAGTTTCCCTAAGATGGGAACACCTAAAAAGATGCTTTTTTACCTGATTTAGAGTGATTCTTAAAATGGTTAAAATTACTCAAAAATACTTTTCATTATTTCAACTCCATTTGAATAGTATGAAAATTGTTTTTAAAAGTGTAAAATAAAACGTTGGAACGTCTTTACCTAACGAAAGTGATTTTTAAAATTGGTCCCCAACATGCAGTATATCTATATATCTATATATATATATATATATATAATATAATATGTGGATAGAAAAATCAAATTAGAGAAACTTAATAACAATAAAGATGAATAGTTGTATATTCCTCGCAGTGTTTGAACAACTAATAAGCCAATTTTATAGAAGGGTAAGGAGATAAAATTTAGAGGTTTACACGAAAGAAACATCTTGAATCTTAACATACCCCCTCAAACTCACATGATGAGAAGGAAGTCATGAGTTTGCTCCAACAGGCTTGAAAAGATTGTAAAGAAAGTGCTTTAATAAATAAGTTAGCAACCTGATCTCTGGAAGAAATAAAATGAATAGAAATATCTTTGGGAACAATCTTCTCATGAACAAAATGTTAATCAATCTTGATATACTTGGTACGAGCAGGAATACAAGATTACTGGCTAAGGAAATGACAGAGACATTTTCGCACCACAAAATTGGTGGTTGACGGAGGAAGATATGAACATCACATAATAATTGGCGCAACCAAAACACATATGAGGTGGTGTTGGCCAAGGCATGATATTCAACCTTAGTAGAAGTGAGATATTGTTGGTTGCTTCTTGGCAGACCAAAAGATGGGACATAAGCCAAAGAGGACAACAAAGCCTATTGTAGAGCGACGATCAGAGAAATTTCATGCCCAACAAGCATCTAATAGGCTTGCAAACATAAGTCACCAGGTTGAAATAAAATCCCAAGACTGGGTGTACCAAAAAGATAACGTAAAATACGTAAAACTGCTGAGTAGTGAATAACAGTAAGCTGTTGCACAAATTGACTGACTTTGTTTACAACAAACACAACATCAGGGCGAGTAAAGATGTGATATTGTAAGGAACCCACAATCTGACAATATAATGTGACATCAGAAAAGGCTGGAGCAGCAACGTGAAGATCAACAGTGGTGGACATCGGCGTTAGACAATGTTTGGTGACAACCATGTCGAAGGAAACAAGTAAATCATGCAAGTATTTGGCCTAATTTTTTTTTTTTTTAAAAAAAAAAAAAAAAAAAACCTTGAAAACATACTATACCTCGAGACCAAGGAAGTAGCGTAATGGTTTCAGGTAAGAGATTTGAAACTTAAAGGCCAAAGAAAGTTTCAACCAAGTGATGTGTTAGGCTTTGATAGGCCAACTTCTTCTACTATGGGCCTGCTTCACGATTTTCCAGCTGATGGCTAGCACATGGATGATCCCACTGAAATTTGTCTAATAGAAAAATGAAAACAACTTTGTTTCTGATGGGTGCAAATGAAATTTCTTTCTCTTTTTTTCTTTCTGATTCTCTCGATCTATCGTCTTTCTGTGTTTTTTCTTTCTTCTAACCCTAATGAGTTTTCTTTGATCTGTGCGATTGTTTATGAATAAACGATGAGAAAGCTTGCAATTGGGTAGACAAAGGCAGAAGAAAGGATGTAGACGATCATGCAATCGTGTAGATGATTGCTCTTAAGAAAGGTGTACAATCATGCAGTCGAGTAGACGATTGCTTCAGGGAAGATGGACGATCGCGCAGTCGTAGACGATTGCTTATAAGAAGGTGACCGTTCGCGCAATCGTGTAGACGATTACTTTAAAGAAAGGTAGACGATCGTTCTATTCTACTAGACAATACGAAGGGAAAAGGTAAACGATAGACGATTCTTGTAGACGATGAGAAGAGAAGAAGGAAATGCACTACGATGTACGTGTTTCGGCTATGAAAGCCTACGTCCACAGGAAGGAGATAGTTTTATTATGAAGCTAAGTCACAGACCTTCTTTTCTTTACATATTGCTCAAGTTTTTCTTGAAGTTTTGTATTCGTTGTTGTATCTTATAAAAAAAATTTGTAAATGATGAGTTTAAATACTATTTCTGATACAAGTAGTTACAATAACTAACCGTAAAGATTAAAGAAATGTAAAACAGCTTCTTGATGTTGATGTATGAGCTTATATTCTTGAAATCTCCACCTTAAGCTCAACATGCAACTTCTTCTCCTTCATGATTTAACATGTCTTCATCCTTTTTCAGGAAGCAGAAACCCAATCTGACTAAGACAGCTTGAAAGCTTGACTTTACTCACAGGTTTGGTAAGCATATCGGCTGCGTTCTCGGTGGTATGAACTTTTAGCACCTCGATTTCTCCATTCTCTATTCTGACTCTGACAAAGTGATACTTGATGTCTATATGTTTGGTTCTTGAATGATACTGAGGGTTTTTGGAAAGATGAATGACGCTTTGGTTATCACAGTAGATTTTAACTACTGTTTGATTAATACCAAAGTCCTTCATCAGTACTTTTAACCACAGAGCTTCCTTTATTGCTTCTGAAAGTGCCATATACTCTGCTTCTGTGGTTGACAATGCTGTAATTGATTGTAAATTAGCTTTCCAACATAACAAGTTAGGACCAAATAAGAATAGATAACCTGTTAAAGATCTCCTTTTGTCTTGGTCACCTGCAAAATTTGAATCAACATATCCATATAGTTCTAAATTTGATTGATTAGTACTTTGATATGTTAATTTTGACTGTTTAGACCAAATAAGAAATCTTAGAATCCATTTTGTTGCTTCCCAATGTCTTTTTCCAGGGTTAGACATGTATCTACTGACTAAACTAGTGTTGTATGATAAGTCTGGTCTAGTAAATATCATTAAGTACATTAGAATCCCTACTGCTTGACTGTATGGAATTGATTGTATTTGAGTCAAATGTTATATGTCCGTCTCTTTTGGTGAGTTCTTAGAGGACAATTTAAAGTGTGTAGCAATAGGAATAGTAACCGATTTTGCATTTGCCATATTGAATCTGTTTATAACCTTTTCACAGTAGCTTAGTTGACTTATGGTTAGGGTTGAGGTTGTTCTGTCTGTCTAAATTTCAATCCCAAGGATCTTTCTAGACTGACCCAAGTCTTTCATGTCAAATTCTCTCTTTAGGAGATTTTTTATATGAGTTAAATCCTCCTTAGACTTTCCAGCCAGTAGCATATCATCAACATAGAGTAATAGGTAGACTTTGTCCTTATAGGTAGTAGAGTTGATATAAGTACAAATATCATAGGAACTCCTTTGAAAACCTATATTCTCTATGTAGTCATTAAACCTCCTATACTAGCGTCTAGGGGATTGTTTTAAATCATATATTGATTTTTTTAGGAGACAAAATAGGTCTTCCTTGCCTTTTTCCTCAAATCCTTTAGGTTGAACCATATATATTACCTCATCTAGGTTTTCATGTAAAAAGGCAGTTTTAACATGTAGTTGATCTAGTTCTAAATCATATTGAGCAACTAGTGATAAAAGAAGCCTAATAGAGGTTTGTTTCACTACTGGTGAAAAGAATTAAGTATAATTTATTCCTTCTCTCTGAGTAAAGCCTTTAGCCACTAACCTTGCCTTAAATCTAGGCCTTTCATCTTTAGTAGAACCTTTCTTTAGTTTATAAATCCATTTAGAAGCTATAGGTTTACAACCTTTAGGCAGAGAAGCTAGGGTCCAGGTTTTATTGACAATGAGTGACTCCATCTCTTCACACATAGCTTGAATCCAAGACCTAGCATTAGGGCAGTTTACTGCCTCTTCAAAAGAAGCTGGTTCTTGGTCATTAGAAGCTATTGTGGCATTTAGAACTAGGTTCATATAGCTATTTTCAGTATACCTAGCAGGAGGAACTATCACTCTTCTTTGTCTATCCCTAGCTAAAGAATACTGACTTAGGTCAAGGGCAGCTTCAATATTCCCAGTAGTCTCATTTGAGACATCCTCTTCTTCTATTAAATCTATAAGAGGGTTTTGGTTAGTGGAAGAAGTTTTAGGTGACTCCACCTCAATCCTAGTGGTGTTAGGGCTGTTAGGAACTTCATAGGATGTCCTTTCCTTTTGCATAAACATTTCTTTTTATCTGAAGGTGACATCTCTACTTATGATAAACTTCTTTTCAGTAGGGTTACTCCCTCAGAAAAGCCTACAAACATACACTTTACTGCCCTAGATTTTAATTTCCCCTAATTTTGGTGTATGTAACCAACACATTCGAATACCCTTAGGTTATCTAGGTTAGGTGGATGTGAGGTCCATTTTTCTTCAGGAGTCAAAAAATTTAGGGAGGAATGTGGACATCTATTTAAGGTGTACACTGTGTAGCTTGCAGCCTCTGCCCATTAGTTTTCATTTAGAATTGCATCAGATAAGAGACATCTAACTCTTTCTATGACTGTCATATTAAGTATTTCAACAACTCCATTTGGTTAAGGAGTGTACTCCTGTTTCTTTACAGAATTTGTTGAACTCTTCATTACAAAATTCTAGCCCATTATCAGTTCTTAATATTTAATTTCTTTAGAAGTTTGTTTCTCTATCATGAGTTTCCATTCCTTAAACCTATCAAACACTCGGTCTTTAGTTTTAAGGAAGTAGAACCAACTTTTCCTAGAGAAATCATCAATAAAAGAAAGTAAATACCTAGAGCCACTTAGGCTAGGTGTAGGGGTTGGACCCCATAGGTCAGAGTGTATGTAATCTAAGATAGCTTTTGTGGTATGTTGTGCTTTAGTGAAACTATGTCTCGTGGCTTTCCCTAAAACACAATGCTCACAAAAGGTTAGATCTTTTGAAAGACTTTTAAGGAGAATGCCTTGATTAGATAGGACCTCTAGGCCTTTGGCACTTATGTGAGATAGTCTTTTGTGCCATAAATCAGCCTCGGTAAGCTCATTTGTGGTGGCTACATAAGCTCTAGTCATCATCTCTACCCCTTTGACCACAAACAAGTCATTTACCTTTTCCCCAACTAAGATTACTTTAGAGTCCTTTAGCACTTCAAGAGTTCCTCTTTTACCCCTGTATTCATACCCTATAGCATTTAACATGCCTAAAGAGATTAGATTTCTCTTAAATAGAGGAACAGATCTCACATTCCTAAGAAGTTTGATAATTCGATCTTTGAGTTTCATGGAAACAGAGCCAATGCCCTCAATTTTACAGGCTTGGTTGTTATCCATATAAATCATTTCTCCTTCTATTTTTTTAAAGGTGTTAGACTAGGGTTTCATTGATGTCATATGGTAGGTGCATCCGGAGTCTAAAACTCAATCATGTTTACCTAGAGGGTTTATATGATTAGATCTGTCTAGAGTTGAGGCTAAGGCATCTGAGTAAATGAATGAACCCGACAAATGCCTCGGGCTGATTTCCTTTTGAATCATTCTCTTTCTCTTGGTTCTTTTTCTTTAAAATAAAACAATATTTTATTAGATGTATTTTCTTCTCACAATACTTACATTTTATTTTTTTTTCTAGATTCATTTTCTTCTGGGTTATGAGGTTTCTTATCTTTAGAGTGGTTTTGTTTGAAGTTTCCTTTTACAAACAGTCCTTCACCACAAGGTTTTTCCTTTTTGTCAACCTGTAGCTCAACCTCTTAGTTCTAAGGGCTGAGATTATGATGTCTGTGCTTATGCTATCTCTTCCATACTTTAGTGCATTCTTAATTTGTAACACGTATTGTTTTTAGTAGTATTAATGTAATTTCAGTCATTTTTTTACTAATTGAGGACATTTTTGAAATTTTTGGACATTTAAGTGCAATTGTGAGAATTTAAATCATTTAAGTGGAAATTAATATTCGAAATTAATTCCGGAGTTTAGTGTTGGAAATCAAGCTTAAACAAAGCATGAAACAACTACTTTGAGAAGAGTTGCACTAAACTACCCTAGGAAGACATCTTGGACACATGCTTTGAGAAGAATGAGAGCATCGGTGAGGAAGGGAGCTTGGACACATACTTGTAAAGAAGAAGGGTGAGTGAGCTTGAACACTTAGGAAAATAAAACAAGAGAGAAACCATCATTGAGAGGGAGACAAACCCAATAAAGAAGGAAAGAGGGATGGTTGGACGCATGGTATGGTGATCGAGCTCGAAAATGCATGTCATTATCATACTTCCAAGGACCAAATAAATTTGTAACTCCAACCTAACAACGTACTCTAACACATAGTATAGATGGAAGGAAAAAGATCGTCTACAGAGAATCTAATGATTGTTTAACCTAATTTTGAACTCGGGTGGTAACGGAGAGGGGGGTGTTGCAAAGAAAATGGCAAAATTGTGAAAGAATGTAAAAGCGGAAATGTGAATGCATAATTGAAAAGTGAAAAAAAAAAAAAAAACTCGATTTTTATTGATCTAGTTTAGTTAGGTTTCCTCTTAATTTTTCTTTGTAATCATAGGCATATAACAAAATCAAGATTCTTGTTAGTTATTCACTTAGTCTATATACCCTAAAAGTGTAGGAATGTATAACCCTAATTTCTTGATTAAACAATTAATCAAAACCTAAGTAGCTTAATTAATACGAATCAATAGCGACCTAATTAATTGTTCATTTGTATTAAGAAAGAACAATTCTTTACTAAGATTGGATTAATAGTTTGGAAAGCTTGGGTTACTAGCCCAATTATTCTTGAATTACTAATCATGCATAATTATGAACAAGATTAATCCCAATAACCTAAATTTACTCATTTGTACTTTTTAGTTGTGGCTGCCCTAAGAAATTAAGCACATAGACATGCTATTATTTTTAGCATTCATTGAATAAAGAAAGTTGGCGAAAAATTCTTAAATTTAGTGCATAGAAGTTATTTCACATTCAAGAATCAATTTCAGCAAGAAGTTATTACATAATTTCAAGAAATTACATGATAGATTATTGAAGATTCAACCTCATACCAAGAAATTAAGAATCTAATCTAAACTAAACTATATTACTTACATTAATGTTGCATCTCCTTCAAGATTTGATCAAGGAATAACACGGATGCATCAAAGTTAAGGAAAGATTGAAAGTAATAGTGCAGAAAGGTAAGAAATTTGAGAGAAAATCGAGTTGAGTTATGATCTTTTCCGTGAAAATGCAGAAATTTACTTTTATATCAAGGGTATAGCATTGCAATGCTTACGAAAGTGTTGCAACTCTCTTGTTGATTTCAGACCTCAAGCGTTGGAGTAGGGTATGGCAGCTTGCAACTCTAGGATCAATTTGGCAGACACACGCAAAATCCTTCTTTTTCCATCAAAACTTGTAGCATCGTAACACTAAGGGTACCATTGTGAAGCTACCATGTTTCCTCGCGTAGTGTCTTTCAGCATTTCACAGTAGCATTGGGATAAGGTTGTGATGTTGCTGGGATGACATTTTCATAATTTCTTGTGCCTTCTTCAATATAGTTAACTCTAAGGTGGATTATAACTCCATTTTAGCTCAAATTTCTTCTCAATGAATCTTTTGTTGTCCCAAGATGAATTTACCTAAAAAACAAACAATTAAGACATATGAAGTGTATAAAATTGATTGATTTAAGGACATAATCATAGCTCTTGTTTAGAATTGTCAAACACCCTCAGCTTAACTCTTGATTATCCCGAGCAAGGCAAAATAAAATTATACATTCAAGCAAAAAGGTTTTATTCATTTTAGCTCAATCTCAATCATTTGATTTATTCAATTATGTTATTCACTCAATTGTTCAGTTTAATATTTTGATATACTCAATCATGTGATTCTAATTTCGAGTTTCAACAGTCTAAGAAAGTAATTCCAATCAATCACTTAGATAGTCAAAGATTTGCAAACAATCAATTCAAACTCATTTTTTAAAAGAATATTTTTCTAGTAAAATCATGGAAGAAAGAATGTAATGCTCTCGTTATTTTAGAGCCTAAGACACCGGAAAGGGTTTATTCAACTCTCATTTCCTCTTCTCTCTACTCTGACTCAGTTTTCAGCCTAAGACATACCATCTTGCATAGAGGAGGCAATACTAAGGCAAGGGTGCCTAAAAACTCACATATACAAAATGTAGAAGGCTTTTTTTTTTTTTTTTTTTTTATCTAGAGGGGCTAGCTTTCACACTCAACCACCGAGAACCTATCCACTATTTTCTTGTGGAATCTAATTAGACACGGTGGGGTAGCTCTTTTCACCTCTATCCATGTACACACATACTTTTATTATTATTATTATTTAGCTAACTAGCATTGCCGTTTTTCTTTATGCATTAAATGACTCTTTTTTTTATAGTAAATATTTTGCTTTGCCTTTTTTTATTTTATTTTTATTTTTCATTATCACACTAGGCCCTTTTTTATTGTATAGTCTTGCTTCTAGAACAAGTTGGTTACTCTAAAGGCTAAAGGTGGGCATTTCGAGGTGACAAAGAAAGTCAAGAAAGATTAAACTTTTCTACAAGTCTAGGATTCTAAAATGATCTTGAAACAAGGCATTCAAATTTTTCATGAGATTGACAAGAAATTTTTTTCTTCAAATAAGGTCAAAATGTTGTTTGAAATTTTTTTTGTATCTACGATTTTGAAAGCATGCCGTTAAATAAGTGGGTCATAAACTTTTCATTGATTAGAAAAAAATGATTGAGTAAAAAATACGAATTGATTTTGTTTATTGTATGTTCATAGAATCAAACATTCATGCATTCGAAGAAAAATGAATAATTCAGAGTCACAAATTTTGTTTTCTTTCAAAGTATCAAAAAGCATAAAGAATCATCAAAATTTTCAGATTGGGTCAAAATTTTAGATAAGTCAAAATGATATCAAAATTACGAACCATGTCGAAACCACAAATCTCAAAACACAAATCACAAACCCAAGCTCAAATGCTCAAGGGTTATCCATACATGCATATATCATCATTATGAATAAAAAATTTTCAGCATGGTTTATCATGAAGATATTGAGCCAAACAAGCCAAAATCAAAGAATACATGCATTGCACCCACTCCAACTTTAAAAGTAAACATTGTCTTCAACGTTGTAAAATAAAGGAAAGCATATGGACAAAATAGAAAAAGGGCAACAAAAAAACTCCGCTGATTTTTGAACAGGTGCTTGGGTAAGCATGAAATACTCCTCTTCTTTTATTTTCAAGATTATCTACACAGAAAGAGATTTAAAATTCTCTAAATTATTTATTACTAAAAATTAAGCTAAACTATAATAGCAAAAGAAAACAACTAAAACTAATAAGCAAGTAAATTAAAAACCCTAGTTTCTAGGTAGTGCAATTTTTAAGGTCGTTTGCTCGACCGTATAGCCTGATTTGTCAGGGTTGATGTCTTAAATTTCGTTGGGTCTTGTAGTTTGTAATTGTATTGAACAAACATTTTCTTTATTTAATAAAATATGAGTTATTTTATTTGACATTTAGTAGGATTAAACCCACAAATCAATAAACTAGCATCCAAGGTTATCATTTGTAGTTTAAACATGTATATAGAGACATACAGATAGATCATGTTTAAGTGATAACCTAAATGGTCAATAGTAGATGGATAAGACCGATACCTTATCCTAGTGATACTATGCATACGACCCATTTTTTAGATGTTACAATTGCTGTAAATTACTACAAATGATCTGATCATGATCATTCATGTGAAGATATGCGAGCGGGAGTATTCTATACAAAGGAGTTCCTAATAGAGACTTATATTTCACCAGGATGACCATAGGTGACATGACATGAATCCTAGGTGAGTTGTGAACTTCTACCTATGAAGGCAGTCTTTTGATTTGTATGGGTGAAAGTGACCAGATCGCTGACTCAATCAGCCTACCATATTAGGGATTCTTTTGATTGAGGAGTTGGGAACACAACTGCACAAGACATAATTCACTCCTTCCCCAATGTCGGGATAAGTAGATAATTTGCTCCCTTAAGGGCTGATTCCAAGACTTGAACAATCTGGCGCCACACCCTCTCCTAGTCTGAAAGGGGGTTGGTCATAGTTGCTATTACTTATTGTTCATTAGAGAGATCAGTGGTACTTAAGAAGTTAGATATAACTACAGGGGCGAAATGATAATTTTGGCCTAGTTGTACTTACGAGCAATTTATGAAGGGTCGTCGCATTTTTAAGTTATTATATGCAATGGACACAGAATATATTTGTAGTGCGAAGAGTGCAGCCGTCGGTCTTTAGTGGAGTGTCTAACTATTAATGGATGTTGAATAATTTAATTAAAGGAGTTTAATTAATTATTCAAGTACCATTAGAGCTTTAAGCTACAAATTCATGAGGTTCCCTCTGTAGTCAACAAAGATTAAATGAAAATCAATTTTGGATTAGTTTGAATTTTTTTTTTATAAAATGAGGGAATTGATTATATGTAGTATAATTACTTTAATTTAATTATATATGATATAATTAATGTAATGTATTTGATATATTATAATATAAAGTTTATTTGAGAGGAAATAAATATTTGAATGTAAATCAAATATAAATTATGTGAATTGAATCCATATAATTAATTTGAATATAAATGATATCTATATTAAATATCATACATTAATGAGAGAATGAAAACTATAGGTTATGCTGTATTTGATACAATATTAAATTATAGATTATATGCTATATTTGATATAACACATAGTGTAATATAATGAATAAGATGGTTATTACATATATATATATATATATATATATATATATATATATTAATTTGTTAAAAATATTATTGTTGAATTATTTTATTAAATTATTTTTTATTTCTAAATTAATTTTTAGGATGAAGTTGTAACTCTCTTCACCTTTTTTCTCTCTGATGAAAGAACGTGAGGGTTAGTTTTTTCACGTCTTCATCTCCTTCACAGAAGATTGAAACAAAAAAAAAGTTATCTGTAATTATCCCCCAGACTCTTTACCTCTAAACAATTAATCTCTCTCTCTCCCAAAATTTCAAGAGCCCACATCTACTTGGATTCTCATTCAGAGAATACAGAAAGCTCCAATTGGTGGTGGCCATCTTGGATCGAGGGTTTTGAGTTCGTGGTAGTACGTGACCAATTTTGGAGAAAAGAAAATTCGAAGAAGATCAGATCTTCAAAGGTAAGGATTTCTCAAACCCTAATTTTTCTTTTCTTTAATTTTATTAGCATGCTATAAATTACCTTTTGAATGCATAATTTGGATACGTACTTTTCGTTTCTATGAAATATTGAAAATTGGGACGATCCACGTTTCCACTTAGGGCCTTCACAGATTTCTTCATGATGATCCTGGATCGGAGTTGATCGACCTTCTCCATCCATCCATTTTTACTGATGTTGCTTCTCCATCATTATGTGGAAATAAAAGTTCATTAGAGGGAAGTGGGTTAATGGAGGCATTTTCATCTAAAACAATTTTTTTTTTTTTAAACAATTCCTTCAAATTGGACAGATGGGGACCCTTGCCTGCATCAATTTTTGCTAGAGCAATTCATAAGAAAGGTCTACCTAAAATGATAGAGTTCCAAGGAGAATGAGTGTTTTGGTCATAGTTAAGAATGTAAAGTCTGTTGGGAAGATTAAGCCATCTATATTTACTAAGACATCATGTACTACTCGTAATAGTTTACTCAAACTACGGTTTGCCAATTGGATTACAACATTTGTGCATTTAAGATCTAGCAACCTAAGTTCATAAAATAAAGATGCAAACATAACACTCATAGCTGCTCAGTCCACCATATAATAATTGTAATAAGCCCCATAGTTTAGAGGTAGTCTGTGCAATTTTCCCTTCATTTTTTAAAGTATAACATTGTTAATGTTTTAATAGTATATTAGTACCCCTTCAAATGACATTTGAAGTATTTCACTAGTGTATTAATAATATATCAACACTCATTCAAAATCTATTTAAACATAATGTTGGTGTATCACTAGTACATAAGTACTCGTTAGAACTTTATGATTTCAAGTATGTCATTAGTGTATAAATAGTATATCAACACTCATTCCGAATATAATTTCAAGTATAACTTTGATGTATCAATTATATACTAACACAGTCAAAATTTATTTCAAGTATGACATTGGTATGTCAATAGTATATTAGTACTTATTCAAAATGCATTTTAAGTATATTATTAGTGCATCAGTAGAATATGAATAATCATTGAAAAATGAAATTCCAAGTATAGATTACTATTACTATGTTATACCTAAAATAAAATTTGAATGAGTATTGATATATTATTGGGTATAGCGGTTGATTTATATATATATATATATAATATATCAAATACACTAATGTAATATACCAATGATATATAAAATATAAAGTATATCATACATATTTGAAGGAAATCAAACAAGAAGATTTCCATGAGTAGCGGAAGGATTGTTCCAAATTTCATTCGAATTGAACACTAACAATTACAGTCTAAGAACGGAAACTAACAGGTCATGTACAACATAAAATTACAGCATGCTAAGATAGAATTCAAGGGATAGAATATGTGTACCTTTGAAGAAATATTCTTTAAGAATCCCTCGAACAGTCTCCTATGCGTCCAACATAAAAATACACGAACGCAACGAACAGAAACACCACAACCACGAACACAACGAACGACCAACAGATCCTCAAACCCAATCGAGTCCAACTTGATCCACGAAGTGAGTGAGGACACCATTATAATGGTTACCTTGGTATTCTCGGTGTGAGAATCCAGAAGTTGTGGGCTCTATATGATCTTAGCTTGAGGAAGAGAATGGAGGACAACGATCGAGTAAGTGGGAGATAGAAAGTTGTCTATCGTATAGACGAAGTGTTCGATGGTTTAGTAAATGGCAACCTCATCGTTTAGCTACGTTCAGCTGATGAACTATCGTATAGTCAAAGCTCCGCGATCGTTTAGTCTCTGCACAACTATCGCTTAGTGAAACTCTTTCACTTGATAACTTATCACCGTGAGTTATTTTTGAATGAAGTAACTCTTAATTTTAGGAAAACATTTTTCCTTTTATCTCACGGTTACCATAAAACCACCAATAACCTCCCACTCAATCAGTTATTAGAGAAAAAGAAATTAATTATCAAATAATTAGTATATTATAAATAAATATGATAACCAATTTAACATATTATATTTATAACCTATAGTTTTAATATTTCAGTTCATGAAACATATAAACCATAATTCTTTTTCTATTTTATAGTACTTAATGTAAATCATATACGATAGGTTGATATACAAAACATCAAGTATATCACATATATTGTCGATACACCATTGAAAGTAAATGTACACCCTTAATTCTTTTTCCTTTCATCTAACCTAAAAATGAACTAAAGAAAAACTTGAGCCAAGGAAGTATGATAGGCACATGCTTGGACCTTGGAAGATAAAAATTTGGCTAAGTGTCAAACTATGCTGTGAAGGAAGCAGTGGTACTTAGGAAAACTTCTAAGTACTGAAACTATGCGTTTAACATTAAGAAATAAAGGTTTAACGCACGATCCATGAAGGATTGGAAATATGATAAGGAATAAGGACTTAAATTCTATTAAAAGCATGATTGGAGTATGATTGGAAGTCTTGGATGCATACTAGAGTCAAGGAAGTACCAATATGGACGCATTCTAAAGAGAGTTATCTTGGTCGCATCTAAAGTTAAGCATACTTAGATGGACACGTGAGGAGAAACTAGGGTTGAATCCTGAGTTAAAGAAAGAGTACATCATGAGCGCATGATTGAACTCTTGGATGCATCATTTGGACGCATATTTAAGTCAAGAAGGAAGGAGAGTGTAAGAAGAAGCATTCTTGTGACCTATGCTTTGAACTTAAGAAGTAGAGGTTGGCATATGAAGGGGGAACCATGTGACCAATAAAAGGTAAGAGGCTCCAAAAGAAGGAACCATGCGACCAAAAGAGGAGAAGTATGTGTTGAGTTGGGAATTACTTGGGGAGCAAGGCCAAGTTGACAGCTAGAAGGAGCATGTGACGAATTTGGAAGAAGTCTTGATCAAGGTCTATGTAGGAGGTGGCCACATATGGAGTGAGGAGGAGTCATGCAAGAAGCTGATGAAGACACCTTAAAGGGGGTGTATCCATGCTGAAGACACCTAGGCATGCATGCATGGAGAGCTACCACAATAAGAGGGACTTGGAACTAGTATAAATAGGAGGAAAAGAGGCTTAGCTCTTCCAATTCATTCCTGTAAACTTTGATTTTTTTGAGCCAAATTAGAGAGAATTGAGTTGTAGAAAAGGGTTCTAGGTTGCCATAGAGTTTGAAGAACAAGAAGGTTGGGAAAATTCGAAATTCGGTAGAGAAGGCCAGACTGTTGCATAGGCCAGCACCAGGCACCCAACCTAGCCACTCTGCCCAACTGTCGTGTGCCCTCAGCATGCTCATGCGCGCGCGTCGTCGTAGATTTTTGCACGCCTCACGTGCGTCATTTCCATTAGGACGCTCATGACACTAACATTGGCACCTCACCCATACTGCGTGGACAACCCCTAACATGCTCGCCGCACACCCCACGCCTTACACTGAGCCTATACTCACATGCCTACTACTAATCTATGCAGCCAGAAAGCCTAGCCTAGCAACCGCTCATGTCAGTGCACATCAGTAGCCCCACCCACGCCCACTTGCGTGTATTTTCACCCAGCAAGCATGCCCTACGCACCCAACATGTCTTCTACGGACTTTTGAGTGCCAAATTACCTAATTTTGCCCTATTTTGGTATTGATAAGAGAAGTTTATGGCCAATGAGGTATTTTAAGAATATTTTAGCCCTAAATTAAATAAATTTCGATTTTTTAGTTAATTTTAAAATAAATTAGGGAAGGTTAAGAATTAGAGAAGCCGAGAGACAAGGAAAGAATTAAGAAACACTTGAAAAATGAGGAATCCTTGTCGGTAACTATGAGTAGTTTATTTTTAAATGTTTTATACATATATGTTGGTATATGTATGTATGATTTGAAAAGCTTGATATGATATGTTTTATATATTTTATTCTGGTTGAAAACTCTGGATTTAGTAAATGTAATTTATCTATGGTTTGTACAAAAGCCTGTTTTCTACCAGAATATATCTACGATTTCAACTTGTTTTATGTGATAAAGTAAATGTTTAAACCTATGGGTTTAGTTGGGAAAATCATACTCGAAGGTAGTTTGAGGGATTGAATTTCAAACCACTAAAGGATTATGAACCTTAAGAAACTGCACGGGATAGTCAGAAAGATCTGTGGATCTAGATTTTAGGCCTGTGGGCAACGTACCCACTGGATAGTCAGAAGATCTCACGATCGGCTATCTGAGTCATTGGAAAGGATTATCATATAGGATGGATAGAAGGGATTGCATGCCCAGTTTTGAGCCTATGACGAGATTTTAAGTTGACATGTGTACATGGTTAGGTAAAATTGAATTCAGGGAAGATTGGTTGTATTTTATGAGGAATCCTTGCCAGTAACTGTAGTGTGAAGCGGAAGAGTTCCGGAGTGCCACTGGAATTCAAGGTCTGCCACACCACAGGGGTAATTCTTTGTCTTAGTTATTTAGGAGTCTTGCAAGTTTGGTTGTAGGTGTTAAAGTTGGTGGTCTGTAGAACTTGATGTAAAAACATTAAATTTGATTGTAATAAAGTAAATCATTTGTACCTTAAAATATATAGATTTGTAAAGGTGGGCAAACAGAGTAAAGTGAACAGTAGATATCACAAAAGGGTGGTATCTACTGTCTTCACGCCTCTTTTTGAGTGAAAGTGGTACACTCGAGAGGGAGTATGACACTAAAATTGGTAAATTTAAAAAATGTATATTCAAATTAAAAAAAAAAAAAAATTCTACATTTGCTTTGATTCCCTACATTTGGTCCCTACGTTTTGGCTCAAGTTTTTATTTGATTCTTAGGTTTTAAAATGTTATACATTTAGTTCTTAATAAGGGTGTTCGTGGGTTGATTGGGTTAAGTTGAATGATTTTTTTAGACCCAACTCAATTGTTGCGGTTGTTAATTTATCCAAATCCAAATTACTCTTATTAAAAAAATGAATCCAACCCAATCCAATTATGAAACACTTGGGTTGGGTTGGGTGAATCGGGTTATTTATTTAAATTTTCATTCTAAAAAGAAATAGGATGTTAATAAATAAAATTTTGATTGAAATATTTTCATATATTGAATTAAGATTAACAATTTAATTTCAATTTATATAATGACTTTTTTCTTTCTAAAGTATTAAAAAACAGTTTTTTTTTCTTATAGAAATTGTTGGAGAATTAATTATCCTAAAAGACAATCAAAATTAAATAAATATATATTTATAATTATATCATAAGTAAAAAAAAATATATACATTTTAAAGTTAATAATAAGTTCGAATTGGTTCAAATTGGTTTGGATTATTTTAAGTGAACCCAATAACTAACCCAATCCACCAAATTTTCATATATTTCAACCCAACCCAATCCAAATGATTTGATAACTCAACCCAAACCACACGAATTGATTGTTGGATCGATAGGGCAATCCTAGAGGAGGTGAATAGAGTTTAATAAAACTTTTTTTAAATTAACCCAATTAAACTAATTAATACATTTTATAAATAATAAGAAATTTCAATTTATAGCAACAAATAAGATGACAAAAAGTGTGATAATTTAATTCTATCAAATTTTAGTAAATAAATAAGAACAAACTAAAAACATACAATAAATTGCTTAAATTAATTGCAAAAATAAAAAGGAATGAGTTAGAGAAGAAGACACGGTTAGGTCAAACTCGACCTACTTCACTTCCAAGCGCTCTTGAGAATTTGAATAAAATCTTTCCGACTCCTTCCACGGATTAGAGCCCAACCGTTACACACCACCGCTCCTTTTACGAGTTCAAAAGCAAACCCGATCCTTTCCACGGTTTAGGATCAAACCGTTACAAATGTTGAAATTTTTAAGAACACAATACAACTCTCACTAGAGGGATTTACAAGTTTAAGCACTCAACAAATTTATCCTCACAATACAATAACACTCTCTCAAGAATAAGATGAAAAGAAAAAAAATGGGAGCTTAAGAGAAGCAACAATGGAAACTTTGAGTTTTGGAGGATTATGAAATGTAAAATTTGTTAGTTCAAAATTTGGAGACGAAGATGGTTTATATAGAAATGGAAAGAGAAAAATTGTATTTAAATTGGACCATTAGATTTGTGTTAAAAAAATGAAGGGCGGAGATTAAAAGAAATTAAAAGAAAAATAAGAAGATAAAATAATATATATATATTAATATATATATATATATATATATATATATAAATTCTGAAATTTTCAAACGATAAAAACATATATAAAAATATAAATAAAATAATAATAATAAAAGTTAACGTAAAAAAAATTTGAAATATATATATATATATATAAACTTCCAATGACAGGAGCATTTAATGCTTTCTGGATTTTTTTTTTTTTTTTTAATTCAAAGAAACCGTTTAACACATTTTTTTAATAAAAAAATATATAATATTTTAAATAACTAAAAGCCCCACGTATCACCGGATTGGTCATTGATGCTGACTCAGTCGCCACGTCATCGCCACCGGTATTTTTCGATAAAACTTGTTTCGGTTATAACTTCTTCGTTTTAGCTCCGTTTTGAGTGATTTAAGAGGTGTTGGAATCGTTGTTCCGAGCTCTATGCTATGAACATATTAAAACATTAAAATTTTCAATAATTAAAAATTGATTTTGTTATCATCAAAATATTGTTTAATTAATTAATTAAAATTAATTAATTTGAGATTAAGGACCAAAAAGCCAACAATCTCCTTTTTGATGATGACAAACCATTTAAGAAAAATAACTTGAAATACATGTAAACCATATGTAGCACATCATAAAATTCAACATATCACCATAAAAATCATTCTTGAAATTCACTCAAAAAATAAATTCTCCCCCTAATTAATACAATCAAAATCATAATAAATTTAGAACATATTTTTCTTAAACTTCTCCCCCTTTGGAATCATCAAAAAGAATAATTAAGAAAAATTTATAACTACATAAATATTTCCTTTAAAAACATGAATATAAATTTAGCACAACTCCCCCTAAGAATATTATCACATGCTTTCTATATCTCCCCCTATCAAAATGCCTTCTAAAAGATTTAACAAGTAAAATTATAAAATCAAGAGGCATCACAACGAATAATATCGAGTTCAAGCCTATTTTTGCAAAAGTTTGCTTCATTCAAAGGCTTGGTAAAAATATTCGCTAATTGATTATTAGAGCCTACAAATTCAAAAGTAATATTATCATTTTGCACATGCCCTCTAATAAAGTGATGTCTAATATCAATATGCTTAGTCCTAGAATGATGTATAGGATTTTTAGTAAAATTAATAGCACTAGTATTATCACAAAATATAGGCACATTATCAAACTTTAATCTAAAATCACAAAGAGTTTGTTTCATCCAAAGAATTTGAGCACAACAACTAGTAACTGCAATATATTCCACTTCGGTAGTGGATAAGGCAACCGAATTTTGCTTTTTACTAAACGAGAGATATACTGTAATTAGTACCATTAAGAAAGGAGGCTTTGTAATAGATTGACTATCGATAAAAGGGATAAAACCTAAAGTTGCCGTAGCTCAAAAACAATTAAGTTTATCAAGAAATAAATATTTCAAGAAGAGCAACCCGCTCTGATACCAATTGTTGGATCGATATGGTAATCCTAGAGGGGTGAATAGGGTTTAATTAAATTTTTTTTTTAAATTAACCCAATTAAACTAATTAATACATTTTTATTAAATAAGAAAATTTCAATTTATGCAACAATTAAGATGACAAAAAGTGTGATAATTTAATTCTATCAATTTTAGCAAATAAATAAGAACAAACTAAAACATACAATAAATTGCTTAAATTAATTGCAAAAATAAAAAGGAAGTTAGTAAAAGAAGACACCGAATTTTATATGTTGGCTAACTCGACTACTCCTCTCCAACCCCTATGAAAATTTGAATAAAATATTTTCGATCTCCTCTGGATTAGCCCAACGTTACACACCACTGTTCCTTTTACGGGTTCAAGAGCAAACCCGATCCTTTCCACGGTTTAGGATCAAACCGTTACAAATGTTGGAATTTTTGAAGAAACACAATACAACTCTCACTAGAGTGGATTTACAAGTTTAAGCACTCAACAAATTTATTATCACAATACAATACACTCTCTCAAGAAATAAATGAAAAGAAAAAAAATTGGGAACTTAGAGAGAGCAACAATTGAAACTTTTGAGTTTTGGAGGATTATGAAATGTAAAATTTGTTAGTTCAAATATTGGAGAGGAAGATGGTTTATAATAGAATTGGAAAGGGAAAAATTGAATTTTAAATTGGACCATTAGATTTGTGTTAAAAAAAAATGAAGGGTAGATGATTAAAAGAAATAAAAATAAAAATAAGAAGATAAAAATATATATAATATATATAATATTATATTTAAAAAAGTTGCCAACGACAGGAGCATTTAATGCTTTCTGGATATTTTTTTTTTAAATTTCAAAGAAATCGTTGACACATTTTTTTAAATAAATAATATATATATATATATATAATATTTTAAATAACCAAAAGCCCCACGTGTCGTCGCCAGATTGGTCATTGATGATTCAGTCGCCACGTCATCGGTATTTTTCGATAAAACTTGTTTCGGTCATAACTTCTTCGTTTTAGCTCCGATTTGAGTGATTTAAGAGGTGTTGGAATCATTGTTCCGATCTCTACGCTATGGACATATTAAAACACTAAAATTTTCAGTAATTAAAAATTGAGTTTGTTATCATCAAAAATATTTATTAATTAATTAATTAAAATTAATTAATTGAGATTAAGGCCAAAAAGCCAACATTGGTTTGGGCTGATTGATTTTTTCGGGTCATCAGATTTTTTGAACCCTCCTAGTTCTTAAGTTTTGAGTTTTTTTTTCAACTTAGTCCATAAGTTTCAAAATGTTACAATTTTACTCTTAGATTTGAATTTTGTTTCAATTTGGTCCATGGATTTCAAGCTTTTATATTTTTAACCTCAAATTTTCATTAAATATTTACTTTCAATCAGACGCCATTTCTATTAATTAATTAAAAAAAATTAGAATTGAAATTTTAAATTTAATTTTAAAAGTGATAAAAATAGTTAAATTTAATTTAAAAGTGATAAAAATAGTTAAATTTAATTAATTATAATTCTTTAACGATTTTTAAATTTATTAACTATAATTAACTCCAAACGACGAAAAGTGAGTATTTAGTGAAAATAATTTTGAGGTTAAAAGTGTAAACCTCGAGATATAGGAACAATTGAAACAAAATTCAAATGTCAATGGTACAATTGTAGCATTTTGAAACCTAAGGACTAAATTAAAACCAAAACTCAAAACTTAAGGACTAAATGTGTAACACTTTGAAACCTAGAGACTAAATAGAAACTAGATTCAAAACCTAAGACCAAAAAGATATTTTTTCCATATAAAAAATTAACAAATATTTTAAAGTCACTTATTTTGCTAACTCGTCAATGCCACATCACTTTTTCGTTAATGAATTAATGGTCAATTTAACAGAGGGACTATTTAGAATAATTTTCCAAACTTCAGGGACTAAGTTATCACTTTTGAAACCTCAAGGATCCGATAGACATCAACTTCAAATCTTAGGACCAAAAATGTATTTTGTCTTTTTTTTTTTTTTTTTGTTTTTTACTACTCATCACACATTCCCTTCGAATTATTGATCACTATACCTCTAATAAAGATAGTGTGGAC
>NC_052356.1:52515772-52523807 GCF_009727055.1 Benincasa hispida | reverse complement strand
TCTCAAGAAACTAAGAAACTACCAAGAAATTGACAAGTCCCACTAAATACTCTTACGGTCAAGTAAACTACCTGCAAAAATCCGCATTGGAATATCCCTACCAAACTAAATTCAACATTTCTAGGATAACGACAATAAGCCTAAAATCAACTAGTACCGAGCAAATATTATAAAATATTCTTTTAAACGGGCATGTAAATGTGATTCCTAGGAACAGAATTAAAATTCTAGCAACAAAGACATAAACTAAACATAATATCGGGTCTACTAAAGCAGTTAAATAAAGAGAAAGTATTTCTAATCAACCTCTATAGTTTTTATATCCACACGACTTAACCTTTTTTCCAGTCCTTGTCAAGCTGTACGTGGAATGTGCTCATAGGAGTTTTTTTCAATTTTACCTTCATTGAATTCATTTGAACCTTTTGGAGCAAATATCCTTGTGTGATTTTTCTTGAACTTATTGTAAAATAACCAATCCCTTGATTGTCATTGATTTGGAGTCCAAGGAAGAAGCTAAGTTCTCCTCCATGCATTACCATTCTCAAAGTTCACTACATACACCTAAGAAAAGTCTTCACACAAAGATGGATTAGTCAAGAACCAAAAAAATTGTTATCCAACCTAGTATTTCTACTAAAAGCAATATCATTTTCTTTAGTCTTAATAAAAAGAGTATGTATCAATTTTTACCCATTTTAAATCCATTCTCTAAGCAGAAACATTACCTAAGTCTATCATACCAACTCTTGAGTTGTTAAGCATAAAGAGCCCTTTCAACTTAAATAGACATGATTAGGCGGAAATCAAAGACTTTCAAACCCCGGAAGTTGTTCCTACATAAACTTCCTCCATGATATAACCATCGTTAAAAATGCACTTTTCACATCCATTTGATACAGAAAATGAAATTCCTTTAGAAGCAAAAAGCAAACAATCACTCTAATAGCTTCTAACTAGCAACGGGTGCAAAAGTTTTTCATACATCAATTCTTCCTCTTCGACAATAACTTGGGTTACAGTCCTAGCCTTATTTTCTAAATGATATTTCCATGTTTCATCATTTTATTCTAAAGACCCATTTAGTTCCAACTTATAGAACATGAGAGCGGTTTAGGGACTAAACTCCAAATCTTATTATTTCCTTTCATTGATCTTCAATTCTTCTTGCATAGCTAAAATCCAACAAATTATCATTTTCGGCATCTTTAAAAAACTTTTGGCGTTCAATTTGAAGAACAAAAAGCAAAATTATTAAACATATAAGAGAGGAACGATTTTAACAAACACCTTGTTCAGGATCAACCAAAGAGACTTTAAAATAAATAAGAAAAAGAAGGGGAAATGAATAAACAATACGATGGAAAAGCAAATTAGCTGGATTTCCAAAAATCATTGAAAAATTATATGCTTAGGGACTTTGTAATAAAAAAAGAGAAAAGAAGAACCGACTTGTATCACTTTTTCATTAAAGAGATTAATTTGTACGAACGGCATTTCAATGTGAATTAATTTGTACGAACGGAATTTTAATATCAGAGCATTTTGCAACTTATTTTTACCTAAAGTGCAAGGTATGTATCTTTTAATTTTAGAGGATGCTTCTTTTGTAAGATGGCGTTGCATTCTTCTGTCAAACCAATCATCTCATATTGTTCAAATTTATTTTTATTTGACAAAATATCTTTCATGAATTTGACATAATTAGGTATTTGTGCTAAAGTTTCAATGAAAGGAATATTAATGTACAATTTCTTAAAAATCTCTAGAAACTTAGAAAATTGCCCATTTATCTTCTTTTTCTAGAACCTCTAAGGATAAAGAATATTACTAGGCACAAAAGGTATAGGTGCAGAAGACTTACTTTAAGATGATTTTAGTTCACTTATCTTTTCCTTTGGTTGCTCTTCCTTAGCAACTTCCTCAGATTCTTATATTTCACTAGATTCATCATTAAGCTCTTCCACTTTTTTTTCAAGTGGTTCATCATCATCATCATCATCATCTCTCAAACGACTGGCCAAATTTTTTCTACTCCTTAATGTCAAAGACTTACATTTCTCTTTTGGGTTCTTCTCAGGACAACTAGAAAATTTACCTTTTTGCATTGTCTGAAGGGAAGTGACAATTTCACTAAGATGTACTTCCATGTTATGAATTTGACTAAGATGCATTTCCATGTTATGAGAAGCTATTGGTGGTGAATTTAATGATTGTCCTCATGCAACTATTTTAGAAAAAGTGTTAGTAATTGTTGTCAATTGAGCCTAAATAGCACTTACGTCATCAATTCCATACACTCTGGTGGTTTTGATGGTGGAATTTCTATCACTTGACGAATTATAACTCGAAGTGTCCATATCCTCCAAGATAGCATAAGCCTCGATAGCAGTTTTTCCAAAGATCGATCCCCCAGCAGTAGCATCTAGAATAGATTTAGTGTTACCATTCAACCCATTGTAGAATAATTGAATATGCAAGCAATTGCAATATGCATGTTGTGGGCATTGTCCAGTGCTAAGTAGGTGTCTTTAGTTCTACCTAACCTGAAACAAACAATATTTATAAAGCTCGAACAACAACCTAACTAACTCGTAGTTAAAGTGGAGGTGTCACAGAAATTCGTCCCATAAATACATTTATAATACTGATCTATACTACTGCTACCACTAAAGCATAACATTAGTGGCAAGACCGAATCGATTCGCAGGGAAGCACAAGATGTGTTTCGTTAAGCTAATTCTCTAGTTGTAGTGATTAATAGAGGGTTTTGAGTGGAATTAAATAAAGTGCATTAAAATTAAAGGTGAAGCAAGTAAATGTAACCTTGAATTAGAAAGTCTAGTTCTAGGAGCAAGAGAGGATTCCAATGTAATTTCAACCATCGAATTCTCTTAGTTAAACATGCATTGAATTTACGTGTGCACGATGACCTACCTGACATAATCAACTCTTTGGTGTAACGGACTACCAACTCATTGGACAAACCAAGAAAGCACCCTAATTATAAAAAGGCCTTAGCTCTAATTGATCTAAATGCCTTGATCCTTTTGGGTTCAAAAGCATCCATATAGAATCAAAACAATTGCATTAAGTTCTAGGATTTCATTGTGTGATTTACTAATTAGATAGTGTAATCAATCAACCAGTTTATTCTTAGATCTAGGTTGAACATGTATTTTAAGACCTATTGATAGATTATATTCCTTAGCATACAGGAACACAATCTTTTTCTACTTGATAGATTAAGGCTAGATGAACAAAGAACGAACGTGCAAGTCTAATTGGTTTTTAATAATATTTATGCATATATACTTCATGGAATGTGCAAGTGATATATACATTATTTTATTTATAATGTAAACTCCCTGTAATATTTATACATATATATTTCATAGACTTTATCCATAAGACATGTTTTTCTAGATATTTATATACCCGACAGTAGGTCTTATAAGTTGTCTATGAGATTGAGAATAGTTAGGGATATTGGAAATTTACAACTATTTATTTACTCCTCAGTAGATGGTATTTTTTTATTAGTTGTACTTGGATAGTTGTATTTATGTGTCTACACATCTCTGCATTTATGGAAATCATTGGTCTCATAGAGTGTATGTATATGCTCAAACAACACTTGTATTACTTTTAGGTGTATATATACGTTGATGAGTTTGGGGATAAGTGGGGGAAATTAGTATTTTGAATTTAAAATTGTATTAGGTAGGGGATGGTTGTATTTGAATTTGTTTTGTTTAATTAATTAGTAATTTTATTTATATTTCTATTTTCTATTTTATTAGATTTTAGTGTTTAGTTATCATTTTTTTTTTTAGGGGTTGAGGTATGGTTGGTAAATTATATAAAAAAAGAACTATAAAACCATTATATTCATTTTGATTTCAATATAAAGGAAAGGATTAGATTTAGATTATGTTTTGATCGAAGACTAGGATGTAAGAAAAACTAGTCCCCTACTCAAGGTTTGCATAATCCACAAGTAAGTTGATCAATGTTTAAACATGCAACCCAATATCAAAAATTGCAAAAAGGATGGTGTTGAATCTCCTTAGATCATTAACAGAGAAAAAAAAAATCTCATTTCCAAAATTCAAAATTCAAAATTTTGTTACGTACAACCTAATTGCCAAGCTTTAGATAGCTTCTCAAAATCTTAGTACGTGTCACCACATCATATATCAACTTAGTAAAATGACAAAAATAATCTTATTTAACATGTTTTAAGAAAATCGGGGAAGAAGCGTTCGAAATTGTGGTTAGGCATGAGTTTTTTAGTCATTTACTATTTTTTATTTTATATATGTAATTATTTTATGTTTGTACTACATATTCTATTATTTTATGCTTGAATACTATTTATACAACTGCCCAAAACGTATCCAAAACTTAGGAAAATGGGATCCATTTAATAGATATGTGAAACATTAATCTATACAATGTAATAAAAGAATATTGTGTGGAGTAATATTTCTCCGCCATCCTTATTTAGGCATAATCACACATTCCATAGACACACAAGCTACTTCTACTACATTATAGATTGTTGCAGCCTCCACAATGGTTCCTATTAAACATAGGATTCTCACACTTTCCATTACAACATATCTCCGATTACATGGATTTTTTTTCGCACCTCTCACAGTTATATCTGTTTCACAGAGAAGATATGGATATATATATATGTTATATATATATGTGGTAATTGAAGGGAAATATTAATGATAGTGGATGAGTCTAGATTAGCAACCATTAAGAATTGGATTAAAACGTGTTAGGCTTTCTTTTCGTATATTAGGCAAGGAAAACGAGGTCCCCATGTCCATAGACGCTGCACCAGCACTATGCTTTATCTTTATTTATTAATTTATATTCTTTCTTTGACCTTCATATTAATTTTATATTATTTGAATTTTCTTGATCACCTTTTTTCCCCTTTTTTTTTTTCCAAATTTGCTCTCTCTCTCTCTCTCTGTTTTTTGACCTTGTAATTTATATAATATCTGAGTTTAATTATCTTCCCACACTGTTTTGAATTCCCATGCATTTCCCATATTTTCTTTTTTTTTTTCATTTAATAACCGACCAATAAAAATAGCAGATGAAAAGGAGGTGCATCAAAACATCTCAACTAGATTGATACATTCGTAATACTCTCACCATATCCAAAAACTAAAAGTGATGCATTATAAAAAAAAAAGATAGGTACAAAGAATCTGTTACAAGAGCAAGAGAAAAGCGTATGTAGAAAATAACAATGTATTTAAGTAGGTTTTATTGGGTTTTCTGGAAAAATTAAAGGCCCAATGACACTCTTGTAATTAATGAGTAGTGGCATTTTTGTAATATCCATTTCTTCTCCAAAATAGGGCTGAAAATCGTGTGACTCTTGTGAGGGGCTACCAAACTGAACAGAAAAAGAAAAGGGGGAAGAAGCCGCCACAATTGAAGGGTTAAAAACAAAGCCGCTTGAGAGAGGAGCAATCTGAACCGAAAAAGCAGAAGTCGCAGCCATCTGTGGAGCAAGGAAGAAGCATGCGGTCGGCTTCGTGGAAGACCAAAGCCGAGAGTGGCGCTGAAGCTGCTGGCTACTTGTCGGCAGACGTGGTCGTCTGGTGTTCGGACATGCGGCAGTGTGCAGGTAAGGCGACGACTGATTTCTTCCAGAGGTTCGGTCCGATCTGTCGGGTTTGAGCGTGGTCTTTCCGGTTTGGTTTCGTAGTGGTGGCTGCGTCCGGCAGTGGTTGGTTCAGGACCCTTATCAGTGAGAGATACGCACATGTCTGTGCGTGGTTCGCTAGTCAGAGGCGGGTAGCACACTGTTTTGGGTTGTATTGCAGCGGGTTGTTCTCAGTTTTCAAAGGCGACATTGTGTGTGGATCTCTCGGTATCTGTGGATACTAAAATTACAGATTGGTGATTTCATTGATTATCTGTAATCTGTAAAATTCTTTTATTGCTCATTAATAAATTAATTCAAGCTGGTTCTCAAAGTGGATGTAGACCAAACTGGTCGAACCACTATATATCTTGGTATTCTTTACTGCTTTTGATTTATTTCTGCTGATTGTTTGCGTTCTGTTTGGCCATGTAAGTTAGGTTCAGAAACTCTCACAAGTGATATTAGAACTCCAATTGATCCAAGGAAGGTGTGTGGTAGTGTGTGCTGGCATATTCTTTGTTCAGGATTTTTTGTTGGGTTTAATTTTGACAGATGACTTCGATGTCTACACGGTTCGAAGTTGTTAAATTTGATAGGAAAGGTGACTTCGGGTTATGGAAGAAAAAGATTAGGGCTATTCTGGTACAACAAAAGGTAGCCAAAATCTGAGACGAAGATAACCTTCCACTAACAATTAAGCTGAAAAAAGGGATATGGATGAGATGGTCTATTTGACGAGTGCTTAGGCTAGTAGATGAGGCCACTACTACAACGGAGTTGTGGAAGAAATTAGAAAGTCTTTATTTGACTAAGTCCTTGCCAAATAAATTATATAGAGAAATTCTTTGGATATAAGATGGACTCAAGTAAAAGCTTAGAAGAGAACCTAGATGAATTCCAGAAGATTATAGTTGATCTCAATAACATCGGTGAGAAGATGTTTGATGAAAATCAAGCAGTTATTCTTCTGAATTCTTGCCAGAATCGTATCGAGAAGTTAAGGCAGCTATTAAATATGGACGGGATTCATTGTCCATGGATATAGTGTTGGATGCCTTGAGAACGAGAAATCTCGAGATTAAAAAGGAATGCAAGGATGGAGAGTTACTCATGGCCAAAGACAGAAATGAGAAAAAGAACGGAAAAAGAAAAAATTCGAGATCCAGGTCGAAATCAAAGGGAAAACCAAAAAGTGTTTCCTATGTCATAAAGAAGGACACTTTAGAAAAAATTTCCCTTTGAATAAGAGCAAAGAAGCATCAAGTAGCACGCATGCAGGGGATTCTAGTGCAGCAAATATTACTGATGGGTATAATTCAGCAGAGGTTTTGATGGTGTCCAGTAGGGACATTCAGAATGCTTTGATCATGGATTTAGGGTGCACGTTTCACATGACTCCTAATCGGGATTTCTTGATTGACTTTCAGAAAAATGATAGGGGATCAGTTCTGCTTGGTGATAATGGTGCTTGTGATATAAAAGAAATTGGGTCAGTTCGAATTGCAACACATGATGGTATGATCAGAATTCTTACAAATGTAAGGTATGTTCCAGAACTCAAACGAAATCTAATTTCTCTAGGCGAATTAGATAGAACAGGTTATTCCTATAAATCTGATAATGGAGTTCTGAAGGTTATCAAGGGTTCTTTGGTTAAGCTGAAGGAGACCTTGAGGAATGGTCTTTATGTGTTGGAGGGTACTGCAGTTTCAGGTAGTGCTGCTGTTGCATCTGGGAAAGAAACAGATAAGTCTATGTTATCGCATAACAGATTAACTCATGTGAGTGAAAGAGATCTGCAAGTTCTTTCAGAACAAGGTTTTCTTGGAGGAGTTAAAGACATTGAACTCCCATTTTGTGAACATTACATAATGGAAAAGTCTACCAGATGAAGTTTGGGAAAGGGAAGCATTCTACCAAAGGAATTTTGGATTATGTTCATTCAGATTTGTGGGTTCCTACACAGGTACCTTCTATGAGAGGTTCGAGATACTTTATGTCAATCATTGATGATTTTTTAAGAAAGGTGTGGATGTATCCATTAAAACAAAAGGATGAAGCTTTTGGGAAATTTTTTGAATGGAAAAAGCATGTTGAGAAATAGACACGGTAAAGTATCTGAGGACAGACAATGGTTTGGAATTTGTGAATCACAAATTTGATAAATTTTGCAAATCTGAGGGAATTACGAGACATTTCACTGTTACATACACTCCACAATAGAATGGTTTAGCTGAAAGGTTCAACTGAACAATTATGGAGCGTACAAGATGTCTCTTGACAAATGCTTCATTACCCTTGAAATTTTGGGGGGAAGCTGCCCAAACAACCTGTTATCTTATTAATAGGAGTCCG
>NC_052356.1:52429977-52514569 GCF_009727055.1 Benincasa hispida | reverse complement strand
AAGGGTCAGACTATCGAATCAGTCTGAGCCAGTCTTGAAGATTTTGAGATTCCGGCCAAATCATGAGAAATTTTGAGCTGAAAGTTTAAGGTAAGTTTTCAGAGTAGAGCTGCTGGAGGAAAAGGCTCAAAGGAACTGGGCTGAAGGTTGAGAAGAAGGCAGAAGGGTCAGACTATCGAATCAGTCTGAGCCAGTCTTGAAGATTTTGAGATTCCGGCCAAATCATGAGAAATTTTGAGCTGAAAGTTTAAGGTAAGATTAGACATTTTAGAATAAGTTTGTAGAAGGAAGTATTTCCAAATAAGGTTCGGAACTATGAGTAATCTAAGTTGTAAGTTGATTCTGGATTCTAGGGGGTGAAAAAGGAACTCGAGAAGCTACTAGAGTGAAAAGTTCCCAAGAGTTCGAGGTGATTGGCTAAAATGTTTTCGAACTAAAATGTTTTTAAACTGTTTTGATTACAAACGTTTTACAGAAAGCATGTTTGCAAAAATAATTCTCATGCCTACTAGTTTTCTAAAGTGGTTTTCAAGCAAGTTTGAATTGTGATTTGAATGCATGCATATTGTTGAAAAACTATTTACATATGTTAATTTTATCCAGCATGCGTTACCATCTTTAAACCATGTTGTATATGTGTTATACTGTACATGCTTTAAAGAGAAAAGTTGTTTATAAATAATTTTGGTAAAATGTGATGCCAAAGTACAAGGAGAAGGCATCCACCCAACTAGATACTGAAGTATAAGGAGAAGGTATCTATTAGTACTAAAGTACGTTTGAGAAGATACCAAGCCAACGGGATACTGAAGTACATTGGAGAAGGTATCCTAGTAGCTCAATACTGAAGTACAAGGAGAAGGTATCTGAGCAGTAGTACCTAATGTGGTCACAGGTGAATAAAGTTAGAGATTGAGCAAAAGGGTTCTCTCTGGACTAGTAGTTAGTGTTGGGGATTATTTTACCAGTTATAAAGTACTTTGATTTGAGAAATGATTTTACTGTTTTATGTTTAAAACAGTTTTATATAATTTACGTTTGGAAAATATTTATGCTGCAAAAGTTTATATTTCAGATAAAACTATTTTCTGAAATTATGCATGAGAATTTACTATATTTTCTCGGTCACTCACTGGGCGTAAGCTCACCCGTTTTCAAAAATGTTACCCCCCGCCACTGCCCACAGGATAGGCGGTCAAATCCTCTGAAGATAGCTCAAGTATCTGCTCTGCCACTAAAGGACGAAAAAGACTTGTAACCGTTTGCTAGTGGTTACTGTTAATATTGTTACACATGTTACTATTATTTCAATAATAGGGACTAGGGTTTGTGGGTTTTGGAACTTATAAATCTAATGTTGTAAATACTCTAAACATATTAAGTTTCTAAGTTAATAAATGGTGGGCCTAAAGACGTCCCGTTGCATATGAATTATAATTGGTATCAGAGTTATTCCACAAGAGTTATTAGGCAGTAAGTGTCAGCCCAAGGGTTGGTAACTACTGCAGTCACGCCTTTCTCTAGGCTAAGAAGGTGGTCTGGGGCGGGGTGTGACATGAACGCCACCACAGCTTTCGTTCATGGTGAATTGGAGGAAGTGATCTACATGGCTCAACCTAATGGCTATGAGGTGAAAGGAAAGAAAGACATGGTTTTTTGTCTTCACAGGTCCATCTATGGACTGAAGCAATCATCGAGACAGTGGTATATCAGGTTTGACACCTTTATTCTGAAGCACGGGTTTCACAGGAGCTCATATGTTGCCTGCGTATACTGGAAACTATCTCAGAAAGGTACATATACTTATCTACTTCTGTATGTAGATGATATGATTCTGGGATATGCTATGAGTATGATAAGTGGTTTATGTCAAATCCTGGGAAGGAGCATTGGAATGCAGTTAAATGGGTGCTTCGATATTTGAAAGGTAGTTCCAGTGTATCATTGTGTTTTAGCAAGGATTGTGATAAATCAGCACTATAGGCTTCACAGATGCAAATTATGTTGCAGACCTTGACAAAAGAAGGTCTCTATCAGGTCACATTTTTCGTTTGTTTGGTAATGTGGTCAGTTGGAAGGTTGCTCTACAGTCATTTGTTACCTTGTTTACTATTGAGTCAGAGTATATTTCAGTGGGTGAAGTTGTGAAAGAGGCAGTGTGGTTGAAAAGGATAGTTGGTGAGTTGTTGTCGCAGGAGTTCATTCCTATCGTCCGTTGTGATAGCTAGAGTGCTATTCATCTTGCGAAGAATCCATTTCATCATGAACGGTCTAAGCATATCGATGTCAAAATTAATTTTATCAAAGAAGTTATGGCCTAGAAAGATGTTGAACTGGTCAATGTTCATACAGTTGATAATTTGTCAGATATGTTAACCAAGGTTCTTCCAGCCTATAAGTTTAAATACCTATTAGATGGGCTGAATATTAAATCTGGATGATAGGAAGATTGAAGAATCAGCTTGGCACTTAAATATTCTTGTTATGAGGGAGATTTGTAGAAAATTACAAGGTATTTAAGTGGGTTTTATCGTGTATTTTGAAAAAATTAAAGGCCCAATGGTACTCTTGTAATTAATGAGCAGTGGCATTTTTGTAATATCCATTTCTTTTCCAAAATAGGGCTGAAAATCGTGTGACTCTTGTGAGGGGCTGCTGAACTGAACAGAAAAAGAAAAGGGGAAGAAGCCGCCACAATTGAAGGGTTAAAAACACAGCCGCTTAAGAGAGGAGCGGTCTGAACCGAAAAAGTGGAAGCTGCAGCTGTCTGTGGAGCAAGGGAGAAGCGTGCGGGCGGCTTCATGGAAGACCAAAGCCGAGAGTGCCGTTGAAGCCGCCGGCTACTTGTCGAGCAGACGCGGCCGTTTGGTGTTCGGACGTGCGGCAGCGTGCAGGTAGGGCGGCGACTGATTTCTGTTTGGCGGTTCGGTCCGGTCTGTCGGGTTCGAGCGTGGTCTTGCCGGTTCGGTTTCGCCATGGTGGCTGCATTTGGCAGCGGTTGGTTCAGGACCGTTGTCAATGAGAGATACGCGTGGGTCTGTGCGTGGTCCGCCGGTCAGAGGCGGGTAGCACACTGTTTTGGGCTGTTTTGCAGCGGGTTGTTCTTCAGAGGCGACGTTGTGTGTGGATCTCTCGGTTTCAGTGCATACTGATGAAATTACAGATTGGTAATTTCGTTGATTATCTGTAATTTGTAAAATTTCTTTATTGCTCATTAATAAATTAATTCAAGCTGGTTCTCAAAGTGGATGTAGACCAAACTGGTCGAACCACTATATATGTTGGTGTTCTTTACTGCTTTCGATTTATTTCTACTAATTGTTTGCGTTCTATTTGGCCATCTAAGTTAGGTTTAGAAACTCTCACAGCCTAAGGGAATGAAGTACATCAATACATTTCTGAAATATTCTAATCTCTTTGTTTCTCTTAATCGTACTTCTTTCACTGACTTCCCTACCTAGCGCTGAATAATTATACTTTACTTTAAGAGAAAGTTACAAATATATCAATCAAATCTAAAGTATTTGCAAATATAGTACATTGCAAAATAATTTGCAAATATGACAGAACTTAGATTTAGTTCTCAAGTCTATCAGCGATAGATCATATCATTAGTAGGAATTTATCATAGACCATATCTTTGGTAGAAATTAAGAGCAATAAAGTGTGTCACTAATAGATTTTACTTTGCAATTAATTATAAATGGTGTTATACACTTATTTATTATCCCTTGCAATTGCCCTTAATTTTTAATTTAATTTTACCTTTTCATCTTGGAATTTTAAGATTAGAACTTTTTTTAAAAAAAATTTAAAATTTATAAAGGAGTTACAAATATTGGCTTGCTATCAATGTGTCAAAGGAGTTGCTACATTTAAGTGTGTCTACTCATCCCTTGATTTCCGTTAGTTGTTACCTATTCAAAAAAAGAAAGTAGTTACAAATATTAATCTTCATTTTGTGCAACTTCTTAGACGGTATATTGCTTTCCAATTGAAATTTATTAAGTTTTTTTTTTTTTTTTTTTCCCTTTTAGAATAGGAATTCATAAAGTTATAAACATGGATTATGGCCATTATTTAATATAAACATTCATGGGTATTTTTCTGGTAATATTAGGCTTCTATATGGCGAAGAAGCCAGAGAAATATGGTACAAAAAATTAACACTTGAATCAATTAGTTATAAAACCACCTTCATGTCTCTTAACTAAAATGGACATTTTGATTTTGTCAAACCTGAAACCTGATACCTATTTTTGACTTTTGAATGTGATGACTAAATTATCAGCTTGATTGACGACGACATTGGCCATCATATAATGCATTATGAATTGTTGAATTTGACGTACACTTTTTCAAAATAAATTAGGTTTTAAAATATATTAAAAAAAATATGTAATGAAGTTTCCATAAGATGGGAACACTTGCATGCTCTTTATATATCAATGATCTAGTTGGCCTAGATTTTTAATACACTTTCTTTTAATTCTTTTCTTTAATAAATTTTAGCCAAGCTAATACGGATTTAATTATATAAAATATTCCTAAATTTTGAGAGTGATTTCTATTATAAAAAATTTCAAGTGAACATTTGAACATTGAAATTGATAAAAAAAAAAAATACTATCCTTTAGAGGGATAAAGCTATATGAATGAATAAAGCTATATGAATGAATAAGCAATGACAATTAGATGTTTGAAAAATTAGAACAGATGATATCATTATTTTGGAAAAAGATGTGAAAGTTGATGTGTCTACAAATTTATTGATTAATGATAGCTTTTAAATAGAAAAAGAGGGTAAAAAACCAAACTTAATTAATTCTTAGCTTTGTACGCCTTTACATTATTACAATTAGTTGTCAATTTTTGTCCTTATTTTAACCAAGAATTTGTTTTTTTAAAAAAAATGGAAGAATGTAAATGTTTAAGGGTCATAATGGATCATTTCAAATTCTAAAGACGACATTGAAATATAATGTAAATTAGATAATTTAAGTTTAAATATAAACATCAATGAAATCATTTCTATGCATATCCTAGTTTTATGGGGTTGTTTCAACTTTTCGTCCAAGATTGGCCAGATATGGACATAATCATTATTTAATGTGTATCTATATATTGCCTTTAAGTTAAACTTCTCTTTTGAATTTTGTATAGGAAAAATGTTAGCACCCATCCTTATGCAGTCCTCTATTGCATCTAATAAAAATTTATCACGTGACAATTAATTTTTAAAAAGATTTTTAAAAAATTATTTTTTTTGTGTAGAGAGAAATTGAGAGGATGGACTTGGTGCAACCTAGACTGCACCTAAGTATTATACTTTGTTATCAACTTTTAATGATTGATTGATACTTTGAAAAAAATTGGGAAAAGAAAATTTTAAGAAAAAAACTATTTATATTTGTAAATAAATATTACAAACTTTTTAAAGAAGTTAAAAACGTTTTATTTAAGTTAATTTTATAACTTTTTTTTGTTTGTGTTTATGATTTTTTTACAATATATTGAAAATATTGATTCACTCATCATATCAATTTTGAATTTATAAAAATATAGAAACATTATGAAAATATCAACAAGTTGATGAAAATTTAATACTATGTTTACATTATTTAATTAATGGCTAGTTTTCTAAAAGAAAATAATTTCTTGTTTAGAAGAAGATATATACGTAGTGTGGAGGTACACCCGAGTATCCCAACTAAGTTTACATAACCCTAACATCTTCATCATATTCTACTTTTTCCTTCATTGATACTCCATAAACACATGGGAAAATAGTTACAAAAAGGTTAGAGGGAAGCCCGATTAATTACATAAGAGCAACTTGATTGAGAGCGATCGAGGTACAATTGTAGCTTTGAAAAGCTTAGATCTAAATGACTAACAATGCTCTTGAGCACTTAGGCCTTAGGCTTCTCACTAAAGTATGTTATACCAATTATCAATGAGTTATGCTTATGTTGGTATAAGACAACGGTTGACTTTTTATTCTTGAGTACAATTGCAAGGTGGGAGATTAAATCTCCAACCTCTAGGGATAAATGTCATGTCAATATCATTGAGCCAAGCTCATTTTTAACAATGACGATTGATTTTAATTTGGTCTTAGACGGCGTAATAATTTTGGAAAGATTTATTCGAAAATTTATTATTTAATTAGATTTCTTTTTAGTTAGTTTAAAATTTAAGCTTGTATCTAAGAAATCATGGTCGTATCACATTTAATGTAACTAATGTAGTATCAGTCATTAATTTTTCCCATGAATTTATTAATACACGTGTGTATACATGACATTAGTCGTCACCCTGAGTTCAACCCAACAAATTAAGGTATTAATTCTCTAATCAAGATATTAGAGATTCAAATGCTATCAACATCTCATTGTTGAACTAAAAAAAAGGAATGAAATTCACTCTATCACAAGAATCTAAATCAATTTGTACCCCCTTCATGAAACAAACCAATAAAGAATAATCAACACAAAATCTAGTCACACAAGTGATCATATTTTGGGCTCCCCTATGATCCATTTAGGCATAACCACACATGCCATAGACACACAAACTTCCTCTATTGCACTTATTGTTGCAACCTCCACAATGCTTTCTATTGATCATTGGATTCACACACTTTCCTTTACAACATACCTCCGAGTACTTGCATTTCTTGCCACACCTTCCACAATTATATTTGTCTGTCTTCAAATCTACACACTTCTTCTGGCAGCAGTTGCGGCCAGGGCTGCCTTTGACACGACACACTTTTATGTTTCTATCGCATGTCATTGTCGCTTGGTAAGGCCTAAACCTGTAAGGGAAGAAACCCCTCCTCCCTTGAAGCGATGTTAGCTTAATTAAATCTTCCATTTCATGTAGACTACTCAAATTTTCATCGTTCTCTTTGGCTGCATGAGATGAGAAAAGAGATGTAAACAAGGCCACCACGAATAATAACTTTACAAAACACATCATTTTCTTGGGAATGAGGATTGGATAATAGGTAATTGGAGGCAAGAATATATGAAAAAATGTAAGAGAGAAGAATGGTTTGAGATTATTGTTAGAGATGAAGATGGGTATATATAGTTGTAGTTGAAGGAAAATAATGATAGTGGATGAGTCTAAAACAGCGACCATGAAGAATTGGGTTAAAACGTGTTAGGTTTTGTTATGTGTGCATTCTTTTTAGGCAAAGGAAAGATGTGGACTCCATGTGGCTGTTTTTGCTAAAAAAAAATTAAAAAGACGCTAAACATGCACTAACTTTTACATTTATTTTATTTCATTATGTCTTTGACTTATTCATCGTTTTTATATTGTTTGAATTCTTCTCTTTGGTTTGCTTCTCTTTATACTAACTTTTTTGACCTTGTAATTTGCAGGGTATTTGAGTTTTCTTTTCACACACATTTTTTTAGTTTTCTTTTCTTCTTAAATTTCAATGGTTCACAAAAAGAACATGCATGTTAAAAAATTTAGCCACAGTTTCTAGATTTGCAAATATAACATAATAATAATAATAACAATAATAATATAATTTTTTATGATTTTAATATTTCAATTTTATTGTCATTTTTTATCATATTTTATAATTGATATATTGCAAATATAACAAAATCTTAACTTCTATTAATATCTATCATTGATTGTGATCTATTACGGATAGACTTATCTATGATTGATATGTTTTACATTCAGGCTATCAAAGGTATCGAACAAGGGAGTCCTCTCTCTCCCTTTGTGATTTGTAGTGGACCATTTGACTAGCCTTATTAAAGACGCTCAACAAAAGGGTCTTATCAAATGCTGGAAGCATATGATGGATACCAACAAATAGATAAATAACCAAAAATTATTTGAGAGGAAACAAAAGCACTTTTATTTGAAAGAATCTTAAAACATTGTTCACACTTTTAATTGAACTCTCTTTGTGTACTCTTCTCTATATATTTGGTTGCTTTTACAATACCAAATATCAATCTTATTTATAGGATTACTATGGACAAATCTAAATCTATAACTCTCACCTTAATTAAACACATAACAAACCTTTAAAGTCCTATATTTAATTTATTAGTATATCTAATTCTCTCCAATACATGACCTTACCAATTCTCATCAATTAAATTACTTAATTAACACACATTTTTTAACTCATCTCTAACTTATTTAATTAAAACATGTTTAATTTTCAACATCCCCTAAACATGTTTTCTAAAAACTCCAAACAATGTTCTCGACCTATTAAACACATTAACTTTGAGTAGCTTTGTGAAAATATCTGCAATTTGATCTTTAGTCTTCACGTATTCAACTTGAATCTCCTTTTTTGAAATGCAATCTCTCATAAGGTGAAATATTGTATCTATGTACTTACTGCAATCGTGAAACACTGTATACTTCACTAGGGCAATTGTTGACTTATTATCTACATAGATCACAGTTGCATTATCTCTCAAAATTTCAACTGTCTTCACCAAATTTTTACTACTACAAGATTGGACTTTAATGTCGGTTTAAAACTGACATTATAGGGGTACAATGTCGATTAAAAACTAACATCAAAGATCGTGTAATAAAAGGTCTTTAAAATAAAATTTTCATCCAAATCAACTCCATAAGGTTTCGATAGCAAATCCCTACATATCGACCATGAAGTATACGTATATATTCTACATTGAACAAGTAGAGTATTCATGCTAAGTTGCACACAAGAATAGAATTCAAAATAAATGAATCACAAAATTGTTAAATGATTAAAAATAAGTTGAAGACAAATAAGAGGAGTGTTCAAAAATGTCTTCCCAAGTTTCTCCGATATCAAATTTTGGAACCTAGAGACTATTCTCCCACTTACAAAGTAGATAAAACAACAATCTAAATAAATAAGTAAAAAAAACATAACATAATATTACCCTCGCTGAAAAGTAGTAGAAAAATTAGTGTGATAATAAGTAAATGCAAGCTTGCAAAACATAAAACTATGATGATAATGTAAAATAAATATACAAATCTTATGTAATTTAAGCATATAAAATACAAGTGAGCTTTAGAGTAGTTTTGAATGAGTTTAAAATGACTTACAAGTATTGTTTTTATGTGAAAATCTTGCCTATAAATACTTATAAGAAAAAGTACCAATTAAAGTACTCCAAAAACACCTTAAAATGCATTGAGTAGTTTAGAATTTTCCTTACCTAAAAAATGCTTCTAAAATAATCGAAAGGGTAATTTTACCCAAAACAACCTTAAACCTCAATTCATATACCTCAAACCAAGTCTAAATTATAACTAAAGCATATCCATGTATTAATGACTGACCTACAGAACCTAAATCTAATCCGAAAGGGTTTAAAAATAGTTTTTAACAACTAAAACTCACCAAAATAGGACTCACGTCCATTGCTTTCTTCTGAATTCAAACTGAATTGTGTAAATAAACACTTCAAGCTACTAAACAAAAGAGGAAAAAAAAAACCCAACAACAATCAATCTAAATGCATCGACAGAAGCTTAAATAGAGTAAAGAATATGTACAAAAAAGGATTCTCTGAGATTTGAAACATCCATTTCTTCCATTCTTTCAGTTAACCATAATATAGAAACTGGAGGCTACATAAACATCTAACCTTCACTAAAAGATAATACAATCATACTAAAGCAGTTCATTACTGATGACTAATCCAAATCCATGGAAGTTATTGTTCTAGCCTTGCTCCAACTCTCTTGGCAACTCCCAACATATTCAATGTGCCAATGACATTTGTCTTTCTTGTCTAAACACCATATTTGCAATATGAACACAACCAATTTGATCTTCCAAAGAGTTTGTTCAAACAATTAAAATTAAAATGTGCTTCAATAAATATTAATACAACCAATTTGATCTCCTAAATATGAATATAACCAATTCTAACATAACAATAATAAAAACACACTTCCAGAACTATTCAATCAAATTTCTTCCAAAGCTTCTCATTCAATTGTCAAGAACACATCCAGTGTGATAGGATCTATCCATTGGCAACAATCACTATGCCGAATTTAATCAAAAAATGTACAATACCAAGCCAAGATAAACAAACAAAAAGACTTCAATCCAAATTACTAACGTTATCATATTCTTGTTCATAATAAAAAAAAAATAAATAAATAAAATGATTTACCGAGGGTCCAGATGGAAACTTGGAAGGTGAGTATTTTCCTATAAGCATACCCAATCCTAAAGGACTGTAAGCGATTAAGCGGATGCCCAAGCAACCACATGTCTTCTTGATCTCCAATTAATCGTCGCCTATGCTTAGTAAAGAAAATTGCACCTAAAATGAAATAGTTAAGGGTTCCCCATGAAGTCATTGCACCTAAAATCACAACTTCTTAGAACTAAAACTTTGTGGCAGAAAAAAGGTCGTAACACAAAATGCTAATGATCTAATTTTACAACATTTAGCATTTGAAAACGTACAAAAACCGTCTTAGGTTAGCTCAGTTCAAATCTTATGGTGGGTATCTCCCAAGAATATTAAAATCTTACAAATTTCTTAACAACCAAATGTTGCAGGGTGGTTGTAGGTTTAAGTGATTGGCGTGGTGCATGGTGGTTGGTAACTAGCTACTTGTTCTTACTAAATATACCTGAGCTGAGCATAAGGCAACTCCTCGGTCTTTTAAGCCGTCATATATCTTTACCAGTTGCTTCGGTCCATAGTTGCTTACGCCAACTGTTTGACCTAATCCCTGTAAATTACTTAACTTTATGAGTATAACATCAAAAGCAATGCAAGTTTAGAATGAAGATAAGTAAATTTGAGAAGAATCATACATTGCCACAAGTTCATCCCAAAGAGCCATCTGTTGCAAAGGAGCATAGTTTGTTGTTGACCAATGTAATTGTCCTATACCAATTTGCTCAATCTACATTTGATCCAAAGATCCCCTAAATAAAGTTCATTGTCAACTAACATGTGTGGTGTGGCAATAACATATGTAAATTTTGTTTTCGTGGTCATGACAAAAGCCCATCAAGAAAAATACCTTTCTTGATACAATAAAAGTTTATATTTAACTTTACATGCATGAATATCAAGAGAAATACCTTTCTTGACATTAAAAAAAAAAAAAAAGTAACCTCTATCTGAATAATGAATTTTAATTTTTGAATTCTTTGATGGCAGAAAAAGGTCAAGAAAAACACTTCTTGATGGGCAATGCCCATCAAGAAAGATATATTACTCGACGGACAATTTAAATCAATAAATCTAGCCGCGCAATCCAAGCTTAAATTCCTATGTGATTTTAAAATTAAGGGTTAACAAGAAGAATAGAAAATTTTAACTTTTCCCTTGTAAAAATGATAAATCAACATGTCATTCGTAAAAATGGCAAAATGAATTAAAAATAAGAAAATAAACGAATTTGTTAAAGTCTAAACTACCTTCAATTGACTTATTAAGAACTATTCATAATTACACTATAATTAAAACAAACATCAAGAGACTATTGGTTGGCCAGAATTTAAGCATCGCACCGACTTTTTCTCCAACCAAGTTGCTGCCATTTTTCTCTCCAAAATCGACTCATTTACCAATAGTGACAACACCTCCAACTTCAATTTTGTCTTCATTCCTTGCTTTGTTGAGCATGGCTCCGTCTTTTTCTACCAAAACTTCACCATCAACTTCGACTTCGGCTCCTTCTCTACCGCCTTTGCTACTTCAGAGCCATTAGTGATCACTCCAGTTTCATCTTCTTCCATCTCAACTACTTTGACACAGGCTTCATCACCAACTTCAATCCCTAACAATGGTGTTGTCGTGGATAGAATCACTGTCTCTGAATCTATCATCACAGCCATAATCTCTTATACTCTACTACTTTAAATGCGATTAACTTGTCTTCACTCTTCACTCTAAAATTTCAAACTAACTAAAAAAAACTTATATTTGATTGTATAAATTCTTCAAACTAATTAAAAAAATCAAAATGTAAAAACATTAAATAAGTTGAAAAAAGATTGAAAAAAAAAACAAAGCAAACAAATAAAATGATATTTGAAAAAAAAATGGTTTAGTTTTGATATTTGAAAAAACAAATAACAATGTGATATTATGATTTAAAATAGGGGAGATATTTTAGGAGAAAATAAAGATGTATGATAAAAGAATAAAGGTTTTGTAGTCTAAAAGGTCTTTTGAAAGTTTTTTTGGGAAACTTACAATGAGATATTTACGTGACTTACAAATACATTATAATTAATCTCCAACAAATACATTAAACTTAAAAACAAATATATTGCAACTGAAAATCAATTAGCCAAACTATCCAAATCGTGTTTAAACTTATCCAATAGTTTTGTAACAATATTTTTTCTTGTTTTAGACAAAAAAAATAATCACTTTTGAAAGTTTGGAGTATGAAAATTCCAATTAAAAAATTGTTAATTGAAATTACTAATCAATTATGATGTGGTGTTGATGAAAATTATGGAGATCTCATGAATGTAAGAGAAACAAACAATATTCGACGACATACTTCCTTGATCGAATCTGTCAAGGTGGGTTTAAGACCCTCAAAACAAATTTGTTAATACCAACACTTGGCCTACCTTTTTACAAGGGCTCGATAGGAATCACTTTGAAAAGATGAGACTTTGCATCTTGAACTCTTGCTTGATGGCGAGCATTTCATCTATGCACCAGTGGATTTGATCGATTAAGTCAAGCTCCAAAGTAGACTAGTTGTAAATTGAGAACAAAAAATAAAATCAGCAAAAAAAGATGAAAATTGAAAACAAAAATAGATAAGATAAAATTTGAAATTGAAGATAAGATAAGATATAATATTCGAAAAAAAAAATACATTTGAATTTTAAAATTTGAAAAGTGTAAGGAGATAATTTTATAGAAAATCAAGATTCATGCTTAAAAAATCTACAAATAGCATAATTAGTTGTAATGTAACTAAAATGAAATTTCTATTTTTGCTATTGGTCCCAATGGAATCTTTAAAACAAAAAATGATATGATTCAAAATTTTAAAATAAGACTAATTAATAAAAATGTGATGTTTTATGATATTTCATGTTTAAAGCAAATTTATAATAAAGATAACATTAAAAACAATTTAAAAAAACGTATGTTTTAGTTATGATTAATAGAAAATCTAATATAAATATAAAAAGTTAGGAAAACTAATATAATATAAAATTCAAAAATCCAAAATAAGATAATCATATAAACAATTTAAAAATAGATGATTTAGTTAGATCAAGAAAAAGTACAATATAAACATAAAAAGTTCCTTTAGAAAAGGATTTAGAAAAATTCAAAAGATTTTTTTTTGGAGATAGAAGATAGTTGTGATACAAATTTTAATTATTTTCTAATTAAATCACAAAATTTATGTCATATTTTTCGCGAAAAGAGGTACTTAGTTTCCATTGAAAAAAATCTCAAAAAAGAAATCAATAGTGTACGCATTATAAATTTGATAAATTAATTATAATGTAATTAAGAAATATGCAGAATTAATTACAGTGTTGTAAAAAGGCTGGTGAAAGTATTTTAGTATTAATGGAAAACGATCTACGTGTGTGTCACGTAATTTGCCATATCTTAAAAGAATTCTATAGTTTACTCATTCTCCAAATGATAGTGTAATTGCTGGTATATGCTTGAATATTCCGACTATTAATGATTTGAAAAGCCCAACAAGAAATGCCCCAAAACCGTTTGGCTCTATGTTGAGGTCCAAAACGTTGTTTTGGGCTTCAAATTTCAATTCCTCTTTAGAATTGATTTTTCGCCATCGTGAAGATCAGACGGCCATCAGCTAACACATTCAGCCCTAACACATTTTCAATCTACCGCCGCCCATCAAGTTTCTTCAGCCCTAACGCATTTTCAATCTTCCCTTTCTTTATTTTGATTCAGAGGACGATCACAAGATGAAAAACCTCATCATGAAATCTATCTTCCTTCTCTTTCTCTTCTCCACCCTAAATGCACTAAAATCTCAAGGAGATTTAGATGAATGTTCTTTTGTTGATGCTATTGATTCTTTGTTTTCAACTATGCAGGACATGACGCATAAGGAGGAGTAGGAGGAAGGGGAAGAAGAAGTACTAGAGAAAATTGAAGAAACAAAACAGGTTGATGCAGTAGCAGGAATAGCAATTCCAGTAGCAGATCGTGAAATATCAAAACCACTCAAGCCATCGCTAATTGAACTACCTGAGCTCGAACTGAAGCCACTACCAACACATTTAAAATATGCATATCTAAGTCAAGATAACACATTACCAGTAATCATTGCTATTGAGCTAACGAAACAAGATGAAAATTTGTTGCTGATAATTCTAGTTAAGTGCAAGCAAGCGATTGGTTGGATTATAGTTGGCATCAAGGAATCAGTCTCTCCTTTTGTATGCATCCAATCAACTTGGAAGAAGAAGCGAAGAATTCAGTTGAGAGTCAAGGCAACTAAATCCAAGTATGAAAGAAGTTGTCCTATCAAGTGGCTAAACGTCGGAGTGATCTACCCATTTCAGATAGTACATGGATTAAGTCTCGTATAGTGTGTATCAAAAAAAGGCAAAGTGACTGTAGTGACGAATGAGAACAACGAGCTCATCTCGATGCCAATAGTAACAAGGTAGTGGGTCTGCATGGGCTACTACAAGCTTAACAAGATTAGGAAGAAGGATCACTTTCCGTTGTCTTTCATAGACCAAATGTTAGATCAGTTTGCTTGCAAAGAATACTATTGTTTCCTTGATGGGTATTCGGGATATAATCAAATCACGATTGTGCCAGAGGATTAGAGTAAGACAACGTTCACATGCCTTTATGACACCTTTGCCTTTCGACAAATGTTTTTTGGGCTATGCAATGCGCCAGCAACATTTCAACAATGCATCATTGTGGTATTTTCTAACTTGATAGAGCGAACGGTCGAGATTTTTATGGATGATATTTCGGAGCATGGCAAAACTTTCTACAACTATTTAAAGAATTTGGAGTAGGTATTGGAGCACTGCAAGGAAACCAATCTGGTTTAAAATGGGAAAATGTCACTTTATGGTGATGAAAGGAATCGTATTGAGGTATAAAATATCAAAATAAGAGCTAAAGGTGGACAAGGCTAAAGTTGAGCTTATCACAAAGCTCCGTAGCCCCACAACTGTAAAAGATGTCAGAAGTATCCTAGGCCATGCAAGTTTCTACAGACAACCTTTATGTAGAATCAATGACAGACCTTTCTGTGTCTGTCAATGATTCTAAGTCATGCTTCCTCTGAAAAACTTTGCAAGTTAGTTTCTCTTGGCAATTTAAATAATGTTTCAAAATTTGATTGTTTTCACTGTTTTAATTGTAAACTTGCGAAACAGTCTGCATTATCTTTTTCGACTTCATTATCTTCTTGTGACCTTTTGGGCTAATTCATTATGATATTTGGGGTCTTGCTCCCACTCCCACTGTCAATGACTATCAATATTTCGTCTTATTCATGGATGATTATTCTCGATTTACTTGGATAAAGCCAACAGAACACTCTTGTTCAATGTCCATGCCCTCACACCTCTCAACAAAATAGTTGAGCCATATTTTGGATTTTGTTTGTGCCCAACTTATCTGTCATTTTGTCTTGAAAAGTTTTGGAGTGAGGCTGTTCTCGCTTCTTTTTACATCATCAATCGTCTTCCATCATCTGTTATTCAAAATATCTGTCTTTTTGAACATTTCTACGATAGTGCTCCTTCATACTCTCACCTTAAGGTTTTTGGTTGTACTTTTTTTGTTCTTCTACATCCTCATGAGCATACAAAACTTGAACCTCGTGTCTATTTATGTTGTTTCCTTGGTTATGGAAATGAACATAGAGGCCTTGGTTGTTGGGATCCTATCTCTAAATAGTCACGTATTTCTCATCATTTTTTTTGGAGCATCGAATGTTTTTCCAATATCTCCTCTTTCCATACTTCTTTATCTAATTCACAAACTTTCTTTATTGGTCCTTCCAATTCCCTATTTCCTAAACATGACCCACCAGCCCTCGTCTCTACTCCCTCAAACCCACATCGAATTTCAATGATGCTTTTTCAATTTATCCCCCACCCATCTCTCAACTTACTCAGCTTCTATCCCTGCTCACCCGACATCTATGAAGCACGGACACTTCATATGAGAGGTGATATCAGTGTCGGACACTTGTTGGACATGGATTCGTCTGGACACGTGTCCGACACTCCAATTTGCTTTTTTTTATTTTTTATTTTTTTGAATTTCGGAGACGCTGGGACACGCTGAAAAAAAAAATAAAGAAGAAAGATGTTTAAAATTTGGGCCCAAATTTAAAGCCCATTAACTTCCTTTTCCAAAAATATAAAAAAAATCATCCCCCACCTTGTCTTGCACTTCATGAAAACGAGCAGTGGTAGCACAAACGATGCCTTCCCAGTTCTTCACACCGGAGAAGAAGTTGCTGCCAAGCCAACACTGCTTGTTGGTTTTTGCTTGCCATCGATATTATCAAATATCAAGTATGTTTTTTTTAGCTACTGCCTACTACTGTTTACCCATCCATCATCAAAAACCATTTTATTTTTTTAGCCACTGGCCACTGCCTTTTACCCACTCATCCATTTTATTCTTTTCAGCTACTATCATATCAGTACGCCGTTTACCCTTCCATCTTCAAATCCTTTTACCTGTTTTATTTTTTTTAAGCTATTGTCGTTTACCAGGGATCCAATATATTTTTCTTTTCATGTTTTTTTGTTTTCCTATCTTCAATGTTGAAACTCTTATATTAACTCGACAGTTAGAAATTTTATGTTTTTTTAGTGTAGTTCATTTAGTATTTTATGTTAAATGTACATATATTCTAAAAAATTAATTAAAATAATAGTGTATCCCCAATGTATTCGTGTCCTAGTATTTAAGATATTGACGTATTGTTGTATCCTGTCGTATTCGTGTTTGTGTTTCTTACCTTGACATCAACATCTATCTCCACTACAAAATTTGAACCAACATCGTTATCCTAGTTCGTCACTCGATTCGTGTAAATCAACCTCCTCATCTTCAAGACTTTCATTCGCTACTACAAAACTGGGTTTCAATGTCGGTTTAAAATTGACATTATATGGGTACAATATCGATTGACAACTGACATCGAAGATCGTGTTATAAAATATCTTTAATGTCGATTGCCTTTAATGTCGGTTTAAAATCGACATTATAGATGACCAAGATTTCAATGGCATTTTTCAATTGGCATTGAACATCATCTTTAATGTTGGTTTTCACATATTTTTTATCAATAACTATCTGTTATTAAATGTCTGTCATGATTTTGTTATTGAAAAAATAAAAATACAAATACCCTTTTTTTGCTTACGCAGTGCAAATCAGTAATGGTTTTATTTTATCGGTACATGCACAAAATAAAATATTAATTGCTATTGTATATACAACTCAACTTTAAACAATAATTAATAATTCACAAGAAAGAAATTGACAAATTGTTTAATTAACCTATCAACAAGTTATATTGACAAATATATACATAAAGCTCTAAAGTTTAAAGATTTAGAGAGTTAGTTGTCTACTTTTGAGGGTCATATATATACATCCAGCAAAAAAAGAACAAAACTAAAATAATTACACAATTGAATCTTGTCATACCAACAAAATCCTGAAATATGGAGGTTTTCCCACAAAAAAAAAAAAAAAAAAAATTACTTTTTTAGTATATTGAAAACTACGATTAAAAGGTAAACATCATTGCAAATGTTGAATAGATTATTTAAAAACATGAAGCCATAAACTTATCAACAACAAAACTATTTATAACTCACATTTTTCCAATATCAAAATTAAAGACAACTTATGGCCAACATTATTTTCAATACATTTATTAAAGTCTTTTAGCACACTAATTATAAATCCAAAAACAATATGACTATCAACCATAACCAAACTCACTAACAAAGACATTTACCTAACAACTCTTTTTTTCAACAAACCAATGACTATCAAACAACTATTATTATCAATAGAAACCATAAACAATTTAACAACCCAAGTATGAAATTAGGAATTTGATGTTAAAGCCAAAGACAAAACTAAAAACACGAAGCCATAAACTTATAAACAACAAAACTCTTCATAAGCCACATATTTCAATATTAGAATTATAGACAATTTATCACCAATATTATTTTCAATACAATCATTCAAGTCTTCTAACACACTAATTATCAATCCAAAAACAAATATATGACTACTACAATTGTAGGAAAGCCATATCAATTCATTTATAGAAAAAATTTGAAAGACATTACAAAAGTAAATTTAGAGAATGAGAATGGGGAGGCTTACTTTTGTGTTGGCCACGATAGTTGGTCTTCTCAGTTGCAGCAAAATACATAAACAAGAAACATATAACCCTCATCAATGTTTGCATTTCTCTAAAAACAAACATGAACAAACATTTATACAAATAAACAAGCCAAAAAGAAAGTATCTCAATGGGAAAAAGAAATTCACACCATGAAAACAAGCTACTGGATTTTGACTTCCTACTGTTCTTCTATTACAACCAAATATAACACACATGGAAACAAATCAAGGTTACCGCAGAATACCTTCACTCGAAGCAAATTATTCATTTTATGCCCTCAGTCGAAGAGACCGCACAATTGAGAACAAGTTTAAGATTGTTTCACAGAAATTTCTCAAAACATTACATTGAATTGTTTTCTAAAAGCACAGGGTGTAAAACCAAATTCAATGGCCAAGATTAGACAAAAGCGTCAAAGCAAATCAAGGCTACCCCAGAATACCTTCTTTCAGTATAAATGTTTAAAAGCCATTGGTATTCAAATACCTTTTCTATACTAAAATTTAAACCTTTTTTTATTAAAGCCAATTATATAACCCAAAAGAAGACTCATACTTTGAACATATTGATAACATGATCTCAAACCATTTTCCTTTTGAAATTCTCACTAAAATATCAGTAATATTCCTAAGTATATTTTTTTCAAAGATAAACGTCAAGAACAAATTACAAGATACTATTTTGTAATACGTATGCACTAACACAAATGTAAGAATAGTAAAAACGCACACAAACTGGATCGATACTCAAAGACATTAAAAAAAATACTCGAAGGTCCAATTATCAAACTAAGAAAAGGTCATGAAACTAACCACTTGACGCTTATGCTTCCTTATCATTCATACTCATTCAACATGGAAACCTTTGAAATAGTAAAAAACTATTTATAAAATGGAAAAAAGTAATAAAGATCTCAGAACCACATGCAACCATCAATCAGTCAAAGGCATGACTCCACTCAGGAAGAACAATAAGCATTGTATATTTATAAAGCCATCTTGATCGGATGAAAAGTGATTAAAAGTATCCTCAAAAGTTGTACCTTCATCACGAGAGCACTTCGATATCTGAAACAGAAAATGGAAGTCTAAATCAGACTAATGCATATTAGACTTTTCCCAGATATTAATAATCAAAAGGAAGCCCCAACGGACAAAGAAACATAATCATACCATGAAGAATTCATAGACATGATACTCGAAAACTGAATGATTTGGAGAATAAAGATCAGCAACAAACTTGTTCAGAGCCGAGACAAAATTTCTGGATACTACACAACAAAAGAAACAATCATTCGATCAGAGTACTAAGAGAATAATCGCGTGCATCAATTCATTAGCATAAACAAAATTTTCTGTTCAAATCAAGTACATGCTAGAATAAGTAGACATCTTATCACATGCAATGGTTGTGGAAACGTTTGTCATTATTAAGCTTTATTTGTGGTATTTAGTGTGACTTTTGGGTTTTGTAACTTTTAGTTTTTTGTAACCAATAGTGATTTTTAAGTTATAAAAGTTATGTGAGTTATGAGATTTTTGTAACCATTGACATTCCTATGGTTATGTTTGTAAGCCTATATAAAGGCATGCTTAGTTGAATGGAAAATATATCTCTCATTTTTCATATTTGTCCCCCACGTTTTTTTTTCCTAACATAGTGGTATCAAAGCTAGTAGAAAATATTGAGAAAAATGGCCAACGGTGGGATAAGTTCACTTCAATTACCAATGCTTACCAAGCTCAACTATGACAATTGGAGCATCAAGATAAAAGCGTTACTAGGAGCACAAGATGTGTGGGAGATCATGGAGAACGGTTTCCAAGAGACAGAAGCTGGAGCCAATCAAGCGCAAAGAGATGCGTTAAAGGAGACAAGAAAGAAGGACAAGAAGGCCCTTTATATCTTGTATAAATCGTTGGACGAAGAAACGTTTGAGACTATCGCCTATGCGAAGACGTCAAAGGCGGCATGGGACAAGCTCCACTCGACTCATAGAGGAGCCGATTGTGTGAAAAAGGTACAGTTGCAAACCTTACGTGGTGAGTTTGAATCTTTACAAATGAAGGAGATGGAGGTGATAGCGAAATATCGCACAAAAGTAATGGCTGTCGTCAACCAATGAAGACAGAATGGTGAAGAAATCACCGATGTTCGTGTCATGGAGAAGGTTCTACGAAGCCTAAATACAAAGTTCGAGATTATCGCCACGACGATCGAGGAGACATAGGATCTCGAGAACATGACAATTGAACAATTTATATGCTCGTTACAAGCCTATGAGGAAAAAAAGAAAAAGAGGATGGAGCATATAGAGACCGTTGAACAACTTCTCCAACTCAAAATCAAAGAGGAGAATAGTCGTGGACGTGGAAGAGGTCGTGGTGGTTGAGGCCATGGTGGAAGAAGTGAAGCTAACACTGATGTTTCTCAAAACTCGTCTGAATCCTCAAGAGGAAGAGGAGGTCGAGGTCGTGGAAGACGTGGTGGAAGGTCCGGGAGAGATAAATCTCAAGTAAAATGTTATAATTGAAACAAATATGGATATTATGCGAATGAGTGTTACTCATCTCAAACAGAGTCGATTGATCGAAAGCATCAAGACCGATCAACCGCTAGCACATCAAAAGCCCATCAAGGGCAATCCAATTATGTAGAGGAGAATGGAACCTTATTTATGGTTTCAAAGGGAGAAGAAGAGAGTCAAGATAGTATGTGGTATCTTGACATAGGAGCCTTGAATCACATGTGTGGAAAACGTGAGATGTTTGTGGAGTTGAACGAGATGGAGAAAGGTAATATAGCCTTTGGAGACAATTCTTTGGCTGCCATCAAAAGAATAGGTAAAATTCTCATTCGGTTAAAAAATTGAGAAAATCAATATATCACAAATATTTATTACATTCCCAATGTAAAAAATAATATATTGAGTGTAGGACAATTGTTAGAGAAAGGTTTTTATGTTCAAATGAAAAACAATTGTTCGTATTTGAGGGATAATCATGAGACTTATTGCTAAAGTCTCCATGACCAAAAACTGAATGTTTCCTTTGAATATATGTAATGATGTTCCAAAATGCTTGAAGACGTGTTATGAAGATCTCTCTTGGCTATGACATCTACCATTTCAATTTTGGAAGTTTAGAAGATTTATCGAAGAAGAAGATGGTGCGAGGTTTACCACACATTCACAAGCCAAACCAAGTGTGTGAAGGGTGTTTGCTTGGCAAACATCATTAAAGTAGTTTTCCGAAGGAGTCTATGACAAGAGCAAAGAAGCCTCTAGAACTAATCCATGCCGATGTGTGTGGAATGATCAAACCAGTCTCATGGTAAAAGTAAATATTTCCTTCTCTTTATTGATGATTTTTCTAGAAAAACATGGGTGTAGTTTTTTAAGGAAAAATCAGAAGTATTTGAAATTTTCAAGAGATTTAAGGCACGTGTGGAGAATGAAAGTAACCTTACAATCAAGGCCATGAGAACCGATCGAGGTGGTGAATTTACATCAGATGAGTTCAAACAATTTTGTGATAAAAAAGGCATCCGACATCCGTTAACAGTCCCAAGGACATCGCAATAAAATGGCGTTGTGGAGAGGAAGAATCGGACAATCTTGAACATGGCAAGAAGCATGCTAAAGACAAAGAAGATGCCAACGGAATTTTGGGCGGAGGCCATAGCTTGTGCAATTTATTTGACAAATCGAGCACCAACCAAAAGTGTGCTTGACAAGACGCCTCAAGAAGCATGGAATGGAAGAAAGCCCGGAATTGGTCACTTCAAGGTGTTTGGGAGTGTTGCATATGCTCATGTGTCGGAAGAAAAAAGGACCAAGCTTGATGATCTAAGCGAAAAACTCATCTTCATCGGCTGTGATGCAAGTTCAAAGGGTTATCGTCTTTACAATTCTTTGAATGAGAAGGTAATTATTAGTCGTGATGTTGTTTTTGATGAGGAAGCATCTTGGGATTGGAATATACAAGAGGAGGAGTATGATTTCCTTCTATATTTTGAAGAAGACGATGAAAATGAGCCGACCAGGGATGAAATGGGTGAAGGTTTGCCCATTCCAGTGCCACTTCATTCGACCGATCGATCATCATCTGAAGCTTCATTTAGCGATTCGGAGAACGAAATTGGCCCAAGAGGAACTTGAAGTCTACGGGAACTTAATGAGGTAAATGAAAATCAAAATGACATAATTCTCTATTGTCTTTTTGGTGATAGTGAGCCTATTAGTTTCCAAGAAGCCATTGTAAGCAAGAAATGGAAGGATGCAATGGATGAAGAAATTTGAGCGATGAGAAAAATGGCACATGGGAGTTGACCAAGCTTCCAAAAGGGCACAAACCGATCGGAGTGAAGTGGGTATACAAGACAAAGAGAAAAGTCAATAGTGATGTTGAGAGGCACAAGGCGAGACTAGTGGTGAAAGGGTGTAGCCAACGACATGGCATCGACTATGATGAGGTATTTGCCCCTGTTGTTCAACTATTCGTTTGATTATTGCTTTGGCATCCCATAATCATTGGAAGATATATTAAATGGATGTCAAATCGACATTCTTGAACAGAATTCTTGAGGAAGTGGTCTATGTGGAACAACCATTGGGTTATAAAGTCAAGGGTGAAGAAGATAAAGTACTTCGATTGAAGAAGGCACTTTATAGTTTAAAGCAAGCACCAAAAGCATGGAATTCGAAGATTGAGAAGTACTTTAAAGAGAAGTATATGAAGTGTCCTGATGACGGGCAGAAATGCATGTTATTACAGTGCTAAGTTCTTAAACAATGCTAGCTTGTGTTGATAAAATATGTTAGATTGCGTCCAAAAAGCATTAAGTTCATAACATTGCGGTCGCATGTGTTCGTCGCATAGAAACAGTTAACTTTTGTGTTTTTATGCATAATATGCATTGACGCAAAGCGAAAAGCACGATCACAAGAAATCAACGGACGAGCGCAGCATTACTGCAAGGCTTTGCGGTGATTTGTGCTCGCAAACATCTGCTCAAGAAGGATTTCCGCATAGAGTCGTCGAAACTTGATGGGCGCATCTGGGTGAAAGGCATAATTAATCATGATGAGATAGAAAGCTGATGACGATTGAATCTGAATTAAGTTGACAAGCTACTAACAATAACAACTACACTCAGTTTTTTGGTGACAAATATTCGGTGCATCAGTTAGAGTATTAAAGCCATCCCATCTGTTCAATCATAAGAGAGAGCCGTCTTTCACCCCGAAGGCTCTATAAATACCAAAGGCAACCTTCAGAAAGAAGTTCAGCCAGTTCATAGTTTAGCCTTGTCCATAGTTTTCCTTTTTATTTTAAGGCGGAGTGAGAGAAGAGAAGAGACGCCGGAAGATCGCTCAGGGCAACTCGAGAGAGAACCTAGAGGCGTAGAAAGCAGAGAGAGGGCCATTCTCGCGAGAGCGAGACTATCTTTTGAACAAGAGTAGAAAAGATAGTGTAAAAGCTTGGGAAGCAAGAGATTGCTACCAGGCTTTTTATTCTCTTTTTGCGTTGTTATTTTGTACTTCAACTTTATATTTAGACAGTGGAAGCTCTTATTTTACATCTATTCAATCTTTTAGCACGCATGAGTAGCTAAACTTATCGAATGAGTTGAGAAGAACTAAGTTAACATGACCTAGGATCTTCATCGCATGTGATTATCTTGTTTTATGTTGTGTCCAACACCCCTTTAGAGCTACTCAAGAGAGAGTCTAAAGAAAGAACCTAAAGACTCGAGAGAGCTAGGTTAGAATCTAGACTCGAGAGAGCAAGATTAGATCTGCATAAGTAAGAGATAGGGACTTAGAGATAAGCTCTGTTTGTCAACCTGCATCGCATGCACCCTAGAGATAGGTATGATATTATGTGATCGCCTTATTTATGTGTGTGTCATTTTGTCATCGCATAAATAAGAATTGAGGCTTATGTGTAGGTCCTATAGACTTATCACATATATCGCTTGTGTTCTAGCATTAGAAGCCGTAGCATTCGCATTGAGAGATGGTTTACTATTGTATGTATGTTGTATGGTCGCATAGCATGAACACATCCTAGGAAGTGTTAGCCGAATCCCTTCTCAACCCGTTCACCACATACTCATCGCATTTTCCATATTATCAACTCTTTTCAAAACTCGGCCACATTTGTTTATTTTTATTACCGCAAACAACAAACCAAACAATTAATGAGTTATCAGTTACCGCAAAGTTTTCGTGAAAAATTATCACTGCATACCGTTTTTTCAAGTCCCTGAGTTCGACCCTGGACTTACCAGGAAACTCAGTAGGGTTTACACTTAGATTCCACTGAGAAAACATGAGTGCTCAACACATTTTCATCATCGCATTTCATCCATAATTCCACCTCATAAAATAACGCATCAAGTATTTGGTGTCGTTGTCGGGGACTTCGGCAAATCAGTGTGCTAATGGTAATTTTTCTGATTTCTTTGCAGCTCTCAATCTCTTGCGAACTACGAAGATTAAGAGAACATTTCGACGCACACTAAGAGACAACTGCCAACAACAAGACAAAACCCCAAGAATGGCGGAACAACCGGAAGCAAGGGTCGCAAACGTGAATAATATATTGGCCAACCCCATCCTTCTGGCGAATGACCGCAATAGACCCATTCGGGACTATGCGTCACCCAACCTCTATGATTTCTCTCCAGGAATCATGAGGCTAATGTTAGATCGATCGATGTTTGAAATGAAGCCAATAATGTTGCAGATGATCTAGGCTGCTGGGCAGTTTGGAGGGTGGCGTGGCGAGGACCCGCATGCCCACCTTCAGAGCTTCATAGAAATCTGCAACACTTTTGTGTTCCCGATTATCTCTACTAAAGAAGTTCGACTAACTTTGTTTCCATTTTCTTTGTGTGATCAGGCAAGAAAATGGGCATATTCTCTCGAACTGAGAGATATAACTTCGTGGGAACAAGTCGTCGAAAAGTTTATGAAGAAATATTTCCCACCAACCGAGAATGCCAAAAGAAGGAAATTAATAATAAATTTTGAACAAGATGATGACAAATCGCTTAGCGATGCTTGGGCGAGGTTTAAGCGGCTGATAAGAGATTGTCCACATGGCTTACCAAACTACCTGCAGATGGAGATTTTTTACCAAGGACTGAATCTCTCTTCGCAGACCGCTGCCAATGTGGCAGCTGCTAGTGATCTGCTAGACAAAACATATGAAGAGGCTAAGAATATCCTCGATCGCATCTCTAAAAATCACGAAGATTGGAGAGAGCGATAAGAGATTAAGCATAAAAGATAATGACGCAAACAACGAGGCCATTACATCCCTGCAAAACCAGATGACTGCGATGATGAGTTTGATTCAAGGCATCGCAATTAACAACACGGAAGCGAAGAAAGGGCAAGTCAACACAATTGCTCAAATGACCGCAAGTTGTGTCATTTGCGGAGATGCTCATTCAATGGAGGAATGCCCAAGAAATCCGCAGTCAGTGTGCTTCATAAAGAATAATCCCTATTCTGATACATACAACCTCGTATGGAGAAGCCACCCAAATTTTGCATAAAAAAATTAACAACAAAACTTCCAACCAGTGGCGCAGAGAGAAGGGCCACCGAGATTTTTCCCAGAAACAAACGGTCCAACGTATAACCAAGCTAGCAGCTTACAAACACCGCAATCTTCATCCTTAGAGAGCTTGTTGAAGCAATACATCGAGAAAAATGAATTAGCGCTTCAAAATCAAGCAACGTCCATTCGAAATCTCGAAATTCAACTAGGAAAAATTGCAGACAAGCTGAAAAATAGACCACAAAGAGAGTTGCTGAGCTCAACTGAGCTTCCTCGTAACGCTGGGGGTACTGGGAAGGAACAATGCTTAGTAGTCTCCATGCTAAGCGACAACATGACTGCGGAAGAAAGGGAGGAACCCATCGCAACCAACTTGAATGCAGTGACAACCGAAGACCCGTTGACCAATAGTTCGAAAAAGCCCAAGAAAATGAACCCCAAAGTTGCATCCACCCTCAAGCCTCCAGTACATGAGATAGAAGAAGTCCAGCCACCACCAGCTCCGCAAAGATGGAAGGAAAAACAAAATGATGAAAAAAAGATCGCAACAGTGGTCGCAATGCAAAATGTGATGATCCCATCTAAAATGGGCGACCCAGGAATCTTCACGATACCATGCTCCATTGAAGAGGTCTACATTGGCCAAGCATTATGTGATCTTGGGGCGAGTATAAACGTAATGCCGCTATCAATATTCAAACAATTGAATATTGGCACACTCACGCCCACGACAGATACTCTCCTACTTGCAGACAGATCCCGAAATATATCCTGAAGAAGAGTTGAAAAATGTCGCAATCTCAATCGATAAAATTCATCTTGTCGGTAGACTTTATCATTTTGAATTGTAAAGCGGACGAAGATGCACCCATCATATTGGGACGACCATTCCTTTCAACCGGTCGCGCTCAAATTGATGTGCACAAGGGGGAGATTGTAATGAACATTCATAGGGAAAAGCTTCGAATTAAGGCAGTCAAGCTCCCAGAGGACAAAGAAAAGAGGAAAAAGCCACCATGGACGTGAAAAGACCAGCTTGGAATAAGCAGTCCCTGAGTCATTATGCGAATCAACCTCATCAGGGACGTAACTCTTTTGAATATCCTTTCTCTACATCAATACTTCATGAACTTTCATCACTGTGTTGTTATTGTTTATCTACCTGCATTTTACTTTAAAAAAAATTGTGATCGTGCTGAACGATTGCGGTAAACGATTTTGTTTTGTTTAAAAATTAGTTGACCCTCTCAATGTTTTCTATGCAAACGATCGAGGCAAACGATTGCAGAAGCGCTACACGAAGACGTAACTACTTTATTCTGTCACCCCAATCCAAAGAAGATAGATCGCCGTAAAGCAGAATGCGTCAACAAACGATGCAGGTGACAGCGCAAATTTGGGGGTTGTATTCTTCCTTAACTTTATTCCAAATTCTGCACTCTCGCATCGCATTTTAATTTTAAATATCTTATCACCGCATCCTCTTTGATTATCGCAATCATTTAACATTGATAAATTTAGTCAGCCGCCGCATGCTATCTTTTTGCCAATTATGATTTCAATGATGAAACACATGCTTCTATTTTTTCATATATACTAGAATCAACTTAATCTTAGAAAATTCACCTCATGAAATATTTCTAAAAGTTAGAGGTCTGTTAGCTTTCTTTCAAACTCTCTTTACGTAGCTTCCTAAGAACGTCGCATGACTTCTTTCAATCTTTTGGCAATGAGGACATTTTCACATTTTAAATTTGGGGGTGAAGTATTTACTTTCGACCTTGCTATTTTTAGCTTTATGAAAGAAAAAAAAAGAAAGAGAATTTTTTTTTTTTTTGAGAATAACAACTGCACTGTCAACGCAATGGGAGTACCCATGTTGATAAGAGTTAAGTTGTGAAAAGCACTTACCCGTAGTTAGATGTCCGCATGACATACGTGGGGGCAAGCCAAAACGAAAGTAAGTCCCCAGGATCAACGCATAAATAAATGACCGCAACTTCGCTGCCAAATAGGTATGAGTTTAGTCTGAGAAAGAGCGCATTGCTCGTAGTTAGATGTCCACATGACACACTTGAGAACAAGCCAAAACGAAGGCGAGGCACTTGGACAAGCACAAGGTCAAAAAAAAAAAAAATAAATAAATAAAAATATAATAATGTAAAAAATAAGCAAGGATAAAAATCATTTGACACCCCGATGGAAAAGTTTTTTTGAACTAAATCATGCGATGTCCTGGAATTTAGTAAAGTCCTTTTGAAGGTTCAACTTGTGGTCCCTAGAACTTAGAAATATTTTAGGAGGTGACTTGAATAAGAATTAAGGAAATTTTGGTGTATAGGATTTGAATGAAGTATCCTTGAGAAATCTAGGAAAAGAGATTTGTGGTCGACTTTCTAAAGGAAATCTTTAGCTTATGCTTGAGGACAAGCATTGTTTAAATTTGGGGGTGTGATAACGGGCAGAAATGCATGTTATACAGTGCTAAGTTCTTAAACAATGTTGGCTTGCGTTGATAAAATATGTTAGATTGCGTCCAAAAAGTATTAAATTCATAACATTACGATCACATGCGTTCATCACATAGAAATAGTTAACTTTTGTGTTTTTATGCAGAATATGTATTGACGCAAGGCGAAAAGCACGATCACAAGAAATCAACGAACGAGTGCAGCATTACCGCAAGCCTTTGTGGTGATTTGTGCTCGCAAACATCTGCTCAAGAAGGATTGCTGCATAGAATCACCGCAACTTGGTGGGCACATCTGGGTGAAAGGCATAATTAATCACGATGGGACAAAAAGCTGATGACGGTCGAATCCGAATTAAGTTGACAAGCCGCTAACGATAACAACTACACTCAGCTTTTTGAACAAAAGGGCTGACTCTCACGAGAGCGAGACTATCTTTTGAACAAGAGTAGAAAAGACAGTGTAAAAGCTTGGGAAGCAAGAGATTGCTACCAGGCTCTTTATTCTCTTCTTGCGTTTTTATTTTGTACTTCAACTTTATATTTAGACAATGGTAGTTCTTATTCTACATCTGTTCACTCTCTTAGCACGCATGAGTAGCTAAACTTATCGAATGAGTTGAGAAGAACTAAGTTAACATGATCTAGGATCTTCATCGCATGCGATTATCTTGTTTTATGTTGTGCCCAACACCCATTTAGAGCTACTTGAGAGATAGTGGCTTAGAAATAGGCTTTAAGTAGGATATGGTGGTATGCGGTCATATAGAGGCTTAGAAATAGGCTTCTCGAAACTATCGCATATACATTGCATGTGTCTACGTCAAGTATGTATAGCATGATCGCATAGCTTGCATTGGCTAGGGTTTCCCTTGCAGTCAAGCTTAGTGTTGCAGTGAAGACATCCTCACCTTTTCATCTATTTTCCATGCATTTACTATGCGTTAATAGTTGTCGTGTCTCTACCTCTCAATCATACTTCTGTCGCTTAATCTGTTAGTTAGGAGTAGGAGTAGTGTATAGCTTATCACCCTCACCATTCTTTTATTCATTCGCCGCAAACACATTACCGCATACCCTTTAGCTACAAGTCCCTGAGTTCGACCTCGGATCACCCGAGAAACTTGTGTTCTCGTTATACTTGGCGAGAACACAAGAAAACTTGTGACAGGAACGCATGGTCATTGCATATGAGATCAATGCATACATTCCATTCCAACGTATGACCACCGACACATGAGAACCAATGCATAATTTAAGACATGCATTGTATAATTGCGTTCACCAAATTTTAGTCATCACACTTCTTTCTTAACTATCTCCTTCATGGTAGGTTTAAGTCTTCTTTTATGTTCCACTGAAGGCGTAAATGTATCTTCCATCAAAATTTTGTGTATACGGATACATGGACTAATACCTTTAAAATCCTCAATAAACTAACCAATAGTAGACTTATGCTTTCTCAAGACTCTCAACAACTTTTCTTCCTCAATGGAATTCAAATCATAAGATATAATAATAGGGTAAGAATAGTCACCTAAGAATTTATATTTCGAATGAGGAGGTAATGGTTTCAAGTCTAAAATAGATTTCTCAACATTCACATCATTCACAGCATGCAAAGAAACAAGAGGCATAGGTTTATACTTTTTGCTACACATTTGCATACTATCCAACCACTTAGCATACAAAGCAATATCATAAAAAAAAAAAAAAAGTATTCACATCCTTAAAATCCAAATCTAATATGCTTTGTTCTAAGTAATCAGTAGCAAGCACAACCTCAACATGCTTAGAAATGATTCTATCAGTCACATCAATCACATTGCAAGTACTAATCTCATCATGATGACTCAAGGACTTGTAAATATTAAAAAAAAAAACATTCTCATCATTCACCCTTAGAGTCAACTTTCCTTATTGGACATCAATGAGCGCCCTTCCAGTTGCTAAGAATGGGCTTCCAAGAATTGTAGGAATTTTTTAATCCTTCTCCATGTCCAAGACTACAAATTCTGTAGGGAAAATAAATTTGTCAACCTTAACTAAAAGATCCTCGACAATACCTCCAGGATATGCCAAGGATCTATAGGCTAGCTATAATGAGATCTTGATAGGTTGTACTTATCCAATTTCAATCTTCCTGTACACAGATAAAGGCATTAAGTTAATGGAAGCACCAACTAGTAACATTTAAAGAACCAATAATGTAGAGAATAGTAAAACACCCTGAATCTTTGAGCTTTTGGGGCGACTTTTTTGCTGCACAACACTGCACTCTTCTATCAAGCTAACCATCTCATATTTCCCAGACTTCTACTTTTTAGATAAGATATCTTTCACGAATTTTTCATAGTCAGGCACCTGCTTTAAAGCCTAATCAAATGGAATGTTAATGTGCAACTTTCTTAAACAAATCAAGGAATTTAAAGAACTGGGAATCTATTTTCTTTTTCTGAAACCTCTAAGGATATGGAAGAGTCTTAGGAACAAAAGGTAAAGGGGTAGAATACTTACCTGATCAATCTGCTTATTTTACCCTTTTCTCATCATTTACCTTTTCTTCCATGATCTCCTCAGGTTCATTCTCTAGGATAGGCTCATTAGTAGTCTCATTCATCTCTTGTGCCTCATCCTTCTCATTAATCACCGGTGTGGACAAATTTTTTCCACTCCACAAATTCAAGGCCTTGCACTCCTTTTTTTGGGTACTTCTGGAGGCAACTAAGGAATTTGCCCTTTTGCATTGTTTGACAAGAAGTGGCTATTTGACTTATTTGTACCTCAACATTATGGATGGTCTTGCCATGACTTTGTACAGTATTCATCAATGCGATAGTCCTTCCTCTAGACTCTTGATGAACTCAACCATCAAATCTTCTAGGTGGGATTTCTTTTCAGTGTGGGATGGACCTGCAACACAAAAAACTGGAGGAGCCTATAACACATTCCTATTGTTAGGATCAAAAAAAATTTCATGGTTCATCAAACTAGGGTGATAGTGAGTTGGGAGTTGTTGTTGATGGCCTTTATAGTGTCCTCTATTAAAAATTTACCATCTCTATCTCATTTTGCTCCAACTTCTTTTGACTAGCTTCCTCCATAGCCATAGCTGCTAGAGATGCTATAGATGGTGGATTCACTTGAGCTTGGCCTCCTACTGTCAATTTAGAAAGAGCATTAGTAAGAGGAGCCATTTGAGCTTTAAGAGCATTTACCTCATCCACCTCATTTGAAGATGTTGTTTCATATGGCCAATTATATGATGTATTGATTAAATCCTCAAGGAAGGTATGGGCAGCTTAGGCAGTTTTAGAGAAAATAGAACCTCCTATGGCAGCATCTAGGATCGATTTGGTGGAGCTAGTCAATCCATTGTAGAAAAAATGGATTTGTAGTCAACCCGGATACCCGTGTTGTAGGCACTTTCTCAAGAGATCCTTGTACCTCTCCCAAGCTTCGTATAATTGCTCAACATCAGTTTGGTGAAATGTGCCAATTTTCGTTCTCAAACTTGTGGTCTTAGCCAGTGGAAAATGTTTTTTTAGGAATGCTTGTGTCAACTCATCCCACGTGGTTATGCTCTCCAGCAGGATAGTCTCTAACCAATCTTTAGCCCAGTCCTATAAAGAGAAAGAAAACAATCTTAGTAATTGATCATAGTAACACCATTCACTTTTATCGTTCCGCATATTTCAATAAAAGATCATAAATTCTTGTGAGGTTTATCGGTGGGTTGTCCTCGAAACGCAATATCCCTTGCTATTTGAATCAACCCCAACTTAAGTTCAAAGTTGTTTACATTGATGGGCATGTTTGTGATTTGGGGTTGATTTGTTGGGAGGGTTCATTGAAAGTAATTTTAGATTGCCCTTGGTACATCTTCCGCCATCTCACTGGTGGGATTGGTTTGAACTCTTAGATTTCTTCTAAAGGTCCTGTCAATCTTGGGATACAAAAGAAGAAGGTTAGAATGGTCATGTGGCATACACCAGAAGACAACCAAACCTCTTTTTTTAAAAAAGACAAAATAATTACTCATCAAAGTACAATCTATCAATTCTTATGAATATTAGGCAAAATACCATTCCTAGGATCCCGGTAACGACGTCAAAATCTTGATAATAAAGCGTAAGTGCATGAGTCAAGTTATAATGTAAGCTAGTTGAGTCTGAATATCATTCCACTTAGGATCCAATTTTTATGTTAATTTACCTAGTTATTCTAGAGTTGAATCAATTTTATTTGAGGATTCAAAATCGAGTTTTTGTTGTAAAAATGTTTAAAACGATAAAGAAGGCAAGTAAAGTTAAAAATCAAGAGTCAAAAAGAGTTCTAGGATATTGAATCCTTATTTAATCCATTATGCAAACATTCTAGGATTCCATGGAATTAATTGCAAATCATATGCTAAAGTCTAGAAACTTAAGTCTAATTTATTTTCTAGAAAAAATAATCTTTTCACATGCAACTTATTTTATTACTGTTGAAAAATTTGTCATTATTAAACTTTATTTGTGGCATTTAGTGTGACTTTTGGGTTTTGTGACTTTTAGTTTTTTGTAACCAATAGTGATTTTTGAGTTATAGGAGTTATGTGAGTTATGAGCATTTGATGACATTTATAGCTTTAAACCATTGACATTCCTATGATTATGTTTGTAAGCCTATATAAAGGCATGCTTAGTTGAATGGAAAATATATCTCTCATTTTTCATATCTATCCTCTACATTTTTTTCTAACATAGTGGTATCAGAGCTAGTAGAAAATATTGAGAGAAAAATGGCCAACAGTGGGATAGGTTCACTTCAACTACCAATACTTACCAAGCTCAACTATGACAATTGGAGCATCAAGATAAAAGCGTTACTTGGAGCACAAGACGTGTGGGAGATCGTGGAGAACAGTTTATAAGAGACAAAAGCTGGAGCCGATCAAGCACAAAGAGATGCGTTAAAGGAGACAAGAAAGAAGGACAGGAAGGCCCTTTTTATCTTTTATCAATCGGTGGACGAAGATATGTTTGAGACCATCGGCAATGCGGAGTTGTCAAAGGCGGCATGGGACAAGCTCCAATCGACTCATAGAGAAGTCGATCGTGTGAAAAAGCTACGGTTGCAAACCTTACGTGGTGAGTTTGAATCTTTACAAAATGAAAGAGACGGAGGTGATAGCGGAATATCACACAAAAGTAATGGCTGTCGTCAACAAATTGAGACGGGATGGTGAAGAAATCATCGATGTTCGTGTCATGGAGAAGGTTCTACGAAGCCTAAATACAAAGTTCAAGATTATTGCCACAACGATCGAGGAGACACAGGATCTCAAGAACATGACAATTGAACAATTTATATGCTCGTTACAAGCCTATGAAGAGAAAAAGAAAAGGAGGATGGAGCAAATAGAGATCGTTGAACAACTTCTCCAACTCAAAATCAAGGAGGAGAATAGTCATGGACGTGGAAGAGGTCGTGGTGGTCGAGGCCATGGTGGAAGAGGTGAAGCCAACATCGATGTTTCTCAAAACTCGTCTGAATCCTCAAGAGGAAGAGGAGGTCGAGGTCGAGGTCGTGGAAGACGTGGTGGAAGGTCTGGGAGAGATAAATCTCAGGTAAAATGTTATAATTGTAACAAATATGGACATTATGGAATGAGTGTTACTCATCTCAAATAGATTCGATTGATCAAAAGCATCAGGACCGATCAATCGCTAGCACATCAAAAGCCTATCAAGGGCAATCTAATTATACAGAGGAGAATGAAACTATTTATGGTTTCAAAGGGAGAAGAAGAGAGTTAAGATAGTATGTGGTATCTTGACATAGGAGCCTCGAATCACATGTGTGGAAAATGCAAGATGTTTGTGGAGTTGAACGAGATGGAGAAAGGTAATATTGCCTTTGGAGACAATTCTTTGGCCACCATCAAAGGAATAAGTAAAATTCTCATTGGGTTAAAAATTGGAGAAAATCAATATATCACAAATGTTTATTACATTCCCAATGTAAAAAAAATAATATATTGAGTGTACGACAATTGTCAGAGAAAGGTTTTGAAGTTCAAATGAAAAACAATTATTTGTATTTGAGGGATAATCATGAGAGACTTATTGCTAAAGTCTCCATGACCAAAAACCGAATGTTTCCTTTGAATATATGTAATGATGTTCCAAAATGCTTGAAGACATGTTATGAAGATCTCTCTTGGCTATGGCATCTACGGTTCGGGCACCTCAATGTTGGAAGTCTAAAAGATTTGTCGAAGAAGAAGATGGTGTGAGGTTTACCACACATTCACAAGCCAAACCAAGTGTGTGAAAGGTGTTTGCTTGGCAAACATCATCGAAGTAGTTTTTCGAAGGAGTCTATGACAAGAGCAAAGAAGCCTTTAGAACTCATCTATACCGATGTGTGTGGAATGACCAAATCAGAGTCTCATGGTAAAAGTAAATATTTCCTTCTCTTTATTGATGATTTTTCTAGAAAAACATGGGTGTACTTTTTGAAGGAAAAATAAGAAGTATTTGAAATCTTCAAGAGATTTAAGGCACGTGTGGAGAATGAAAGCAACCTTACATTCAAGGCCATGAGAACCGATCGATGTGGTGAATTCACATCAAATGAGTTCAAACAATTTTGTGATGAAAAAGGCATCTGCATCCGTTAACAGTCCCAAGGACACTGCAACAAAATGGCATGGTGAAGAGGAAGAATCAGACAATCTTGAACATGGCAAAAAGCATGCCAAAGACAAAGAAGATGTCGAGGGAATTTTGGGCGGAGGCCGTAGCTTGTGCGGTTTATTTGACAAATCGAGCACCAACCAAAAGTGTGCTTGACAAGACGCCTCAAGAAGCATGGAATGGAAGATAGCCCGGGATTGGTCACTTCAAGATGTTTGGGAGTATTGCATATGCTCATGTGTCTGAAGAAAAAAGGACCAAGCTTGATGATCGAAGCAAGAAACTCATTTTCATCGGCTATGATGTAAGTTTAAAGGGTTATCATCTTTACAATCCTTTGAATGGGAAGGTAATGATTATTCGTGATGTTGTTTTTTATGAGGAAGTCTCTTGGGATTGTAATATACAAGAGGAGTATGATTTCCTTCCATATTTTGAAGAAGATGATGAAAATGAGCCGACTAGGGATAAAATGGGTGAAGGTTTGCCCATTCCAATGCCACCTCATTTGATCGATCATCATCTGAAGGTTCATCCAGCGATTCGGAGAACGAAATTGGCCCAAGGGGAACTTGAAGTCTAGGGAACTTAATGAGGTTAATGAATATCAAAATGACATAATTCTCTATTGTCATTTTAGTGATTGTGAGCCTATTAGTTTCCAAGAAGCCATTGTAAGCAAGAAATGGAAGAATGCAATGGATGAAGAAATTTGAGCGATAGAGAAAAATGACATATGAGAGTTGTTGTTTGGAAACGCTGATAGTTATGATTGATGATGTTCTATGCTATGTGCGAAATGATGTGATACTACTGCTAGATATGCATTAATTATGGATGCTCACGTAGTATGCCATGCGTTGTCACAAGTTTCCTTACGATGGAACCAAGTGTTATTCCACCGTAAGTTTCTCAATGTGATCTGAGGTCAAACAAATGGATTGTTTTAGGTTATTGTGGCATGGTTGTGATATATGCGACCGGGTTTTTCAATCTTTAAAAAGGTTGTTTTGTGTACAAGTATATAAAATTGCGGTAAAGTAAATGAAAGCAATAAAGATGCGATAATGAAAATAAGATACAGTAAACCTAAGCTAGATGGTACAAGATACAGGCTTCTTGATACACGATGCTGGGGTCAAGGTTGGCTGTGAAGGTTATGCAAAGAACATAGGATGCGACGACAAGTCTTATGAATAGAATAGAAAGAGAAAGATAAACAATATAAACAATGTAAGTCCTTAATTGCACTGAAGATATAAATACAGTTCCGCTCTTCCCTTGGCGTACACCTTTCAATGATTGGCCACGCTCCCACATGTCTATGGTGAGACAGAGACTAACATAATGAACGCAAGGTTGCTTCATGTCTGGAAGTACTACTCGATTTAGTTAACGCATTCTTTTAATCTTCTTTCGATAGATCAGAATGGCATCTTCACTTATGCTCTCGCAGGTGAGGATGTCGTCTAGCATGCCTTAGTTAAACGCATTTTATATCTTTAACACAGATTAAGTACTTGTTTAATTCATATTAACTATCAAGGAATTAAGAAAACATCATGGAAAAAGTGATCAATGGGTGAACGTTAATAGACAGAGAATGGAATATGAAAGCTATCGAAACATTTAATATATCTATTAAGCGTTTGATACATGGTGTGTGAATGAAGAGATAAAGAGAAAGTGAAATACAACGATGAAAGAAATAGAACAGATACAAACAAGCGCCAACGTCTTGGATGGAGATCTGCTTGCCGGATTGGATGGATCTGATGATAAGAAGAGTTTCCCTCTCAGGCTTGCTCAACCGGTAGTAGGGGTCTTTACACAGAGCTTCAAATCGGGTGTTTGGCATAATAGATCTGAGACTCACCTCTCGGCCTTGTCTCGTCTTCTTCCCGGATTTCTTCAATTAAGCATTCAGCTCAGCCTTTTCTCTCAACAATTTAGCAGCAATTTGCCCCGTATCAAGTAGTATAAGTTTTCTCTGAAATCTATGGGATATTTATAGGTGCAGGTTTTTAACTCCGGCCTTGTGGTTCCCACTAATTGTTATGGTAATTCCAAAGATGGAGGGATATTATTCCTTCTGTTATGAAATCAGATCGTCAATTCTGCACAACTATTAGTTGTACACGTGTCTCAATCCTTCGCTTTTGCATTGCTCAGTTGTATCTTTCGATCGTGAGTTCGTATACGGTGTTATTTTTATTACCGCATGTGGTTGAATGTCAGCTCTGGATCGACTGTCCCATTGCGTCGTCATTGCGATAATCGTCTCTTCATTGTTGATTGATGAACGCAATGTGACAGAGATGCGTTGATCAGCTTCTCGTAAGTCTTGAGCACAAAGGTGACTTGGTTTCCTGCAAAACAGAGTAAAATCGGCACATATTCACTAACTTTTGGTCGCAATATCTAGATAAGGTGACATAAATAACTTGTATTTCTACAAGTTATCAGGAGTTGACCAAGCTTCTAAAAGGGCACAAATCGAACGGAGTGAAATGGGTATACAAGACAAAGAGAAAAGTCAATGGCAATGTTAAGAGGCACAAAGCGATACTAGTGGTGAAAGGGTATAGCCAACGACATGGCATCGACTATGATGATGTATTTTCCCCTGTTGTTCGCCTTGAAACTATTCATTTGATTATTTCTTTGGCAGCCCATAATCATTGAAAGATACATCAAATGGATGTCAAATCGGCATTCTTGAACGAAATTCTTGAGGAAGAGGTCTATGTGGAACAACCATTGGGTTATGAAGTCAAGGGTGAAGAAGATAAAGTGCTTCGATTGAAGAAGGGACTTTATGGTTTAAAGCAAGCACCAAGAGCATGGAATTCGAAGATTGACAAGTACTTTCACGAGAAGAAGTATATAAAGTGTCCTTATGAGCATGCCCTCTACATCAAAATGCAAGGTGAAAGCATACTAATCATTTGTTTATATGTTGATGATTTAGTATTTACCGGAAACAATCCTAGCATGTTTGATGAGTTCAAAAGAGAGATGGCAAAGGAGTTTGAAATGACGGACATTGGTCTCATGAGTTACTATCTTGGGGTCGAGGTCAAACAAGGTAAAGATGGAATTTTTATATCCCAAGAGGTCTATGCTAAAGAAGTGCTCAAGAAGTTCAATATGAATAATGCTAATCCAGTTGGAACACCAATGGAATGTGGAGTCAAAATCACCAAGCAAGATGGAGGAGAAAAGGTAAATTCTACATATTTCAAAAGCTTGGTTGGATGTTTGAGATACTTGACATGTACAAGACCGGATATTCTTTATTTGATTGGAATATTTAGTCGATTTATGGAGGAGCTGACAGCAACACATTGCAAAATGGCAAAAAAAGGATACTTCGCTACATCAAAGGGATAATTGGGTATGGCCTTTCCTATATCTCTTCTAGCAATTTTGATATTGTTGGTTATTGTGATAGTAATTGGAGTAGTGATTTGGATAGTCAAAAGAGCACTACGGGGGTTTGTGTTTTTTATTGGTGAAACGGCGTTCACATGGATGTCAAAAAAGCAACCCATAGTCACATTATCAACATGCGAGGTAGAGTACGTCGCACAAACTTCATGTGTATGTCATGCAATTTGGCTAAGAAACTTAGTGAAGGAGTTGAAGTTTCAAATGGAAGGTCCAATGGAGATTTTTGTTGACAACAAATCGGCCATTGCCTTAGCCAAAAATCCGGTATTTCATGGAGGAGCAAGCACATTGATACCCGAATTTACTACATTCAAGATTGCATTACGAAAAAAGAAGTGGAACTCAAATATATCAAGTCACAAGACCAAGCCGTGGACATTTTCACAAAGCCCCTCAAATTGGAGACTTTCATCAAAATGAGGAGTTTACTTGGTGTAACAAATCAAGAAATTCATAAAAAGTGTTGAAAAGTTTGTCATTATTAAACTTTATTTGTGGTATTTAGTGTGAATTTTGGGTTTTGTGACTTTTAGTTTTTTGTAACCAATAGTGATTTTTGAGTTATAGGAGTTATGTGAGTTATGAGCATTTGACGACATTTATAGCTTTAAACCATTGACATTCCTATGGTTATGTTTGTAAGCCTATATAAAGGCATGCTTAGTTGAATGGAAAATATATCTCTCATTTTTCATATTTGTCCTCCACGTTTTTTTTTCTAACAATTACTAACTTTTTGAAAACAATTTAAATTACATGGCATTGAGTTTAATCCTTCTCAACCTTCACTATTAACCTAACTATTTCTATGAGAGATTCAAAACGATTCATTATTACAATTCCGGTTAAACATGCATTCTATCGAATTGAACTTCTAACCTAATATGCATTGATGGCCAATCAACAATAATTAAACATAATAACAATGAAAAGCATCTTATTCACAACAATCCATGAAAAAGTCTAGAACATTAGCATAACTTTATAAATGATTCATCAATACCCTAAAACTAATGAGTCTAGCCATTTATGGCTTTAAACAACATTTTAACATACAATCTCAATATGAAAAGAGTATGCAAAGAAAGATTAAGAACACTCTACTGTCCAATAGCCCTTTGTTTGAATGAAAACATCCAAACTCCTTTGATTAGCACCTCAGGAACTCAAACCGCCTCCAACTTTTCTCTCAATTCTATTCTCAAATCTATTCTCTCTTTTTGGTAGCGATCTCACACTTTTCTGCTCTCCAATTTTGTGACTAGGGCTGCAGATCACATCCCTATTTACATTTCCTAAACTTATAGCCTAAGAACTTTAAAAAAAAAAAAAAAATTGCAGAATTTTTAATTAAGCAAAACTGGCAATGTGGCGTTGTTCGTCATGAAAGGCTGCCTTCGAGGATAGCCTTGCAGCACTGCCTATAGCACCGTGGCACTCTCGACTTGCTCCAAATAAGTAACTCTTTGGAGGTGCTATGCTTGGTGCTGCCTTCTTCCAAAATTTCTTCTATTTTCTTTCGATTTTGGCTTGGTTTGATTATTTTGGCTTTCAAAACTTATTTTCTTCATAATTACCTAAAAACCACAAGCAACCATATTAACTTTAATTAAAAAAAAAATCGTAAATTTAGAGCAAATAAAGCACTTTTCAAGTGCCTTTCATCTACGCTCTTCTGATAAACATGGTCTATTAAGACAAGTTAGATGAAGGTAAGTGCAAGACTAAAATTCAAACACAAACCAAACTCGAATTTGAGACTTGGAGAAAGTAAACAAATAACAAGCAATAATTGTTAATTAGTAACCAAAACAAAATTTTCTCACCTAGTAAAAAGTTGAGCAAATAATGGAAGTCGTCAGGCCCTTCAATGTCACCTCACCAGCCAGAGTTACTCGTTGCTGGAAGTTGCTTACCTCGTCTTCGAAGTCGCCTTGCTTGTTTAAATCTTGCCACCGCACTGTCAGCCGCCACTATCTGATGCCACCTCACCCCATGGCTACCGTCCGAAGTTGACTCGCTATCCAAGAAACGGTTGTCCGTTCAAGGCCACTTGTGGCACAATAGAAGTCGATGTGATAGAGAAAATGGGAAGATGGAGATTTCTGTATGGATGACCTATTCTTGGGTGCATTTAAGTTTCATGACGTACCTCCACAATCTTATGATTTATAACATTCTGCTTACATCATAGGGCAATTTGTTTTAGACTTAACATTCACATCGTGTTCATGGTTTACCATCAAGTCTGAGTAATTTTCCATAGCCCTAGCTCGATTTAATGAATAAAAACATGATGACAATTTAAACATGTTTTCCCTCCAAAATCAAATCATGGTAGCAATAACGTTCTAGCCGATGTTTTCTCTAAATCCATGATTCGATTTCATAACACAGTGCGACACAAACTTTTTGTTTAGACACTGTTTTCATTTGGCATCACTCACAGTAGAGATGTCATGACCAACTCGATGAATTGTCCACAACCCTATCACGATTTTGTATTTTTTTTTAAGAAAAAAAAAAACCAAAATGAGAAACACATTTAAACGTAAGCCCTATCCAAAGTCAGACCAAAGAGTGTATGTACATTAGTTATTTTTATCATCGTTGGTCAAATGAAAAAGTTCACGTTCTGCTATTGTGTCCTAAATTTCCCCACCTGGTGCATCTATGGACTCGGACGTGTTCTCCTATTGATGGAATCCGATTGGCACGCTGCCTACCAATAGTAGGTGATTTTTTTTTTTTGGTAGGATAACACATTCCATGTGTCCAGGTGATGATGTTTTGTTCTTCTGCTGATGGAATTCGATTGACACGCGACCTCTTCTTTATATTTCAAATCCGGTGCTTACCTACATTTCATCCAAGAAAACAAAATTCCAATATGAACACATATGAAGAAGGAATTAATACCTAAATTACTATGCCTTAGAATATATACAGATATTTTAAGCATGAACGTAATACCCTTCTCAACTTCCTCTCACCCTTCTTTCGGACAAAAAAGAACCTGACTATTTCCAAACCGAAAATTCTCATTCTACGTGTGTTTTTTTCTACAGCAGATGAAATAATGAAAATTCCGATCATCGGCCATTAACTCAGCAACTCCCGCTTTAAGGTAATTCAGGTTCACCATTTAGAAAAACGATCTTTACGTCCATCTGATGTACTACGAAGTTATAAAGGGTAGCGAGAGAAAATAGTACAAAAATTGAGGTAATTCTAGTCACTGGGAGAAAGTGTCAAAAAAGTGTATGTTTTCTCTCTGTCTAAAGCCCTTTGCTACTAACCTAGCTTTAAACTTGTCAACTGTTCCATCAGCTCTAAGCTTATTTCTCAAGATTCATTTGCACCCTATTGTTTTGTAGCCTGGAGGTAGGTCTACTAAGAGTCAAGTCCTAATTGACTCAAGAGAGTCCATCTCATCATTTATACCTTCTTGCCATAAGTTGACATCTACAGAGGACAGGGCAACTTTTAGGTCTTTAGGATCTTCTTCAACATTATAGGTCTGGAAGTCATCTTTAAAATCCTTGAAAGTTTTAGTTCTTTTGCTTCTTCTAGGTTCTGGTTTGGTTTCCTCTATAGAGGTAGGATTTTTAACTAGGGTTAGACTACTGGATCCGAAGCCCCACTATTTCTCGATTTAAAGGAAAATCTACCCTCATTGAAGTCAGCATCATTTGACTCAATGGTCACTTGGTTTACTAGGTCATAAAACCTATAGGCTTTACTATTAATGGCATAACCTATAAAGACACACTCATAGGTTCTACTAGCAAGCTTTCTTTTTTTGGGGTTTGGAATTCTTACAAAGACTAGACACCCCCAAGTTCTAAAGTATGACAAGTTTGGTTTCTTATTCTCAGGGACTTCGTAAGGTGAAGTTGTGTTTGTAGATTTTGGTATTCTATTTAGGACATAACATACGGTAAGGATGATTTCACTGCATCAATAAAATGCAGTTCCTAAATTGAGTAAAATAGCAACTTCTAGCTCAGCTAAAGTTCTATTGTTTCTTTTAGCTTTTCTGTTTATTTTAGGAAAGTGTGGTTCAGTCTTTTCATGTATTATTCCATGTGAATTAAAGATTTCATTAAAAATGTCTAAGACGTACTCAGCTCCCCTATCACTACAAAATCTTTTAACCCTTCGGTTATACAAATTTTCTACTTCAGTTACAAACAATTTAAAAGTGTCAAACGCATCACTTTTATTTTTCAGCAAATATACAAAGGTGAAATTAGAGCAATCATCAATAAAAGTAATAAAATATCTTTTACTGTTCTAGTCAAGATGTCATCAAATTCACATAAGTCAGAATGAATTAAATCTAGATGCTCAGATTCCCTAAGTACAGATTTATGCGGAGTCTTAGTTATTTTAACCTGACTACAGTATTCGCATTTATCAAATTCATTCATGGATATCTTAGGAATCATTTCTAACATACTTAGATTACTAATTATCCGTTTATTTACATGAAAGAGTCTAGCATTCCAAATATTAAATGAACACAAGATATAAATTGAAGATTTTATCTTATTCATTTTAAGGGTAAGTTTAAACATGACATCAGTTGCATAGACTTTTCCTATGAAAACATTATTCTTAGTTAGAGTATATAAGTCTTGCCCTATAGTCTGAGTAAAGTCCGCCTTGTTGAGGAGATAGCCTCAGACTATATTCTTCCTTATCTCCAGAATCTGCATGACTTCCTTCAGCGTGAGAGTCTTTTCATTAGCTCCACCTTACTGGTTCCAGAAACTTTCATTGAGTGTTGATCCCCTAACAGTATGTTTTTATCTTTAGTTTCAGTATAAGTTTTAAAAAGACTAAGGTCGTGACAGATATGGCGCGCATCACCAGCGTCTATCCACTACCCTCAAAACCACCAATTACATTAACTTCTGTGATCATGGCAACTAACAATTCTTCTGTTAGGTTTGCCTGGCCAGCAGGACGACGCCTGTTCCTACAGTTCCTAGCCATGTATCTAGGTTTATTATAGTTAAAGCAAATGAACTATATTGTTTCTCCCAAGGGGGGTTTCTGCATCTTTTAATTGTTTTGGGTACTGGATTCACGGTTCTGACCTTTCCTCTTGGTTCCCTTTTACTTTTGGTTAGACTTTATCACGGCAGGGGCAGATCTCCCAAGTGTTGGGATTGATATCCTAAATCTAGTATATCTCATGGTTTGTAGTTTTGTTAACACATATTATTTATCTAATAAAATTAGAGGTATCTTATTTAATATTTAGACAACATTAATTAAATCAATAAACTAAGATCCAAGGTTATATGATGTCGCTTGAACAATATGTAGTTGACATAGAGTGGTTCATGTTCAAGTAATAACCTAAAAGGTCTGCAGTATATGAATGAAGGTTGGGTGCTTTATCATGGTAACACTACGGATATGACCCACTTTGTAATTGTTACATAAGATGTAAGTGTTACAAACAATATGAACCATATTGTTAATGTAAAGACATGTGAGTGGGGGTATCTTGTATAAAGGAGTTTATACATAGACCGGACCACGAAATAATTAGTTTTTTTTTATAACACCGTTACTTGAAGAAACTAATATTTCACTTGGATGACCATAAGAGACTTGACCTTAATCCTGAGTGAGTTATGAAGTTTTGTATATGACGGCAGTTCTTTGATCTATATGAGTGAGAGTGGCCATGATAGCCGACTCAATAAGCTTACCATTTTGGGGATTTGTCTTATTAGGGAGCTAGAAACATAGCTACACAAGATGAAATTTACTCATTTCCATTCTTTGGGAAAGTAGATAAATTGTTCCCTTAATAGCTGGTTCCGGGTCTTGAACAATGAGACCTTAACCTCTCACTGGCTCGAGAGGTTTTAGTTTATAGTTGTACTATAAATTGTCATTAGAGGAATCGGTTGTACATAAGGAGTTAGATGTAACTGTAAAGGTCAAACAGTATTTTGACCCAACTGTAGTTATGAGTATTTTTTAAGGTCATCGCTCTGTTGATTGATTATATCCATGGACACAGAAATATATCTACAGTGTGAAAAGTGCAGTTATTGGTCTTTAGTGGAGTGATCGGTAATTAATGAATATTAATTAATTGGATTAAAGAAGTTTAATCAATTAATCTCATATCATTGGAGCTTCTAATCTATAGGTTCATAAGGTCCCCTTGTTAGCTCACTAAAGAATAGTAATGAGGAATGATTTAAATTGATCAAATCAAATAAGAGGATTTTATATTAATGAGATTAATATATAATGGTTAATTATAGATATGATCTATAATCTAAATTATGTAAGAGAGATATATTTGAATAAGATTCAAATATTAGATTTATTTGAATTGAATTCATAAAGAGATATATACATATAAATATGTGACTTTTATATGTTAATTAACTCCATATTAAATATGATTAATTGATTAATTAATAGTTAATTAACTGATTAAGAAATAATGGAGATTGAAGGTTAGTATAAATATATGATATTTATGATAATTAATTAAATTTATATTAAATAAGATTTAATATATGGTCATTTAATTAATGTACCAATTAATTAAATAAAGGTAATTTAATTAATTAGCATTAAGGGTATAAAAGAAAATACTTGGAGAAGGGGTTAACCATTCTCCATATAAATATATCATTATAGGCCAATTAGGGCAAAGGGTTTTTATTACACAAAAACCTAGCCTCCAAGCCTCCACCTTCTCTCTAACTTCTCTCTAAAAATTCTATTTCCTTTTTTTGCTCAAAAGTTCTTGGAGACCACTCTTCCAAGTTCTTTGGAATCCTAGAGAATAATAAGATAACTTTGTTGGTGGTCTCCTTCTTCATTGGTGAAGTTCGAGATAGTTGATAATGGTGGAAGAGGAAAGCTAGAAGAGTCAACAAACGTGAGTTATGATTTATTCTCTTCTTTCTCTTTTCTAGCATGCTTATAATTTTGTTTGAATGTTTATCCTACAAATTCATGTTTTATTTTACTATTTTTGTTTCCATAAAAATCGAATGTCTAAATGCAAGACGTTCACACGCTTCCGTGAGAATTCGATTCTTTCATCAGGAACGATGTTCACCTCCTCCCTCTGGTCCTGCTTCTGGGCTTCTTCCTCAATCCTCAAGCAGGTGATCAGACTCTCCAAGGAATACTCCTTGGTCTTATACCTCAAGGTGTTCTTAAAATCCTTCCACATAGGAGGCAATTTATCGATAATAATGACAACTTGGAATTGCTCGTTTAGGGTTATACTTTCACTTATTATTTTGTGGGTTATCTTCTGTCATTCATGGAATTGGGCCCCCATAGATTTGTCATCCATCATCTAAAACTTTAAGTAACGGTTGATGTCATACTTTTTTTACCCGACCTCCTCGATATCATACTTCTTCTGCAGTCCCACACACCTTTTGTTGTCTTCATTGTACTGTAATAATCATATAAATCGTCAGTCAAACCATTTAAAATAAAATTTTTGCACAAGAAATCCTTTTCTTCACAATTAGTTGCATCTTTTATTTGTTGTTCAGTCGGATTTTTCTTTGGGGTAATTGGCTTTTCCGTATTACAAACGTCAGCAACCTTCTTGATTGTGAGGTAAAACAACATGTTTTTCTTCCACCGTTTGAAGTTTGCTCCTTCGAACTGGAATAGATAGTTGAGGTTGGAGGTCATAATGTCATTCTGATTTCAATAGACCATCACAATAGCGACAGATGGAAAACGTCTTAAAAATGTTAGAATGCCTACCCTTCGATGGACAAAAGATGACAGCAAAGAACAATCATGAACGACAGTCATAAGAAAAATAGAACCTACAAAAAAGAAATTCGTTACAGGTTGAGTTGTGGATCTTGCTCTCTTAAGATGTTTCGCGGCCCTGCCCAAATGTGCAAGTAGTTCTACAGAATTGTCACGTTGTCCCCGGGATAAAACAACCCAGAAAAAAATCTGTCTGGATTGGAGTGGCACGGTAACTGATCAGAAAACTCACACCCTTCAAGAACGATATGCTCGAAAAACTACACACGTGAAGCAAGAAGATGAATCGAGAGTGAATAAGGATTCTGTGAGAATGTGTTGTGTAAAACTGATAAAAGGCTCGAGCCTTTTATAAGACTTAAGGACCAACTGTGGTGCGAAACTAACGAAAAGAGAAGTGCACATAGACGTGGAACGTGCGCGAGGACCACACGTGATATGCAAAAGTTCCACGAACTGCAGAAGACTGGTACAATTGAAGGACCTTTTCTTTTATTTATAATTAAAAATAATAAAATAATTAAAATAAAAATTATTTTAAATAAAAATAATCATTTACATGCGTTTCGCTTGACTTAACAAACGACGACAAGGGATGTCCACCATACCTTACCCCTTGGGGTCCAAACCCACAACTCAAGGTGAGAGCATATAAATGAGGTCTCACTTCCCAGTCAACAATGTGAGATTCTCAAACAAGCTTTTTTTCATTTAAAACTTAAATTTTCACTTAACATATTTCATTGTTTTGTTAAGATATATTGAAAATGTCGATTTACTCATAATTTTGATGTTAAACTACAAACATTTGAAAATATCGACATGTCAATATAAAGTTTACATTGACATGTAAATATGACCTGTAAGAATTAATGCCTTCAAAAGAAAAAAAATATAAAAATCACGATGCACCTCTCTATCTACTAGTTAATAATGTAATTAAATGATTAATGTTTTTTGAGGTCAGATAATTTACCACAAAAACAACTACTTGCCAACATCTAGAAGGAGAAGAAAATTATTAATATCTAAGACTTCGTTCGATAACTATTTGATTTTTTGTTTTTATCATTAAAAATTAAGCCTATAAATACTACTTTCACATCTAAATTCCTTCATTTGTTATCAATTTTTTACTAATGGTTGAAAAAATCAAGCCAAAATTTGAAAACAAAAAAAAAAGTAGTTTTTTAAAATTTGTTTATATTTTTGGAATTTGACTAAGAATTCACAATTGGATTTAAGAAATATGCAAATCATTTTAAGAAAATAAGGAGGAAATAAGTTTAATTTTCAATAATAAAAAATAAAAAATGAAATGATTACTAAATAAAACGTAAACTTATAGTTAGAAGTCAACTAATTACCAAAATTACAAAAATTGAAAAAAATTAAAGAAACACCCGAAAATCCCGCGAGTTAAAATGAATATTAAAAACTTTGGATTTTGAGAAATATAGAAAGTCGCAACATTACAGAAAGGTGGAGATATGAACAAAGACTTTGACGACCCAGAGTGATTCTTGATTAATGAGAATGTGAACAGACAACAAGAAAAAACAAGACTATTGATTAATAATAAGACAGATGAAATTTGAATATTCTCACCTAACGTTCATAAATATCATTGCCTAACGTCCACTTACCCTTGTGTGAAAAAAGAAAAAATAAAGTAAGCCCATTACCCTCACCTAACGTGCAATAAAGAATTCATATTCAATTCTTGATGTAATTTATTTGTATTGAATCTTTTCCAAAATATATATATATATTTGTAAATTCAATAATTTATATTAAAATTTTGAAAGATAGAAAAAAAAATGTCAAATTATTTAAAAAATAACAAAAAAAATATATATTAAGACCTCTATCCGTATTTATAAATGAGGATAGATACTTATAGACTTCTATCTATCTCTAATAAAGAAGTTTAAATTTTGTTATGCTGTGTAAATCATTTCCTTTATTTTTCTATTTTTGGAAATCTCCCTAATTTATATTCCAGTTAATATTCTTATATAGTTTGGAGAATATATTCTTTTCTCCTCAAGTTAATCCACATAAATCCAAATGAGCATAGCTCAATACTTGTATTATAAACCTCGAAATTAGAGGTTTGATTCCTCCCATGCCACGCACTTAATATAAAACCTTGGTAAAAAAATAAAAAAATAAAGTGTAATTAGTGAATTGTAACTCAATTGGAATGATAGAAACATAAAAGGATGTAATTCAAAATAAGAAAAAGGAAAAATGAAAGCTTTATTATCAGCCTTGTTGGAAGGTTTGGTTGTAAAGAAGCGAACATGTCTTTTGATTACTACATTAAATTGACCTTTTTGGAAGTTTTCGATTTCCTAGTTTTCTCTTCTCGAACTATTAGAGAATAAGCTTGGTCCACGGTCGGAGATGGCCTCACAAGAAGGATTTGGGAGCAAAGGGAGGAATAAGAATCGTTTAGTCCCAAAAGAAATTGCATTAGTTTCTCTCTTTCCATGAGCTCAGTCTGCTCCACAATTTGATCGGAGGAAGATGGATTGGTTGGAGCAGCAGCTTCATCCCATAATGCCTTGAGGTTTCTGAAGTAAGATTTAATGGTTGAGTTTCCATGACGATGAGATGCAATCTCCTCATATATTTTACATAATATTGTCGGAGCATTGCTTTGAGAATTATATTGGTCAATTGTGTCTGAACTCACCGATTTGTGTATTGATTTTCCACCATCATCCTTAACTACACAAGATTTTCAAGAAAAAAAAAAAAAAAAACAAGTACAATATTTAGTACTGACCGACTTTGTGTCTAAAAAAACAAAATGATAAATAAATAAATAAATTAGGTCCTATGACACTGGAAAATTTAGTGGGTAAATTCTATTTTCACTTGGTGGTTTTTTTGTGTTAAGGCCAAATTTTTTTCAATTATTATTATTATTACAATTATTGGGATATCTAGATCTAAAAGAGATGCATTTATCAAAATCAAGAGTTATATTTAGGATGAGCAAGGCAGAAGCTCGATAAACAAATTGTGAGTAAGAAATATGAAAATAAGAAATTGGGAGAAAATAAGTATAATTTTCAAAAATCAAATAAAAAACAAAATGCCTACCAAATGGGGTGTCAATAAATCAAATCTCATTTGATAACCAATTGATTTTTGAAAATTGATTTTTGTTTTCTTACAACGATTTTTTTACCATTGTTTTCAAAGTCAAACACACTTCAGTATTTCTTTGATTGAATCATCCAAAAAGAAGATGCATTTAATTGGTATAAGTGATAATCATTTATTTTCACAAGTCTTTCTCAAAGATAGTTTTCATTATATTCTCATAATCTCTTTTATTCAGATGTTATATATATGTTCATTAAGATATCCAACCTGAATTCAAGTGTTACAAAATCATAATAGATTTTTCTAAAAAAAAAAACCATAATAGAAAATTAAGAAAAAAAACAAACATAAACTTAAAAACCAGAAAACTAAAATTGAAATCGTTATCTAAGCGTAATTAGTTTTTGAAGAATGAGATCTAAACTTTCACCGTCGTGTCTACCATTAATCTATGAATTTTAAAACAATTTAGGAACTAAATAGATACTAACCTCAAAATTTATAAATTAAATCAGACGAAAAACTAAAATTTGACGAAAGGTAGTAAATATGGTAGGATCATGAACATAGCAAGAAGAAGAAAGGGAAAAAAAAAACTTGGAAGTACTATGTAAGCGATGGTTGATTTAGCAGGAGAGAGGCAACCACACCTTTTCCCTTCTTGGTTGTGCGGCGAGTGGGAGCGGGAGTTGCTGAGTTAAGGGCTGATTCAGGGGCAGATTTGGAGCTGAAAATACCCTTCTTATTTGAGGCTGCTACTTCTTGTTGCAAATTCTCCGTCGACGGGGATTTTGATGGGTTCAAACTTGAAATAGTGGAAGATCTATGGTTCATTTTGTATTGATTTTTTCTTTCATCACTTCCTCCCTGCTCTGTTGCCCCCGGTCTGGACCTTCTGGGACTCAGAAATCCTCTCGTCGCCATATTTCAAACTTGGTTAAACTTAAACACACCTGTTTTCACTTCCCCTCCTGATCTCTATTATAAGCTTTCTCAATTGATGAACTTTGGGTAATTTCAGATGGGAAATTAAAGTAAGGGTTTCTCAGATCAAGTCAACGGTTGTGTCCATGATGCCATTTCCTAGAAATAATAATTCCATTCATCATTTCACATTTCCTTTGGATAATATATTGTTTTATTATATACGTCCCCTACAAATATCAAAATGCTTATTCCAGCCTGGTCGACAACCAAAAAAAAAAAAAAAAAAAAAAAAGAAGAAGAAAGAAAAGCAGAAAAGCCACGTGACACGGGCTGTAAACAAACGATGGTACCACACCAGAGATGGGAAGGAAAATACGACGTACTGAGTGTTAATTAATTGGGAATGGAAGACTTTTGGAGTCAACTCATACAATCTTGACTAGAATTATTATTGATTGGAAATTAATTTAAGTTTTGTACCACCCTATGTTTAAGGATCCAATGTCTCTGACACTACACTAATAAATCAATCCGGATTCTTTCAATTAATAAAACACACTTAACTTAGGATTTTTTTTTAATTGAGTCACTAAAAAAGAAGGTGGATCTCGTTATTATAGATATTAGTAATAATGAATTCTCGTTAGCATTTCTTAATCCTTTTTAGGATCTCTCATTTAAAAGAGATCTTGATTCATTCATTTTTATATCCCTCTTTTATTCGAGCATTACTAGTAGCTTTTGAGGTTGTCATTGCACCAATTTAGAATCATGCTTCTAGAAGTGCATAGATTTGAATTTGGGCGAGAATTTCTTTGTATATTTTTCTACATGCTTTCACAGGCATACTGCCATTTATACATTGCAACCCTTTCATCTAGGGTTGAATAAATTCTAAATGATAAAACATAGAACATAAGAACTTACACATCGGCCAATTAGATTTAAGGGAATAAATATAATTCTAAAAAAGTTGTAACAAAATGATTTTCTAAACTTTTCTCTTGAGGTGGCTTGAGCTATCGCTGTTGACTTGTTGACTTTGTTCACCTCATCAATCTCCCTAATATCCCTTTCAAACATAGGGTAATTTAGCAACATCGAGTTTGGATCGTAAGCAGAAGAATTGGGAGTGAGTGACTGGCCTTGTTAGGCAATAAGCAAGTTGGTCAGTTGCTGGAACATAATGAACCTCAAGAGCACTTTATAGAATTTGATCACAAATGAAATAAACATCCTATCTCAATGTGCTTGGTTCAGGTACGGAAAACTGGATTTATAGCTAACACCACTACACTAATATTGTCGTACCATAGAACAGAGGTGTATTTGAATATAAGCTGCCCAATTCACTTAGGAGGTGCTGAAGCCAAATGATTTCAAAAGAAGCATGAGTAAGAGCTCAATATTCGTACTTGGTGCTACAATGAGCAACTAGCATTTTTTTTTTCTTTGACGACCAAGAGAACAATATTAGTGCCAAGGAAGATAAAATAAGTTGCAAAAGAATTACGATCATCGATGTAAGACGCCTAATCCAAATTTGAGAAGGTAGAGATACTCAAATCAGATCTAGGTTGATATAGAATCCCTTAGTTTTTAGTTCCACTTACATATCGACATGCTTCTTTGCAGCTTGTTAGTGTGAATCAGTAAGTTTTTGAAGAAATTGACTGAGATTACTGAATCCATAAACTGAGTCAAATATTAAAAAGCACCAATTATGCTGTGATATATGAACAGATAATCTTCTGAAGTATACGGATAAGATTGGGTGCTTTATTCTAGTGACACTATGGATACAACCCATTTTGTAATTGTTACAATTGCTGTAAAATTTTACAAACGATTTGATCTTAATCGTTCATGTAGTGATCAACTTAAACTCTATTGGGATTGGTATGCTAAATATTTTTGTTCTCATAGTTTATAGACTTGTATAAACAAATTGTTATTAATAAAATAAAATTTATTTTATTTGTGCATTAACTCAATCGAATGAACAAAGATCCAAGGTTATTTCACGTAACGTAAACATATATGTGGTTGACATACAGATAGATCATGTTTAAGTAATAACCTAAATGGTCTGAAGTATATGGACAAGGTTGGTGAAGGAAATCTAACACGAGGATTTCCATGAGTAGTGGAAGGATCATTCCAAATTACAATCGTATACAAACATTACAATTACAATCACAAACGGAAACATACGATTATGCAAAATACATAAATTACAACATGCTATACAAAAGATCAAGGACAAGAGCAACACACTTTTGCAGACTCATCTTCCAGCTCCTTGATCACGAACGCTCGATCACAGCAACACAACAACATACGAACGCTTGTCCAACACAACTGCTACACTGCACGAACACCGCGCACTCGAACTAAGCGATCGCTAAGGTCACGAACACCCCAAACACCACGAACGACCTCCATAAAACCTCGACAGTGTCAAGTTGAGTATGACACCACCAAGAAGGTTACCTTGGTATTCTCTGTGTGAGAATCTAGAGGGTGGGCTTTGTGTGGACTTGGATTGAGGGAGAAAACGGGAGGAACCACAATCATGTAAACGATTGAGCAAGTGGAAGTTGGAAGAACCTATTGTATAGGTCGATGCCCAATCATTTAGGAAAAGCTATGCGATCACTTAACTCATCAATTAGCTGAGTGTCTATCGCTTAAGAACATTCCATGATCGTTTAGCTCATCCAAGTTGTTGCTTAGTAAATCTAATTTACTTGACAACTCTTCGTGAGAATTTTCTGAGATTGGAACTCCTTATGTACCACTGAATCCTCTAATGAACATAAGTCATAGTTCTACTATCACTGAGTCCTCTCTTCTAAAGAAAAGTTGTGGCCACTATGTTTAAGCCCCGAAATCAGCCCTTAAGGGAGCAATCTATCTATTTACCCTTGCTTTGAGGAAAGACTGAATTCCATCTCGTGTAAGTGAGTTCCCAGCTCCCAGATCAGACAAGTCCCCAAAAAGGTAAGCATGTTGAGCTGGCAATCTGGCCATTCTCACCCATACTAATCAAAGGACCGCCCTCAAAGGCAAGAGTTTACAAAATACTCACGATTGAGGTCGTGTCACCTATGGTCGTTTAGGTGAGATATAAGTCTCTAGTATCAATGGCGCTATATACAGAGTCTAGTCATATCGTGGTTCTGTCTTATACAAACTCTTTGTATAGGATACCCTCACTCGCATGTCTCCACATGAATGGTCAGGATATACCATATGTAGTAGTTTGTAACACTTGCAAATCTCTACAAAGCGGGTTGTATCCATAGTGTCACCAAGATCAGGTATCCCACCTTAATCCTTATACTACAGACCTATTTAGGTTATCACTTAAGGGAAGATCCACTTGCATATCATATATACATGTTTAAGTTCACATAAGATAACCATGAAGTTTTTTTTATTGGATATGAGTAAATGCCATAATGAAATAACAATTATTTTATTCATAAAATAATGTGTATAATTACAAACAATGAGACTCTGGGAGAATTATGACACTAATCCAAACAATCTCTCACTTGTCCTAATGCATCGGGAGACTAATGTACAATACATTATAAAACATGTACAATATACAATAAACTACGACATACCCCAATATCATCTCCTACTTGCCCTAGACAAGATGACGTATGTCCCGTAAACCCAGACCCTCCAGGTGACACTCGAAAACTTTAGCTGTGAGAGCGTTTGTAAAAGGACCAACAATGTTGTGCTCTGACGTGATCTTCATGGCTATCACATCATCGCAATGCACAATCTCTCTGATCCATAGTGGAATTTCATCAACAAAACAACATCTTTAGCTACTTGACAAGCAGCTACGTATTCGGCTTCCAATATGGAGTCTGCGATGCATCCTTGCTTGATGCTTCGCCACAGTAGCCCTTCAATTCAGAGTGAACATTGATCCCGATGTCGATTTGCGAGAATATCTATTAGTCTGAAAGTCAGAGTCCGTGTATCCTGTAAGGATCGTATCCTTATCTCCTACATGATCACAGAGTTCTTCATTCTCCGAAGATACTTGAGGATCGTCTTGACCTTTGTCTAGTGATCAAATCTTGGATTGGACTGATACCGACTGACAATCCCTACTGCATAGCAAATGTCAAGTCTGGTACACAACATTGTATACATAAAGCTTTCTATAGCTAAAGCATAGGAAATCTGTCTCATCTTCTCAACTTTTTGAGGTGTGTTAGGGTAACAAACCCCTCTTGGATCCTGGATCCTGTACCTAATCAACATTTGATCGATGTACGATGCTTGAGACAAGGCTAACCTCATGTTCTTACGATCTCGAATGTACTGTGCCTTACCCAAATCTTTCATTTGGAACTGGGCAATTAGCCATTTCTTAATATCAATCAGATACCCTACATCATTCCCAATGAGTAGGATATCATCCACATACAGTAGCAGGAAAGCTACTGAGTTGTTGATGATCTTCTTGTAGACACAAGGCTCATCAACATTCTGATTAAACCCAAATGACTTGACCGCAGTGTCAAATCTGATGTTCCATGATCTAGATGCTTGTTTCAGCCCATAAATGGACCTATTACGCTTGAAAACTTTTTACTCTTGATCTAGAACTATGAACCCCTCTGGTTAAGTCATATAGATGGTCTCCTCAAGATTACCATTAAGAAAGGCAGTCTTGACGTCCATTTGCCATATTTCATAATCATAAAATGTGGCTATGGATAGGAGAATCCTGATAGACTTGAGCATGACAACAGGTGAGAAAGTTTCCTCATAGTCAACTCCCTCGACCCTGTCTCTTATACACATCTAGATGTGTATAAGAGACAGGGTTTCCTCATAGTCAACTCCCTCGACCAGGGTATAACCCTTTGCCACGAGTTGAGCCTTAAAGGTTTGCGCCTTTCGATCTACATCTCTCGTTCACTTAAAGATCTACTTACACCCAATAGGTCTTACCCCATCAAGTGGATCAACAAACTCCTAGATGTTATTGAAGTACATAGACTCCACTGCCTGGTTCATGGCCTTAATCCATTCATCTTTGGCAACATCCTCCATTGCTTTCTTAAAAGACAATGGATCCTCGACTCCATCATCCGAAATGACGTTTTGGGCTTCATTTAAACCCATGTAGTGATCCGGTAGGTTCATAACCCTTCCACTACGTCGAGGCAGTCTCAACTCTTGAGCTGGTTGACTAGATGTATAGACCTTAACAACTCTTGTTGATCTGTCAGCCTGTTCAAGATCTCTTATTGAACCCTAAGTAGTCTCGATCTCACTAGAAATCTCGCGCAAAATGAGCTTACTCTGTGGCTTATGATCTCGAATGTGGTCTTCTTCCAAGAAGATAGAATTTGTAGAAACAAACCCTTTGTTCTCATTCGGATCATAGCAGTACCCACCTCTCGTTTCCTTGGGGTAGCCTACAAAGAGGCAAACCTTTGAACGCGGTTCCAACTTCTTTGGGTTAGTCACGAGCACATGTGCCAGACAACCCCAAATCCTGATGGTGTAAACTACCTTTACGACCTCTCCACAACTCAAAAGGTGTTTCAAAAACACTTTTCAAGGGAACATTGTTCAAGATATAGCATGTAGTCTCCACTACAAAACTCCAAAACGATTTTGGAAGATGAGCATAACTCATCTAGACCGAACCATGTCCAACAAGGTTCTGTTTCTCCTTTCTGATACACTATTTAGTTGAGGTGTACCAGGGGCCGAGAGTTGGGATGTAATCTCATGTTCTATCATATAGTTATGGAATTGGAGGTCCATATACTCTCCACCACAATCAGATCGTAGTGTTTTTATCTTCTTCTTAGCTAACAAGTTTTCAACTTCAGCCTTATACTTCTTGAACTTGTCAAGGGCTTCAGACTTACGTTGCATTAGGTAGAGATACCCATATCTTGAATAATCATCTATGAAAGAGATGAAATATTCATACCCACCCCGAGCTCTAACATTCATCGGACCACAGAGGTCTGAATGTACAAGCTCTAGGGCTTCCTTGGCTTTATAACCTTTTCCAGTAAAAGGTCATTTGGTCATCTTGCCTTCGAGGCATGATTCACATACCGACAAAGAGTTTTCTTCTGAACTCTTTAGAAGTCCACTTTTCACCAACTTCTCAATCCTATTGAGGTCGATGTTACCTAACCTTAGATGCCAAAGATGAGCATTTTCCTTAGGAGAACCTTTGGTCTTTTAGCTGTTGTTGTCGTACTAACATTTCAGTGTTAAATAAGGCTTTTATGACTAACGACCTTAGTACATATAAGTTACTTGCCATTGAACCATAACCAATATCTGTTCCATTCTTGAAAATAAACATTTTATTCTCAGAAAAAAGAGACGATATACCCTTGTTCAATGAGACAAGAAACCATGATTAAGTTCCTTTTAATATGAGGAACTACGAAAATATTATCCAGTAATAAGTAACGTTTCTTATCAATAAATAACTTCAGCTTGCCTACAGCAACAACTAAAACAACCTCACCAGTACTAACTTGTAGAGTCATCTCTCCTGTGGCAATGTTTGCTAGGAACTGAACCCTTGGTAAGAGGAACTGACATGATTGGTAGGAACCAAATCTAAGATCCAGGCATAATCATCATTCTCTACCAAACACGTTTCCAAGACCAATAAATCAGATTTACTGTCTTTCCTCCTCTTTTGGAAAGTAGTGGGATCAGTATCTGAACAATTGATACTACTAGTTTTGTCATCTATCCTTTTATGCTCGAAAAGTAAGAACTGATGTTCAAACAAATCTTGCAACGAGCCCCATATTCACCGTGGCAATGACCATTTTCTCAACTCTTTGACAAAAACATTTAGGATGTTAGCCAAAATGTGAAGTCGAGCAAATGAATTAGCCTTCATCAGCACCTCATATGCATTGCGACACTTCGCGGTGCATCAAGGTCAGACTTGAGGACACTCCTCAACCATGAAAAATTTGAGGTCGTTTACCATGAAATACGTTTTACACAGATTTCTTTCCACTTGTATTAAAAGTCATATTATAAAAGCACTAAACGGAAATACTAATGAGTTGGTGAAAGAAGAACACATTGACCTACATTAGATTTTAAGCAAATACTCATTGAAAACAAACAATATCCAATAAGATTTTAGCAAAAACTAAATATAACCCCATGTGACATCTAGTGTTGCAATGACACTTCAAAGGTTTAGAAAAAAGCCACCGAAGGGGGTCAATTATCCCTCCTCCAAAATGAGAAGTTCTAAACCAGTCATTAATAGTAGAACAACTCTCTTCTCTATAACAACCCGGCAACCACGCCATAAACTTGTGCACTAAAATTCAATATGGTCTTTAAAGCATATGGACAATGTGATATGAATCATATAAGCTCATGTCCCTGGCAACTGCGCCATAAACTTGTCGGATAAAATAATAAAGTGTTATGTTGTGTTATGTTTTGTATCGCTTATACACACTACTGATGGATAAATGTAATACAAGCTCATGTTGCCAATAAACTTGGTTGATTGTAAAAATGGAATGTTATCTTTATCTATTGCACTGATGAATGAATGAATGATGCTCTATATGCGCTCAAGTGATTTACAATAAAGACATTTTATGTGATACTACGTTCTAAGTGTATGCATTGATAGTGATATGCTCGTAGTATGCGAAGAAATAGTGCGTGTCACAAGTTTCCAAAAAAGTTTTTTAGAATGATCTGAGGTCGAACACGGGATTGTTGTCATTAAATGCGATACTTATGTGATATCATGCGACTGGTTGTAATAATGAATAAAGAATTTTGGTTTGTACATAAATATAAATTGTGCTAAAAGTAAAAATGCGTTGATAAAGTAAATTCCAATACTACTGTGATACATATTACAGGGCGAGGACTGGCTGTGAAGCTGTACAAAAGAATCGATGCATGCGATGGCAAGTCTTATGAATGAAGCAGAAAAGAAATGAGTAAAAAAGTAAAAACATCACAAGTTCATCAATCGCGTTAAGGACGCAACTAAGGTTCCGCTTCCCTTGTCGTACATGGTAAAACAGAGAAACGTGATAAATGCAAGGTTGTTTCCATCTCTGGAATACTTCTCGCTTTAGTTAACGCATTCTTCCAACCTTCTCTTGAGAGGCAGAAAACATCTTCACTTCTGCTCTCACAGGTGAAGATGCCGCCGAGCATGCTTTAGCTAAACTTAAGATTCCTTGACATAGATTGACTCACTCGCTTAATTCTTGCTATTTACCCTGGGGATTAAAACACATTATGGAAAAATATGATAAATGTATGGAAAAGACAGAGAGAATGATAATAATGACGATGATAACATTTAATTCTAAAATTAAGCTTTGATACATGTTTATGAATGAGAGATTAAAGAAGATGAACACATAAGATGAATTAGAGAATAGAAAAAAAATATGGAAAGAGTGTCAACGTCTTGACACAGATCCCGATCGGAGACTTGTGCTTGACAGCGTAATGAATGTGTGGAGAGGAAAGCTTCCCTCTCAGGCTTGCTTTCCGAGTAGAATTGATCTTTTGCACAGAGCTCAGCTTCGGGAATTGGAAGAATTTCTTGCTCGGAGACTCACATTCAGCCTTGTCTCGTAGTTATCCTGAATTCATTTTCAAAGTTTCCTTCAGACACTAGTTCTCTTTCCCCATTTCAATATATCTTTCAACAGAATTTTAGGAAAGCTATTATAGGCAAGACCTTTGTTCTTTGAATTTGTGGTCCCACTGTCTAATTATGGTAATTCCTACAATGGCGTAATGGAAAATTCCTTTCTGTTCCACGATCAATCCGTCAGAATTGCACAACAAAAAGCTATACACTTGTTAGAATCGCTCCGCGAATGCATTGCTCTTCACATCTTCGATCGATCGCCGTATGTGGTGTTGTTTTTTATTACTACATGCAGTTAAAATGCATTGATCGCTAAAGCTCTTGATCGATTGTCGCATGCTCTGTCATTGCGTTGATCATCTCTTCGTTCTTGATTGATGGGCGCATTGGATGTAGATGCGTTGTACATTTTGTCTTCGAGCCATTAACGCATGCGGAACCTATTTCCTGCAAAACATAGACTAAAACATTCTATTTTTCCATCGCAATGGTGTTAGTGGATGCTTTACGAAATTCATAATTTTCTATTTCTTAGCCAATTCTTATTACTATCGACGCAAATTTCCTCTTCTTTTTACCGCAATATCTAAATAAAACAGCATAAATAACTTATATTTCTACAAGTTGTCACTAGCCACCATTGATGTGGTCAAGAGATGATTAACTTAGTGTGACTCGCCATTTTAGATCCTAGAGATCTGCCCTAACCAGTCAATCCGAAGGGAAAAAATACCGATTGAGGCAAAACTTAAAGCGATCCTATCCATTTCTAGAGTTCACCTTGTATCTTGACCAACTGCACAAAACCCATCCAAAGGGGGACGCTCCCAGTGCGCCACGAGGGAGTACAGAATAATCTCACTGTGTGAACCAATTTCAAAGACCATAGGATGTGTTGACACACACCCTTTCACCCACTTACTATAAAACACTCTCCGTTCACCTTTGATATTAACTCATGTAAACACCATCCGAAGGGGGATGCTCCAGGGCACCACGAGGCCAAGCATGAATCTCACGGTTTGTGAACATATAGGGAGAAACTGAGTGAAATCATAGACATATCATATATATATCTTTCTCCCGCTGAGTATTTTATAACCTAAGGTTTAGTTTAACTTAGAAAAAACACGACTAAGGATTTTAACTAAGTGACTTTTAGGTTTTCTCAAGAGTAACTTTTACCTTGGATAGTTAAACAACTTTGGATCATCATCATTAAACTCTTTAACGGAGTCTTTGATCAATTGTCACATGCTTATATAAAATCTATCTAATTCACCTTCCAGGTAGGTTCCCAGGAAGGGTGTTCTGTTTTCGTCAGCTTAAGAACCCCAGCTTAGACAGAACCCACCTTAGACAAAAGAATCCCTTATAGATAGATTTAAAAACAAGTTCAATCTTTTATGCCAATCAATTAATCCTATGAAATCGATTTTAAAAGATTAATCTAGGTTACTAAACTCTTTTAGAACCATTTGAACTTAGGTTTATCTCAATCCAATTAAAAACCTTTTTAAAAAACCTTGAGTTTACCCTAAGTCCGCATGCAATTTTTCTTATTTGATTTTAGTTCTAATTTTCTTTATAACAATTATATACGAAAACAACCAAAACCACAATGCAAAGCTAAGACATGCAAGACATCATTAACAATTATAAATACACTAGTGCCATGCTCAATGCATTGTTCATTCATTGCTAACTTCTTTTATATAACGCTTAATACAAAACAACAATATGAAACAAGCATAACATGCTTCCATTAACCCTAAACTATAACACTTATAATAAAAGCATGATGCATGAATATGTCACTACATGCAAAATAACTCTTATATTTCATGATGCATGCATAGCTTTCATGTAATTTCTTCATGCAATATTAAACATTTATAATACATGATGCTATGAACAATTGCATAACTTAAGGTAGGTTTTAAACTATATGTCAAACACTTTGCCATATAAGCACCATACATCACATGTATATAATAAAAAAATGTTGATGAACCGGGTAAAATTGCTCAAATCCACAAAAATATAAGCTAACTATATCAAAAACAAGGAGTCTCTAGTTCAAATAGGTGAACTGGTCATGAACTTTCGGGCGAAGGAAACCGTCTCCAACACGTGTAACAAATTCTTCCGATCGTCTACACAAAAGAACAAACAATTTGCTCTATCGTTTATCAACCGCCTCAAGAGCTAAACAATCGTTTAGCAACGATTGTGTACCTTTTACTAAGCGATGAAGCTTGAGGTAGGCGATCGCTAGCGCTGCGCACAACACCAACCTTACGCGATGGTCTAAACGACTACCGATGCAGAAAAGCTCATCGCCTACACAATCGCTTAGCTAGCGCCTTCATATCGTATACCACGTGATCGTGTAGGTAGTAACTAAGCGATGAAGCAAGCTAACTTATATGATCATCTAGCGTGCGCCTTTATTAAACGATTAGCATCAAATGCTCCCACTACGATCGTCTACCTCCAGTGCCTACGCGATTGGGCAACCAACGCTATGCGATAGAGTAAACGATTTACCCTATCGTTTAAATTAGCTAAATGATCGTTTAGTAAATACTACACGATCGTATTGAAAAATCTACACGATTGCTCAGATAAATCCCAACGATTTGTACTTAGGCTACAAGAACGACCAAGTCTTGGTCTTCTTCCTCGTTGAGACCACATTCCATGCGTCGAAATTTCATACATGAACGACTCGACTAACTCAAACTCTTTGAATTACAGACTCGATTGCAAGTTATAGTTACGCCCAAAAACACAGGGCCCTTACAAATTAACACTTTGTAATTGAAGAAATCTTTAAACAAAGGCAATTATACCTGTAAACATTCATCAACTCCATGCACAAATGCATTTAACAATTAAACAAAAATGTAGAAAACCCACACAGACTGTAAAAGAAGTTCACAAAAAAATTGAAATTTGGAATATCGGAGCAACCTGGCTCTGATACCATTGAAGAAAATCTAACACGAGGATTTCCATGAGTAGCAGAAGGATCATTCCAATTACAATGTGTATTGAACATTACAATTAAAATCACAAACAAGAACATACGGTTAGCAAAATACATGAATTACAACATGCTATACAAAAGATCAAGGACAAGAGCAACACACTTTTGCAGACTCATATTCAAGCTCCTTGATCACGAACGCTCGATCACAGCAACACAGCAACACACGAACGCTAGTCCAACACGATCGCCTACACTGCACGAACACTGCACACTTGACTAAGTGATCGCCAAGTCACGAACACCCCAAACACCATGAACGGCCTCCACAGAACCTCGATAGTGTCGAGTTGAGTATGCCTGCACGAACACTGCACACTTAGCTCATCGTTTAGCTGAGTGTCTATCGCCTAAGAACACTCCACGATTGTTTAGCTCATCCAAGTTGTCATTTAGTAAATCTAATTTACTTGCCAACTCTCCGTGAGAATCTTTTGAGATTGGCAATCTCAAATACATTGTTTGCAAAAAACTTACTATAATTAGGAAAACATTTTTCTTTTTATCTCACGATATCATGAAATCACCAATAACCTCCTACTCAATTGGTTATTAGAGAAAAAGAGATAATTATCCAATAATTAATATTATTATAAATATAAATGATAACTAACTTACCATAATATATTTATAACCTATAGTTTTAATATTTAATCTCAGAAACATACAAACGATAACTTTTTTTCTATTCCATGGTACTTAATGTAAATCTCATTTACATTAATCCTTCACTATTATATAATCGAATTACCTCTTGTCAATTTAAACATTTCAAATCAACACCAAAACTGATCCTTAACTGAATCCATTGAGCTACCAAACCTTATGGACTAGCTCGAAGCTCCAACGATACGTGAATAACTGACTAAACTCTCTAGTCATTGGATTCACCATCCGTTAACTGCCAGGCACTCCACTAAAGACTGATAGTTGAATTCTCCTTACTACAGATATATTATGTGTCCATCTTAACCAATCAACAGTGCGACAACCCTTCACAGATCGCTCGTAAGTACAATTTGGCCAATAACCATTATCCCTGTAATTACATCTAACTTCTTAAGTACCACTGAACCTTTAATGAACATAAGTCATAGTCCTACTATGACTGAGTCCTCTCTTCCAAAGAAAAGTTATGACCATTATGTTCAAGCCCCGGAATCAGCCCTTAAGGGAGCAATCTATCTATTTACCCCTACTTCGGGGAAGGAGTGAATTTTATTTGTGTAAGTGAGTTCATACTCCCAGATCACAAGTCCACAAAAGGTAGACATGTTGAGTTGGCAATGTGGCCGCTCTCACCCATACTAATCAAACGACCGCTCTCAAAGGTAGGAGATCCCAAAACACTCAAGATTGAGGTCGTGTTACCTATGGTCATTTAGGTGAGATGTAAGTCACCAGTATCAATGGCATTATATACAGAGTTTAGTCATCTCGTTGTTCAGTCTTATACAAACACTTTGTATAGACACCCCTTCTCGCATGTCTCCACATGAATGGTCAATCTACCATCTGTAGTAGTTTACAACACTTGCAAACCTCTACAAAGCGGATCATATCCGTAATGTCACTAGGATCAGTATACCACCTTAATCCTTATACTATAGACCTATTTAAGTTATCACTTAAGGCACTTTCATATCACATATACATGCTTAAGTTTACATAAGATAAACATTGAGCTTCGTTTATTGGATATGAGAATGCAATGCAGAATGAAATAACAATTTATTATCATAAAACAATGTGTATAATTACAAACAACAAGACTCTGAGAGAATTAGGACACCAATCCCAACAGTTGGGTGCTTTATCCTAGTGACACTATGGATACAACCCATTTTGTAATTGTTACAATTGTTGTAAAATTTTACAAATGATTTTATCTTAATCGTTCATATAGAGACTTATGAGTAAAGATATCCTATATAGAGATTCTATATGAGACCGGACTGCAAAAGAATTAGTCTCTCTTTATAACCGACTATTCAAAAAGCTGTCCAAACTTTCATTCCCATCAAATAATTGTCTCGTTTCCTACTCTAGTTTCATAGTATTAAGGGAGTAACAAATAAAACCACTGAGAGTCAATTAATTTTCCTACTAAATTACTTATTGTGAGTAACTAGGGGGTTTGAGTGAATTGGTTTCGATTACGAGAAATTTATTAAGACAGTAATGAAATAATGTAATTTGATGCTTAAGTAAATTGAAACTATCAATGAGATAAAATCCAGCTCGAGGTAGATCGAATTTATGCCTAATTTGCTACTCAATCACCGATTTATCAAAAAAGTGTATCGTAATTTCAATTAGCTTTAACTTAGCTAATCTCCTCTAGAAAAGCTAGAAAGAAATCCTATTAATCAAATTAGTTTTTATGCTTAGGGGAAAAGCCTCCTAAACATGCAAACCAATTAGCGTTAAGATATAGGACAATTGCTAAGCCAAACAAAACAATTATGAACAACCTAATTAGGTATTTGATGTGAATTTCTTCTAAGTTAGATAGCCGAATGCTATTCGATTTGAAACTTCCACCTGATCGTTCATTTGATGGTTGTAAGGGTGTCAATGCGGTGCTGCACACCATATTTCTTCAAGAGAGCTGCAATAACCTTCTTGCAGAAATGTGTACCCTAGTCACTGATGATTGCTCGTGGAAAACCAAACCTTCTAAGAATCTAAAATCTCAAATAACCATTTTAGTGACAATGGCCTTTGCTTCCACCCATTTAGAAATATATTCCACAACAAGAAGAATATATTTAAATCTACAGGAAGAAGGAAAAGGGCTCATGAAATCTATCCCCAAACATCAAATATTTCATGAATAGCTATAGGAACCTGGGGCATATCCTTCCTATGAGATAGACCTCCAGACTTCTGACATCTCTCACATGTTTTACAAAAGAAATATGCATCCCTAAAAAGTGTGTTCCAATACCATCCTAAGTCTAACACTTTTTTAGCTGTACGCTTAGGATTAAAGTGCTTCATGCATGCATGTTCATGAAAAAAAGATAAAATAGAGAAAAACTCATCATTAGAAACACACCTTCTAACTATCTGGTTAGCACAAAATTTCCACAAATATGGATCCTCCCAACATAATATTTTGCCTCACTTTTCAGTTTTTCCTTATGAATCCTACTGAGGTTAAAAGGAACGTCACCTGTGACAAGATAGTTAATGAGATTAGCATACTATTGAGTCATTAAGATGCCATCAACCTAGAGCATAGTCTGATCAGGAAAATCTCCATCAAAGGGCAAGCAATCCACTTTTTCTACAAGTCTACTAAGATGGTCAACAACAACATTCTCAGAACCTTTTTATCCTTTATTTCAACATAGAACTCCTGGAGCAAGAGTATCCAACAAATAAGGTGTGGTTTAGACTTCTTCTTGTCCATAACTTAGTGCAAATCAGTATGATCAGAATAAATAGTAACATGAAAGCCAAGAATATATGAACGAAGCTTCTCTAAAGAAAAAACAACATAAAGGAGTTATTTTTCAGTTTAATTACACTGAGCAGGATTCAAGGTCCTCAAAGCATAATATATGATGTGATGCTTCTTCTCAATTCTTTATTCAAGAACAGCTCCCACAACATGGTTCCTTGCATCACACATGATTTCAAATGGAAGATCCCATTGAGGGGTCATAATCACTTGATCACTAGTCAAAGCCCTCTTTAGCACATCAAAGGCTTGCTTGCACTCCTCATTGAAGTTGAACTCCACATATTTCTAAAGCAAGGTGGTCATCAACAGAGAAATTTTATTGAAATCCTTAATCAACCTACGATAAAAAACTGCATGGCCTAAAAAGGAATGAACATCCCTCACATTATTAGGGTAAGGGAGGTTAACAATAATGTCTATCTTAACCTGATTTACTTTTATCCCCTTCAAAGGGATAACATGCCCTAGAACAATTCCATGTTTAGCCATAAAAATTTTCAAAATAACGACCAGATTAGACTCGATACATCTTCCAAGAACCTCACATAAATTCAAGGGACACTCATTAAAAGACTCACCATAAATAATAAAATCATCCATGAATACCTCATTGCTCTTTTCTATGAATTCTAAGAAGATACTCATCATGCACCTTTGGAATATGCCAGGTATATTGCATAAATGCTCATTTTCTATCAGATACCAATCTCCCATGAAGATCAGTAGAAAACTACCTTCACTTGCCCATTCAGAACATTTTCATTTAGGCGGATGCCCTTTGGCTTATGCAATATACATGGCACATTCCAAAGGTGCATGATGAGCATCTTCTCAAAATTCATAGAAAAGAGCATTGAGGTATTCATGAATGATTTTACTATTTATGGTGTCTTTTAATGAGTGTCTCTTGAATTTCTGTGAGGTTCTTGGAAGATGTATCAAGTATAATCTGGTCGTTATTTTGAAATTTTTATGGCTAAACATGGAATTGTTCTAGGGCATGTTATCCCTTTGAAGGGGATCCAGGTATATTGCATAAGCCAAAGGGCATCCGCCTAAATGCAAACGTTGTGAATGGGCAAGTGAAGGTAGTTTTCTGCCGATCTTCATGGGATATGGGTATCTGATAGAAACCTGAAAAATCATCAAGAAAACGAAAAAAGGGTTTTCCAGTAAGATATTCTATCATTTAATTTATGAAAGGGATGGGAAAATGGTCCTTTTTAGTGACAACATTTAATTTATGAAAATCAGTACACATTTTCCATTCATTTTGTACCCTTACACATACTAACTTACCCTCATTGTTCTTCATAATAGTTAGACCAATTTTCTTGGGCACAACATGAATAGGACTTACCACTCACTATCAGGGATGTGGTAGATAATACCTGTCTCTAGAAGTTGAAAAATGTCTTTCATTACCATCTCCTTCATGGCGGGGTTTAGGCTCTTCTGAGGCTGTCTACATGGCTTGGATCCTTCCTCTAATACAATCCTTGAGGGTCTTTTCTCGTTCGGCCATTACTGGGAAATTTTTAGGGACATCTCCTTTAAATGTGTCTTCAGCTTGAATCTCGCTGTCAAGAGCAACCTGTTGTCTCCTTTCTCTTTTGATTCTCCATTCCTCCTTAGAGACCTCAGCAAAATACAATTGTCTACCACCGTTGGGAGTGTGGATCATGCACTAAAAAGAGAAAAATGATTAGCAAGGGTAACACTGCAAGTTCCAAAAATTAAGGATTCCATCCCCCGGAAACGGCGCCAATTTGACGAACCGTATCTTATGGTGCCGCTCCCAAAAGAAGGTCGTGCAAATGAATTTATATGCACCAAACTAACCCTTCATACTAACTAATAGTACAAGTAGCAAGTCCAGGATCAAATCACAGAGAGCCAAATATGGATTCCTCAAAAGTTGAAACTTGTAGGATGTAACCAAGGGGGAGGGNAGGTATGTTAGCCAAAATGTGAAGTCGAGCCAATGAATTAGCCTTCATCCACACCTCTTATGCATTGCGAACACTTCGCGGTGCATCAAGGGTCAGGACTTGAGGACACTCCTCAACCATGACAAATTTGAGGTCGTTTACCACGAAATACGTTTTACACGATTCTTTCCACTGTATGTAATAAGTCATATTAAAAGCACTAAACGGAAATACTAACGAGTTGGTGAAAAGAAGAACACATTGACCTAAATTAGATTTTAAGCAAATACTCATTGTAAAACAAACAATATCGAATAAGATTTTAGCAAAACTAATATGAACCCCATGTGACATCTAGTGTTGCAATGACACTTCAAAGGTTTAGGAAAAAAGCCACCGAAGGGAGGTCAATTATCCCTCCTCCAAAATGAGAAGTTCTAAACCAGTCATTAATAGTAGAACAACTCTTGCTCCTATAACAACCCGACAACGATGCCATAAACTTGTGCACTAAAATTCAATATGGTCTTTAAAGCATATGGACAATGTGAATATGAATCATATAAGCTCATGTCCCTGGCAACTGCGCCATAAACTTGTGCAGATAAAATAATAAAGTGTTATGTTGTGTTATGTTTTGTATCGCTTATACACACTACTGATGGATGAATGTAATACAAGCTCATGTTGCCATAAACTTTTTGATTGTAAAAATGGAATGTTATCTTTATCTATTGCACTGATGAATGAATGAATGATGCTCTATATGCACTCAAGTGATTTACAATAAAGATATTTTATGTGATACTACGTTCTAAGTGTATGCATTGATAGTGATATTCTCGTAGTATGCGATGAAATAGTGCGTGTCACAAGTTTCCAAAGCAAGTTTTTCAGAATGATCTGAGGTCGAACACGGGGATTGTTGTCATTAAATGCGATACTTATGTGATACATGCGACTGGTTGTAATAATGAATAAAGAATTTTTGGTTTGTACATAAATATAAATTGTGCTAAAAGTAAAAATGCGTTGATAAAGTAAATTCCTAAACTACTGTGATACATGATACAAGGGTCGAGGACTGGCTGTGAAGCTGTACAAAAGAATCGATGCATGCGATGGCAAGTCTTATGAATGAAGTAGAAAGAGAATGAGTAAAAAGTAAAAACATCACAAGTTCATCAATCGCGTTAAGGACGCAACAAAGGTTCCGCTTCCCTTGTCGTACATGGTGAAACAGAGATGAACGTGATAAATGCAAGGTTGTTTCCATCTCTGGAAATACTTCTTGCTTTAGTTAATGCATTCTTCCAACCTTCTCTCGATAGGCGGAATAACATCTTCACTTCTGCTCTCACAGGTGAAGATGCCATCGAGCATGCTTTAGCTAAACTTAATTGATTCCTTGACATAGATTGACTCACTCGCTTAATTCTTGCTATTATACCTGGGGATTAAGAAACACATTATGGAGAAAATGGATGATAAATTGTATGAAAAAGAACAGAGAAGATGATAATAATGAAGATGATCACATTTAATTCTAAAATTAGCCGTTTGATCATGATTTTATGAATGAGCAGATTAAAGAGAAGTAGAACAATAAGATGAATTAGAGAATAGAAAAAAAATATGGAAAGAAGTGTCAACGTCTTGAACACAGATCCGATCGGAGACTTGTGCTTGAACAGCGTAATGAATGTGGTGGAGAGGAAAGTCTTCCCTCTCAGGCTTGCTTTCCGAGTAGAAATTGATCTTTTGCACAGAGCTTCAGCTTCGGGAAATTGGAAGAAATTTTTGCTCGGAGAAACTCACATTCAGCTTGTCTCGTAGTTATCCTGAATTTACTTTGTAAAGTCTCTTCAGACCAGCTTTTCTTTCCCCATTTCATAATATCTTTCAAACGAATTTTAGGAAGCTATTTATAGGCAGACTTTGTTCTTTGAATTTGTGGTCCCACGTCTAATTATGTAATTCCTACAATGGCGTAATGGAAAATTCCTTTCTGTTCCACGATCAATCGTCAGAATGCACAACAAAAAGCTAGTACACTTGTTAGAATCGCCCGCGACATGCATTGCTCTTCACATCTTGAATTCGATACCCGTATGTGGTGTTGTTTTTTAATTACTAATGCAGTTAAACATGCATTGATGCGCTAAAGCTCTTGATCGATTGTCGCATGCTCTGTCATTGCGTTGATCATCTCTTCGTTCTAGATTGATGGGCGCATGCGATGTAGATGCGTTGTCATTTTGTCTTCGAGCCATTAACGCATGCGGTGAACAATATTTCCTGCAAAACATAGACTAAAACATTCTATTTTTCCATCGCAATGGTGTTAGTGGATGCGTTTACGAAATTTATATTCTTCGTATTTCTTAGCCAATTCTTATTACTATCGACGCAAATTTCCTCTCTTTTTTTACCGCAATATCTAAATAAAACAGCATAAATAACTTATATTTCTACAAGTTGTCACTAGCCACCATTGATGTGGTCAAGAGATGATTAAATTATGTGACTCGCCATTTTAGATCCTAGAGATCTGCCCTAACCAGTCATTCCGAAGGGAAAAAATCCGATTGGAGGCAAACTAAAGCGATCCTATCCATTCTAGAGTTCCCTTGATCTTGACCAACTGCACAAAACCCACCAAAGGGGACGGGAGCTCCCAGTGCGCACGAGGGATACAGAATAATCTCACTGTGTGAACCAATTTCAAGAGACCATAGATGTGTTGACACACACCCTTCACCCACTTACTATAAACAACTCTCCGTTCACCTTGAAATTTAACTCATGTAACACCATCCAAGGGGGATGCTCCCAGGGCACCACGAGGCCAAGCATGAATCTCACGGTGTGAACATATAGGGAGAAATTGAGTGAAATCATAGACATATCATATATATATCTTTCTCCCGTGAGTATTTTAAAACCTAAAGGTTTAGATTAACTTAAAAAAACACGACTAAGGATTTTAACTAAGTGACTTTTAGGTTTTCTCAAGAGTAACTTTACCTTGGATTAGTTTTAAACAACTTTGGATAATCATCCATTAAACTCTTTAACGGAGTCTTTGATCAATTGTCACATGCTTATGAAAATTAATCTAATTCACCTTTCAGGTAGGTTCCAGGAAGGGTGATTTCTGTTTTGTCAGCTTTAAGAACCCCAGCTTAAGACAGAACCCACCTTAAGACAAAAGATCCTTTAGATAAAAGATTTAAACAAGTTCAATCTTTTATGCCAATCATTTAATCCTATGAAATCGATTTTAAAAGATTAATCTAGGTTACTAAACTCTTTAGAACCATTTGAACTTAGGTTTAATCTCATCAACAATTTTAAAAATTTTTTAAAAAACCTTGAGTTTACCCTAAGTCCGCATGCAACTTTTTCTTATTGATTTTAGTTCTAATTTTCCTTTATAACATTAATATAACGAAAAAACAAACAAAAACAATGCAAAGTAAGACATGCAAAGAACATTCATAACAATTATAAATACACTAAGTGTCATGCTCAATGCATTGTTTTCATTGCTACTTTTTTATAATAACGCTTATAAAAACAACAAATGAAAAAAACAAGCAATAACAAATAGAACATTCAATTATAACAATAAAAATAAACTATGAAACTACATATAAAATACATGAAATGCAAATGAGCATACATGCAAAATATAATTATATTTCATGATGCATGCATATGCTTACATGTAATTTCTTCATGCAATATTAAAAACATTTATAATACATGATGCATGAACAATTGCATAACTTAAGGTAGGTTTTTAAACTATATGTCAAACACTTTGCCATATAAAAAGCCCATACATCACATGTATAATAAAAAAAATGTTGATGAACCGGGTAAATTGCCTCAAATAACCACAAAAATTAAAGCTAACTATTACAAAAACAAGGAGTCTCTAGTTCAATATAGGTGAATGGGTCACTGAACTTTCCTGGGCGAAGGAAACCGTCTCAACCATCGTGTAACAAATTCTTCGCCGATCGTCTACACAAAAAACAAACAATTTGCTCTATCGTTTATCAACGCCTCAAGAGCTAAACAATCGTTTAGCAACGATTGTGTACTTTTATAAGCGATGAAGCTTGAGGTAGGCGATCGCCTAAGCGCTGCGCACAACACCACCCTTACGCGATGGTCTAAACGACTACGATGCAGAAAAGCTCATCGCAATACACAATCGCTTAGCTAGCGCCTTCATATCGTATACCACGTGATCGTGTAGGTAGTAACTAAGCGAAAGCAAGCTAACTATATGATCACTAGCGTGCGCCTTTTATTAAACGATTAGCATCAAAATGCTCCCACTTCGATCTCTACCCCAGTGCTAACGCGATTGGGCAACCAACGCTATGCGATAGAGTAAACGATTTACCCTATCGTTTAATATTAGCTAAATGATCGTTTAGTAAATACTACACGATCGTATTGAAAAATCTACACGATTGCTCAGATAAATCCCAACGATTGTTTACCTTAGGCTACAAGATAACGACCAAGTCTTGGTCTTCTTCCTCGTTGAGAGCCACATCTCCATGCGTCGAAATTTCATCATGAACGCACTCGACTAACTCAAACTCTTTGAATTAAAGACTCGATTGCAAGTTAGTTACGCCCAAAAAACAGGGGCCCTTACAAAATTAACACTTTTGTAATTGAAAGAAATCTTTAAACAAAAGGCAATTATACCTGTAAACATTCATCAACTCCATGCAAAATGCATTTAACAATTAAAAAAAATGTAGAAACCACAAGGACTGTAAAAGAAGTTCACAAAAAAATTGAAATTTGGAATATCGACAACCTGGCTCTGATACCAGTTGAAGAAAATCTAACACGAGGATTTCCATGAGTAGCAGAAGGATATCTCCAAATTACAATTGTATATGAACATTACAATTAAATCACAAACAAGAACATACGGTTTTGCAAAATACATGAATTACAACATGCTATACAAAAGATCAAGGACAAGAGCAAACACACTTTTGCAAGACTCATATTCAAGCTCCTTGATAACGAACGCTCGATACAGCAACACAGCAACACACGAACGCTAGTCCAACACGATCGCTACACTGCACGAACACTGCACACTTGACTAAGTGGCAAAGGTCACGAACACCCAAACACCATGAACGGCCTCACAGAACTACGATAGTGTCGAGTTGAGTATGCTGCACGAACACTGCACACTTAGCTCATATGTTTAGCTGAGTGTCTATCGCCTAAGAACACTCCACGATTGTTTTTAGCTCATCCAAGTTGTCATTTAGTAAATCTAATTTACTTGCAAACTCTCCGTGAGAATCTTTTGAGATTGGCAATCTCAAATAAACATTGTTTGCCAAAAAAACTTACTATAATTAGGAAAACATTTTTCTTTTTATCTCACGATTATATAGAAATCACCCAATAACCTCCTACTCAATTGGTTATTAGAGAAAAAGAGGATAATTATCCAATAATTAATATTATTATAAATATAAATGATAACTAACTTACCATAAATATATTTATAACCTATAGTTTTAATATTTAATCTCATGAACATACAAACGATAACTTTTTATTCTAATTCCATGTACTTAATGTAAATCTCATTTACATTAATCCTTCACTATATATAATCGAATTACTCTTGTCAATTTAAACATTTCAAATCAACCCAAGAACTGATCCTTAACTTGAATCATTGAGCTACCAAGGGGACCTTATGGACTAGCTCGAAGCTCCAACGATACGGTGAATAACTGACTAAACTCCTCAGTCATGGGATTCACCATCCGTTAACTGCCAGGCACTCCACTAAAGACTGATAGTTGAATTCTCCTTACTACAGATATATTATGTGTCATCTTAACCAATCAACAGTGCGACAACCCTTCACAGATCGCTCGTAAGTACAATTTGGCCAATAACCATTATGCCCTGTAATTACATCTACTTCTTAAGTACCCTGAATCCTTTAATGAACATAAGTCATAGTCTTACTATGACTGAGTCCTCTCTTCCAAAGAAAAGTTATGACCATTATGTTCAAGCCCCGGAATCAGCCCTTAAGGGAGCAATCTATCTATTTACCCCTACTTCGGGGAAGGAGTGAATTTTATTTGTGTAAGTGAGTTCATAGCTCCCAGATCAGACAGTCCACAAAAGGTAGACATGTTGAGTTGGCAATGTGGCCGCTCTCACCCATACTAATCAACGACCGCTCTCAAAGGTAGGAGATCCCAAAACACTCAAGATTGAGGTCGTGTTACCTTATGGTCATTTAGGTGAGATGTAAGTCACCAGTACTAATGGCATTATATACAGAGTTTAGTCATCTCGTTGTTCAGTCTTATACAAACACTTTGTATAGGACACCCTCTTTCGCATGTCTCCACATGAATGGTCAATCTACCATCTGTAGTAGTTTACAACACTTGCAAACCTCTACAAAGCGGATCATATCCGTAATGTCACTAGGATCAGTATACCACCTTAATCCTTATACTATAGACCTATTTAAGTTATCACTTAAGGCACTTTCATATACACATATACATGCTTAAGTTTACATAAGATAAACATGGAGCTTCGTTTATTGGATATGAGTGAATGCAAGAATGAAATAACAATTATTTTATTCATAAAACAATGTGTATAATTACAACACAAGACTCTGAGAGAATTAGGACACCAATCCAACAGTTGGGTGCTTTATCCTAGTGACACTATGGATACAACCCATTTTGTAATTGTTACAATTGTTTTAAAAAATTTACAAATAATTTTATCTTAATCGTTCATATAGAGACATATGAGTAAAGATATCCTATATAGAGATTCTGTATGAGACCGACTGCGAAAGGATTAGTCTCTCTTTATAAACCGACTGTCCCAAAAAGCTGTCCAAACTTTCATTCCCATCAAATAATTGTCTCGTTTCCTACTCTAGTTTCATAGTATTAAGGAAGTAACAAGTAAAACCACTGAGAGTCAATTAATTCCTACTAAATTACTTATTGTGAGTAACTAGGGGGTTTGAGTGAATTGGTTTTGATTAGAGAAATTTATTAAGACAGTAATGAATAATGCAATTTGATGCTTAAGTAAATTGAAACTATCAATGAGAATAAATCTAGCTCGAGGTAGATCGAATTTATGCCTAATTTGCCTACTCAATACCGATTTATCAAAAAAGTGTATCGTAATTTCAATTAGCTTTAACTTAGCTAATCTCCTCTAGAAAAGCTAGAAAGAAATCCTATTAATCAAATTAGTTTTTTATGCTTAGGGGAAAAACCTCCTAAACATGCAAACCAATTAGCATTAAGATATAGGACAATTGCTAAGCCAAACAAAATAATTATGAAACACCTAATTTAGGTATTCGATTGTGAATTCTCCTAAGTTAGATAGCCGAATGCTATTTGATTTGAAACTTCCACACTGATCGTTCATTTGATGGTTGTAAGGGTGTCATGGGTGCTGTACACCATATTTCTTCAAGAGAGCTGCAATAACCTTCTTGCAGAAATGTGTACCTAGTCACTGATGATTGCTCGTGGAAAACCAAACCTTCTAAGAATCTGAAATCTCAAAAAACCTATAACCATTTTGGTGACAATGGCCTTTGCTTCCACCCATTTAGATATAATTCCACAACAAGAAGAATATATTTAAATCTACAGGAAGAAGGAAAAGGGCTCATGAATCTAATCCTAAACATCAAATATTTCATGAACAACTATAGGACTGGGGCATATCCTTTCCATGAGATAGACCTTAGACTTCTGACATCTCTCACATGTTTTACAAAAGAAATATGCATCCCTAAAAAGTGTGTTCCAATACCATCCTAAGTCTAACACTTTTTAGCCGTATGCTTAGGACTAAAGGGCTTCATGCATGCATGTTCAATGAAAAAAGATAAAATAGAGACAAACTCATCATTAGAAATACACCTCTTAACTATCTGGTTAGCACAAAATTTCCACAAATATGGATCCTCCCAAACATAATATTTTGCCTCACTTTTCAGTTTGCTTTATGAATCCTACTGAGGTTAAAAAAGAGTCACTGTGACAGATAGTTAATGAGATTAGCATACTATTGAGTCATTAAGATGCCATCAACCTAGAGCATAGTCTGATCAGAAAAATCTCCATCAAAGGGCAAGCAATCCACTTTTTCTACAAGTCTACTCAGATGGTCACAACAACATTCTCAGAATCTTTTTATCCTTTATTTCACATAGAACTCCTGGAGCAAGAGTATCCAACAAATAAGGTGTGATTAGACTCCTTCTTGTCCATATTAGTGCAAATCAGTATGATCAGAATAAATAGTAACATGAAAGCCAAGAATATATGAACGAAGCTTCTCTAAAGAAAAAACAACATAAAGGAGTTATTTTCAGTTTAATTATACTGAGCGAATTCAAGCTCTTGAAGCATAATATATGATGTGATGCTTCTTCTCAATTCTTTATTCAGAACATGCCTTCCAAAACATGGTTCCTTGCATCCATCATGATTTCAAAGGAAGATCCCATTGAGGGGTCATAATCACTTGATCACTAGTCAAAGCCTCTTTAGCACATCAAAGGCTTGCTTGCATACCTCTATTGAAGTTGACTCCACATATTTCTCAAGAAAAGGTGGTCATCAACAGAGAATTTTATTGAAATCCTTAATCAACCTACGATAAAAAACTGCATGGCCTAAAAGAGAGCGAATGAACATCCCACATTATTAGGGTAAGGGAGGTTAACAATAATGTCTATCTCTTAACCTGATCTACTTTTATCCCCTTCAAAGGGATAACATGCCCTAGAACAATTCCCATGTTAAGCCATAAAAATTTTCAAAATAACGACTAGATTAGACTCGATACATCTTCCAAGAACCTCACATAAATTCAAGGGACACTCATTAAAAGACTCACCATAAATAATAAAACATCCATGAATACCTCAATGCTCTTTTCTATGAATTCTAAGAGATACTCATCATGCACCTTTGGAATGTGCCAGGTATATTGCATAAATGCTCATTTTCTATCAGATACCAATCTCCCATGAAGATCAGTAGAAAACTACCTTCACTTGCCCATTCAGAACATTTTCATTTAGGCGGATGCCCTTTGGCTTATGCAATATACATGGCACATTCCAAAGGTGCATGATGAGCATCTTCTCAAAATTCATAGAAAAGAGCATTGAGGTATTCATGAATGATTTTACTATTTATGGTGAGTCTTTTAATGAGTGTCTCTTGAATTTCTGTGAGGTTCTTGAAAGATGTATCAAGTATAATCTGTTTGTTATTTTGAAATTTTTATGGCTAAACATGGAATTGTTCTAGGGCATGTTATCCTTTTGAAGGGGATCCAGGTATATTGCATAAGCCAAAGGGCATCCGCCTAAATGCAAACGTTGTGAATGGGCAAGTGAAGGTAGTTTTTCTGCCGATCTTCATGGGATATGGGTATCTGATAGAAACCTGAAAAATCATCAAGAAAACGAAAAAAGGTTTTTCCAGCAAGATATTCTATCATTTAATTTATGAAAGGGATGGGAAAATGGTCCTTTTTAGTGACAACATTTAATTTATGAAAATCAGTACACATTTTCCATTCATTTTGTACCCTTACACATACTAACTATACCCTCATTGTTCTTCATAATAGTTTTATACCAATTTTCTTGGGCACAACATGAATAGGACTTACCACTCACTATCAGGGATGTGGTAGATAATACCTGTCTCTAGAAGTTGAAAAATGTCTTTCATTACCATCTCCTTCATGGCGGGGTTTAGGCTCTTCTGGGCTGTCTACATGGCTTGGATCCTTCCTCTAATACAATCCTTGAGGGTCTTTTCTCATTCAGCCATTATTGGGAATTTTTTAGGGACATCTCCTTCAAATGTGTCTTCAGCTTGAATCTCGCTGTCAAGAGCAACCTGTTGTCTCCTTTCTCTTTTGATTCTCCATTTGTCCTAGAGACCTCAGCAAATACAATTGTCTACATCGTTGGGAGTGTGGATCATGCACTAAAAAGAGAAAATTGATTAGCAAGGGTAATACTGCAAGTTCCAAAAATTAAGGATTCCATCCCCCGGAAACGGCGCCAATTTGACGGACCGTATCTTTGGTGCCCGCTCCCAAAAGAAAGTCGTGCAAATGAATTTATATGCACCAAACTAACCCTTTATACTAACTAATAGTACAAGTAGCAAGTCCAGGATCAAATCACAGAGAGCCAAATATGGATTCCTCAAAAGTTGAAACTTGTAGGATGTAACCAGGGGGGGGGGGGGGGTTGTCAAAATTGTTGAAATAGATTGTGAAAGTGAAAATTGTTGCATGTAAACAATTTAGAAAATTTATTATCGAAAAAATACTTAGCTTGGGTGATCGCTCGAACTATCATGAACCTCGAGCAAACAGCAAAGTTGAAGACCCTCTTCAAGAAAACTCGAACCAAAAGATTGAAGACGCTACCACTTGAAGTTCTCAGTATACTCGGGGTGAGAACCCAAGAGTTGTGGGCTCTAATTATTTTGGTTAGGAGGGAGTTTGAGAGTTTGTAGGAGGAAGACGATTGAGGAAGCTCTCTATCGTATAACAAAGAAGCCTTAATCATTTAGTCTATCTGTTTTGTCGTGTAGATAAAGTTATGGAAAAAATAAAATCATTTTTATTTATACCATTTGCCACAAAAATCACTTAACTACCCACTAAGGTGGTTAGAGAGAAAAAGGGATTGAATATCCAAAATAATAAATAATATAAATAAATATGACAACCAATTTATCATATTATATTTATAACATATAGTTTTAATATTGCATCATATACAATATAAACTATAGTTATTTTTCTCTATTTTATGGCATTTAATATAAATCATATTTATATTAAATTTAACAACTATGAATCTCATTCATAGAAAATATATTTGGAACACATTCAAATATTTATTCCTCCAATTAAACTATAATGTATCAAATACATTATGTCAATTATATCATATAAAATTGAATCCATTTAATTAGATCATATATAATTAAATTCCCTCTTATTAATTTGAACAATTCAAATTAAACCAAAAACTGATTCTCAACTAAATCCTTTTGATCTATAAAAGGTACCTTATGGATCTATAGCTTGAAGCTCCAACAGTACGTGAATAATTAATTAAACTCTTTAATTACATTATCCATCATCTGTTAACTGTCAGACACTCCACTAAAGACCGACAACTGCACTTTTTGCACTACAGATATATTTCTGTGTCCATTGACTATAACCAATCAACAGTACTATGACCCTTCGCAAATTGCTCGTAAGTACAGCTGGGTCAAATTACCATTTTGCCCCTATAGTTACATCTATCTCCTTAAGTACCACTGATTCATTTAATAAACAATAGATCGTAGTTCCACTATGACTAAACCCCTCTCTGGCCAGGAGAGGGTGTGGCGCCACATTGTTCAAGACCTGGAATCAGCCCTTAAGGGAGCAATTTATCTACTTACCCTACTTCAGGGAAGGAGTGAATTCCATCTTCTGTAGTTAAGTTCCCAACTTCCCAATTAGACGAATCTCCAAAATGGTAGGCCTGTTGAGTCGACGATCTGGCCACTCTTACCCATACAAATCAAAGGACCACCCTCATAGGTAGGAGTTCACAACTCAATCAGGAATGAGGTCATGTTACCTATGGCCATCCTAGTGAAATGAAAGTCTCTATTATGAACAGTGTTATATAATGAGACAACATTTCATGGTCCGGTCTTATAAAAACTCTTTTATATAGAATATCCCTACTCGCATATCTAATACATGAATGATCAGGATCAGATCATTTGTAGAACTTTACAACATTTGTAACACCTACAAAGCGGACCATACTCTTAGTATTACCAGGATAAGGTACTGAAGACTATTTAGGTTATCACTTAAACATGATCTACCTGTATGTTTCCACATACATGTTTAAGTTACAACGATAACCTTGGATGTTAGTTTATTGGTTTATGGTTAATGCAACTAAAATATCACATATTTCATAGACAATGTGAATAAAATATCAAATATTACTAATCACATACAAGTTTGTTCACACAAGGTTTACAAACTATAGGACCCTACGAGATTTAGGGCATCAACCCCAAAAAGGCGATGTTGAAATAGTGAAACTCATCTATCTAGAACCAAAAAACAACTTTGAAATATAGACAATGATAGGACATTGTTATGAGAATTATAGTGTTGTTGGAGTTTTGGTTGATTATATAATAGACTTCAATGATTTAGTTGGTTTGATATTTGTGATAGATAGTGATATACTTCTATTAGTGACTATCATAGTCATTTATCGTTATCTATCAGAGATGGACACTGATAGACTTCTATCACTGACTATCTTTAATAAACACTGATAGATTTCTATCAATGTATATCTGTGGTGCATTTATAAAAATTCATTTCTTTTTTCATTTTTATTTATTAGGTTTATACCATTGGCAACATTGCATACAAAGTAATGGATGATGATAAAAAATTCATAGTGAAACTCAACTCGATATCATATGATATACACAAGAAAAAATCCTACTTCATTGATACACACTGATAGACCATAATTTATTTTCTTATTGAGTTGTATACAAAGAAGAAAAACTATCAATGATAGACAGTGATAATAGTTTATCAGTGGCCATCACTAATAGACAATGGTAGACTTCTATTGGTGTATAACAAACTAACTACTAGTGATAGACACTGATAGAAGTCTATCAGTGAAGTATGAAATTTTAAAGAAATTCCATTTATATGAACTTTTAATGATAGACTCTATCAATGTCCATAATGATATTTACCTTTTTCTTATTATTTATTTAATATATACTCTAATAGAAATTCCATGTATAAGTTATAAAAGTTCATTCAATAAGAAAAATTAGTTAAATCACAACGAACTAACTATCACTAATAGATACTAATAGAAGTTTATTAGTGTCTATCACTGATAAACTCGTAGAGGTTTCTATCATTGATAGACTTCTATCGGCCTCTACCAGCGCTTGACTTCTATCAGTGTCTATCACTAATAGACATTGATAGACTTCCATCAACCTCTATCAATGGTAGACTTGTATCAATTTCTATCACTGATAGTAGCAATGATAAACTTCTATAATTTTTTTTTCATTGATAAACATTGATAGACTTCTATCAGCCTCTATCAATGATAGATTTTTATCAAATTCTATCATTAATAGACGCTGATAGACTTTTATCAGTGTCTATCTGTGATAGAAATTGATAATAATGTCTATCACGACTATCTAAAAACAACAAAATTTTAAATGACAATATCTTATGTATGTATCATAAACTATCTAAAAGCAAAAAGCTACCAACAACTAGCAATAACAAAATGATTATCTATTGATAGGAAATTGATAGTAGTCTATCACTGTCTATCACTGATAGATAATAATAGACTATTATCAGTATCTATATGTGATAGATCGTGATAATAATGGTTGTCACAACTATCTAAAAGCAACAAAACTATCAACAAATCTATCAGTGGGAGACAGTGATAGAATAATATAATTGTTTATCACATATAGAAATTTATAGTAACAAAATAATAACAAAATTGAAGGTGGAAAGGAACCATTACCTCCCTTTACTCACCCTACGTCAAGGAAGTAGTAGCCATTTTGATCAAAGGATTGACCTCACAGGCACGAGTTCATAAGTCACTCAAGATTAAGGTCAAGTTACCTATGGTCATCCTAGTGAAATGTAAGTCTTTTCAAGTAACGGTGTTATAATGAGAGACTAATCATTTCACAGTCTGGTCTTATCCAAACATTTTGTATATGATACTTCCGCTCACATATCTCCACATAAATAATCAGGATCAGATCTTTTGTAACATTTTATCTATTGTAACCATTATTAAGTGGGTCATATCCACAGTTTTACCAGGATAAGATACACAACCTTATCCATATACTACGACTGTTTAGGTTATTGCTTAAACATGATCCAGTTGCATGACAACTACATATATGTTTAAATTGCATAAAATAACCTTGGATCTTAGTTTATTGGACTTGGTTAATGCAAACTAAATGTTGAAATAAAATAACAATTTACTTTATTCAATAAATAATTTGTGTACAAATAATTTAAAAACTACAAAACCCATGAGATCTAGGGCATTAACCCCAATAATTCTCATTTCTCCAAAAGCTAGTGGGGAATACAAAACAAAGCATAAGACAACGTAAGTTTCACAAAATAATAAACTAGGGCATGTAGTACATTTAGTAACATCTCCATTTGCCCTAGACAAGATGATGTATGTTCTATAGACCTAGACTCTCCAGGTGACTTTAAAGAACTTTAGCCATGAGAGCCTTTGTAAGTGGATCAGCAACATTGTGCACTTAAGTAATCGTCGCGACGATCACATCCTCTCGATGCACAATCTCCTTAATGAGATGATATTTACACTCAATGTGCTTTCCTCTCTTGTAGCTCTAATGCTTCCCAGAATTTGCCGTAGCACCACTATTATCACAATAAAAGGTGATAGGCTTTGACATGTCAAGAACAACCTCCAAGTCTGTCAAAACTTTCCTGAGCCATACAACTTCTTTAGCAGCTTCACAAGTGGAGACACAGTCTGTCTCCATGGTAGAGTCATCAATGCAACTTTGCTTTATACTTCACCAGACTACATCCCCTCCTTAAGAGTGAACACTGATCCTGATGTGGATTTTCTTGTGTCACACTCTCTCCCAGATTACGAACCTAATCTACAAAGAGGTGTGAAGATGCTAAACATCACCTCCTATGATGACATTTAGCATCAAACTAATCAACTCAGCCTATACATGAACCTGAACAGTTACACAATAATCATTCAATATAGTTAACTTCCATTCGACATATTCCATATCATGACATTCACAAAGATATTTCATAGTTTTCCATCTCCTATTATGTACAAACATCAACAAAGTTTATGTACTATAGAAGTACCTTTTATACTTTACAACCACAACTACTTTTATCCCACACTCCCAAAACTCAAATTCATATGGTTCTTGATCTGTCTCTTATACACATCTAGATGTGTATAAGAGACAGAGCTAATGCTTAGTGATTGGTAAATTTAATATGAACATAAATTTTGTCTTTCGAAACCATCGATCAAGTAGGTCAAATCATTCAATAAGTCATTGTCAAAGTATAAGAGACTCAATAACTCCTCAAACACATGCTAGTAAAATAGTGGCATGATCATATCTCATAGAAAGCACATTATAAAGCATACAAGTGTCATCAGAATATTACACCAACTCTATACCCAAATACTCGTTTACAATGGCGGGCTACTCTAGAAAAAGAATGCCCCTTGCGGTGTAAACCAAATAATAAGGTCATACGTGCACACATAGCTACGTCAAAGGCTAAACATAGATCCTCACGACAGGCCCAGGTTACCTCCCTAGTATACTTTGGCACATCTGATCCTGGTAGACCCTTGATAGCCTAGGTTGTGCTATAGACATAGATTCCTCTAGACTCCCTAGTATACTCTGCCATATCCGACCCCGGTAGCCCCCTAATCACCTTAACGGTGCTACTGAAACAAATTCAAGTAATACAGAAAAATAACCATCTCTCGAGTACAAGAATCAGTACTTTGAAACCACTTTCACAACCATTCAACATTCTTAAATCCACCATCAAAAGGGTTTCATACAAAACCATACAAATCACAATTAAGTAAAATCAAGTTACAAACTACGTTTTAATAAATATAGCTCATATAAAATCAATGAAAGTTTAGAAATCATGATTCAAGCATTTTTGAAACAATAGTCAACTAAAACAAATCATGTCATCTCATTTCATGAATCATAGCATATTATATACTTCACAGTCAAGGGCATGGGTTCCTTGGCTTATAAGTTCTCTCTATCCTAATTTGACCTAAAATAAAGTCCCAAGGTTACTAGACACTCACAAAAGGTCAAATTAACCCCAAATAGCCCTTAGTGTTTGACCAATTGAACTCAATTTAGCACCTAAACACTCACATGTTGTTCCTTAAGTCTATTTTTCTCAAGTTAACCAAGATGGCCTAAAATTCACTTTTTATTCCAAAACTATTCATTTTAGGGTAAAAATATCAAGAAAATTATAATGGGCTTCAAAAATGCTCACAAACACCCAAAATGCTAAAAAAAACAAGCAAATGGGCACTAAAAATGGATTGGGCACTAGTTGGGGCCGTGGGCGGTCATGGGTCGGTGTGGGCATACATTGGTGAGCGTGGGGCATGGCAAGAAGCACACAGGTATGAGGCTGGTGGGTGGTGTGAGGCGTGCGGGATGTGCACGTGTGTGGCTGGGCAGATGGGCACCTGCAGTTGGGGCGCCTAAGGGGTTGCTGGTAGCTTCCTCCACCCAGTAAAATTCCTACTGCAACCCAATTTTCCAAAGCTTTAAAAACACCATTAAGATAAATAAATTTTAATTAAAATTTGATGGTAGCTTACCATAAATTTTGGAGCTAAAATCTTTCTCTAATTGCCTCGAAACTCCCTCTCAAAATAGTAAGCCCAAATTCACGATTTTCAGACAAGCTCTATTTCTTCCAAATTTTCTCAACCTTCTAATCTCAAATCACTCTGGCAAACCCTATGGTATCTCCTACGCTCAATCAGCTTTCATTTATCTAAAAATCATGAAAATAGCATAGGTAAAATTAGAAGGCCGAAAGGTGAGTCTCCGAGCCAGAGAATTATTCTGATCCCCGTAGTTGAAGCTCTGTGCGAAGGTCAATTCTACCAGGAAAGCAAGCCTGAGAGAGAAGCTTTCCTCTTCATTACTTCCACACGTCGGCAAGCACAACCTCCGTTCAGGATCTGTGTCAAGACGTTGGACA
>NC_052356.1:52425370-52427726 GCF_009727055.1 Benincasa hispida | reverse complement strand
TCTCTCTCATATATACCTTAGTTGAAGCTCTGTGCGAAGGTCAATTCTACCAGGAAAGCAAGCCTGAGAGAGAAGCTTTCCTCTTCATTACTTCCACACGTCGGCAAGCACAACCTCCGTTCAGGATCTGTGTCAAGACGTTACACTTTTTCTGTATCCTGTTTCTAATCTCTATTTCATCATCTATATTCATCTCTTTTTACTCTTCTTCATCATACATTGTATAATTATTTAGAAATATTTATGATTATGTCATTCTTCTATCCTCTTCGTACATCCATCACTATGATGTTCTTAATCCCCTGGTAAATGCAAGAATTAAGCGAGTAGTTAATCTGTGTCTAAGGAATAATAATTTGTATAAAGCATGGCTCGATGACATCTTCACTTGTAGAGCAGAATGTGAAGATGTTATTCGCCTATAGAAGGTTGGAAGAATGCGTTAACTAAAGCAAGATGGTCCAGTATGGAAACACGTGTGCATTCATCACGTTCATCCCTGTTTCACCATAGAGATATGGGAACGCGGTCGATCACCGAGAGGTGTACGCCAAGGGAAAGTGGAAACTTGGTTGCATCTTTAACGTAATTGACAAACTTGTGATGTTTTTACTATTTACTCTTCCTCTTTCTGCTTCATTCATAAAGACTTGCCATCGCATATATCGAATCTTTGTACAACTTCATAGTCAGTTCTCGACCTCAGTATCGTGTATCACGTATCTTGTATCGTGTATCATATTAGTTTAGGATTTATTTTATTAACGAAATTTTATTTTCATCGCAATTTACATTTCTGTATAATCACCATTCTTTATTTATTATTAAAAATCGATCACATGTATCACAATAGTAGCGCATTAACGAAAACAATCCATATGTTCGACTTCGGATTATTCTGAGAAACTTGCGTTGGAATTATACTTGGTTTTAGCATAAGGAAACTTGTGACAAGCACTACTACATTGCATACTACGAACATATCATTAACAACGCATATACTTAGATGTAGTACTGCATAGAAATTCTCTTTATCGCAATCACTTGAGTGCATATACAGCACATTATCTATCATCATAGTGCATGCATAATAAAAAGGAATTTAATTTTTATGATGTAAAAAGTTTATGGCGCCGTTGTCGGGGACATGAGCTTGTATGATTCATTCTTTCATCAGTAATGTGCATAAACTATAACACAGCATAACATTCCATTTTTATCATTACAAGTTTATGGCGCCATTGCCAGGGACATGAGCTTGTATGATTCATTCTTTCATCAGTAATGTGCATAAACGATAACATAGCATAACATTCCATTTTTAGCGTTACAAGGCTGTCCGGCACATGTGTTAGTGACTAACCAAAAGAAGTTGGAAGCACGTTTGAAGGTTTGCCTCTTTGTGGGCTACCCCAAGGAAACGAGAGGAGGATACTTCTATGATTCGAGTGAGAACAAAGTGTTTGTTTCCACAAATGTTATCTTCTTGGAAGAAGATCACATGAGGGATCATAAGCCACAAAGTAAGCTCGTTTTACATGAGATCTCAAGTGAGACTGAGACTGTTGAGGGTTTAAGAAGAGTTGTTGAATAGGCCAACAGATCAATAAGAGTTGTTGAGGATGGAACATCTAGTTAACCAGCTCAAGAATTGAGACTACCTCGACGTAATGAGAGGGTTATGAACCCACCGGATCGCTACATGGGTTTGACTGAAGCCTATAACATCATTACGAATGATGGGGTCGAGGATCCGTTGTCTTTTAAGTAAGCAATGGAGGATGTTGACAAAGATGAATGGGTCAAGACGATCCTCAATTATCTTCGGAGAATGAGGGTCTACATACTTGTGTATGAAGCTAAGGATCTGATCCTTACGGGATACAATGTTGCTGATCCCTTTACAAAGGCCCTCATGGCTAAAGTGTTCGAGGGTCACCTAGAGAGTCTGGGTCTGCGGGACCTGCGGCATCTTGTCTAGGGCAAGTGGGAGATGATATTGGGGTATGCCCTAATTTATTGTATATTGTATATTGTACATTTTTATATTGTATTGTACATTAGTCTCCCGAATCATTAGGACAAGTGGAAGATTATTGGGATTGGTGTCCTAATTCTCTCGGAGTCTCGTTGTTTTCTAAAGATACACATTGTTCAATGAATAAAATAAGTATTATTTAATTCTGGCAATTACTCATATCCAATAAACAAAGCTCCTTGGTTATCTTATGTGAACTTAAGCATGTATATGTGATATACCAGTGGATCATGCCATAAGTGATAACCTAAATTGGTCTGTAGTATAAGGATTAAGGTGAGATACCTGATTAAGGTAGTTAAGGAGACAGATGTAACT
>NC_052356.1:52412885-52424920 GCF_009727055.1 Benincasa hispida | reverse complement strand
ATAACTATAATGTTAAAGGGGCATATGGTCACTTGGCTCTCAACTGTCCAACTTACGAGCGATCTGTGAAAGAGGTTGGTTGCACTGTTGATATTCTTGGATTAAGATGTGGATCCACAATACATATATCTGATCCAGTTTAGAAGAAGTTTAGCCTGTCGGTCTTAGTGGAAGCCTGCCTTGAAATTTTAAGATGAGATAGTGAATCACCGTGAACTACAAGCTTTAGTCAGTATTATTCATGTTCACGTACATCGTTCGGAATAAGGCTATACGGAGCTGACAGTCCATGAGGTCTCCTTGGTTACGCTTGGGATTGATGTTGAGGATGCAGATTTTCTTAGGTAGAATGTGATTACAAAATGTAATACAAAAGTTGACAAGAGGTGATAATTTTCGAATTATATAATGATATAAAATCGGTATAATGGAGTATACTAGAGATTTCATCACATACTCGTGGAAGGACTTGCATGTAACATGAGAATTTACATTAAGTACCATAGAATACGAAAGAACTAACTGGTTATATAATGTTTTCGTCTTGAGATAAATAATTAAAAACTATATGGTTATCAATATAATTTCGTACTGCATAAGCCTTGAGTTCATCAATTATAGAATTTATCAATAATTAAATTATCTGATAATTAATTCCTTTTTATTTTAAATAACGACAAAAGTAATTGGCTGGTTAATTTGATCATGGTAAACCGGGGAGTATTAAAAGGAAAGTGGTTTTCAGCTATTTGAAACAGTTTTTTCAAATCGATTGAAATTTATCCCTTTATTGAGTTGTTATCTCCTTCGTGCGGTGTTCGTGATGTGTTGTAGTCATGTAGATCGGGTGCTCGTGGTTGCTGTTGTTCGAGCGATCAGAGTGAGCATAGGAGCATGGAAACACATCTACTATTGTTCGTAGAGTTTGTCTCCCTTGTTCATTTGTTGTTTGATAATGGGCAGAAATACACGATATCATAGTGCTAAGTTCTTAAACAATGTTGGATTGCGTTGATGAAATATGTTAACTTGCGTCCATTAAGCATTGTTTTCATAATATTGCGGTCGCATGCATTCATCGCATTAGAACAATTGATTTTTGTATTTTTTGTGTTGAATATACGTTGACGCAATGCAAGAATGAAAGGCCAATTAAGTGCGATGGGACATAAAGCTGATGATAGTCGAATCCAAATTAAGTTGACAGATGATAACAGTCACAAAGTACATTAAGCTTTTCGGTGACAATTATTCGGCGCATCAGTCAGGAATTAAAACTGTCCCATCTGTACAACCAAGAGAAAGAAGCCGCCTTTCACCATGGATGCTCTATAAATATCAAGGGCATTTTTTAGAGAAGGGGTTGATGAGTAGATTAGTTTACCAGTCCTTAGTTATACGTCTTTGTTCTTAGTTTTCTTTCATTTTAAGGTGGAAGCGAGGAAGGAGGTTGTGTCGGTAGATCGTTCTGGTAAGCTTGAGAAAGCGTCGGAAGCTTCAAGGGTAAAGAGAGGGCCAACGCCTGCGGGAGCAGGAACTTCTTTAAAATAGAATAGAGATTTCAGTGTAAAAGCCTCGGTCAGCAAGGAATTGCTACTAGGTTGTCTACCTTTAACTTCCATTGTCATTTTGTACTCAACTCATTTATAAAAATGGAATTTTCTTCTCTATATTTGTTCACTCTCTGTTATTCACACATAAGTAGCTAAATCAGTTGAATGGGTTGAAAAGCATTTAGCTAGCACAAATAGGGAATCTTTATTCTTTGCGATTATCTTGTATTATGTATGCTTCATTCATCCATTAAGGATAATCGGGAGGGTAGTCTAAGGACAAGATCTAGACTTGAGAGGGTCAGGTTAAAATCTAGGCTCGGGAGAGTCAGATTAGAACACATAATACAAGAGATAGGTGCTTAGGAATGAGCACTATTTGTTATTAACGCATCGTATGCATCCAAGAGATAGGATATGATTGTATGCGGTCATCTTGCTTTCATGCATTTTGCATCATCGCATAGGACAAGAGTAGAGACTTAGGAATAAGCTCTATGGACACTTTTGCATTCAACACATGCGTCCTAGACTTAGNTGAGTAACCTTATTTTCTTAGTGTGAAGCTACTGCAATGCCTGTCTACAGGCTAACGCATTGCTTGTCTATGAGTAAAGTCAGCAACAATCAACTGCCCGGAAGGGTAAGTGGTTGGTCGCATTAAGTAATGTATACATTGTTCATCATCCCTTAGGTAAGAGTAAAGACGTAGGAATAAACTCTATGGACACTTTTGCATTCAACACATGCGTCCTAGACTTAGGAGCATCACATTTCCATTGGAAAATGACTTACTATGTATGGTTGTAACATGATCGCATAGTCTGACGCATTCCCAAGTAACGCTAGCTAAAGATTTTCTCAACCCGTTCATTGCATATTCATTGCATCTATCACACAATTGCCTTTTCTCAAAGCCGCCACATTTATTTATTTTTCATCAATGCAAACAACAAACCCAACAATCTATTTATTTATCTGGTTACTGCAAAGTTCTTCATAAAAATTACCAATGCAATCTATTTTCATAAGTCTCTGTGTTTGACCCTGGACTTACCAGGAAACTCAGAGGAATTTACACTTGGATTCTGTTGCAGAAACTTGAGTGCACAATGCAATTTCATCAATGCTTATCATCCACATTTTCATTTCATAAAATCAAGCATCAAGTTTTTGGTGTCGTTGCTAGGGACTTCGGCAAAATAAAGTGCTAATGGTAATTTTTCTGATTTCTTTGCGGACTCTCAATCTCTGGTGAATTTCGACCCGAAGATTGAGAGGACTTTTTGAAGAAGACTGAGAAACCGCCAACAACAACCACAATCAGATAAAGAAGAGATGGCGGAGCAGCCTGTTAATGGAGCACCAAATGATAACAATGTCATGGCGAATCTAATTCTGTTGGCAAACGATCGCAATAGGCCTATTAGGGACTATGCATCGCCAAACCTCTATGATTTCTCCCCATGAATCATGAGGCCTGCCCTCAACAAAAGAAGATTTGAAATGAAACTAGTGATGCTGTAGTTGATCCAGACTGCAGGTTGATGACATGTAGAAATGCATTTCATCTTAGGCCTTTTACTTAGAATTATGAAGGTTATAGATCAAAAAATGGTAAAAGACTAAAAAACCCATGCCTAACCACCATTTTGCTCGCTTCTTCTTGGTTTTCTCAAATTAAAAGCTATCACTGATAACAGCTATCAGTGATAGCCCCTGATAGCTTCTATCAATTGCTATCGATGGTAGTTGCTATCAGCGATAGCTTTCAATTTGGGAAAAATTAATACAATCTTGAAATATTGCTTTTAATTTGCTATCAATTATCAATAGCTATCATTGATTCAATTTCATCAATTGAAATCAACCTTGAAATACTAATACTTAAGGCTATCAATTGCTATCAATGATAGATTTATAAATATTGATCAACTTAAAAGAAAACCAACAACTTTGATTACCATAATAGCTATCACTAATAATCTTTTTTCATGGCTATCACTGATGGCAGCTATCAGTCGTTATCACTCATAGACTTTCATCAATTATAATCAACCTTGAAATATTAACACTTAAGGCTATTAATGATAGACTTTTATAACTAGTTATCACATTTGAAAGAAACTCGATATATAGATATCACCTAAGTTCTATCACCGATATCACTAACATCACTCATATTGTGGTTATCAGTGATATCTTCTTTTACTGATAACATCACTGATAAGATTCTATCAATGATCTCAGTGATATCATATTATCAGTGATAGTTCTCTGTCACCGATAACGTACTATCAATGGTAGCTTCTATCACCGATAATGTGCTATCGGGTAGCTTCTATCATCGATGACATGCTATTACTATTAGCTTCTATCACTGGTAACATGCTATTAGTAGTAGCTTATATCAATCATAGCCACTGAACTCTTTTTTACCCCTTTCTTGTCCTTTCCAAACATTTATAAGTCCCTTTTATTTTAATTGATAGTTTCTATCACCGATGAACATGCTATTAGTGATAACTTATAGGCATTTCACTTATATTTTAGTTTGAGATTCAACTTTATTAATTAAATTCACTAAGTTAGCTATCAACGATAGATTTCTATTAAGTGGCTATTAACTATAAAACTATAATCAAAGATTAAGCTATCAATGATAGAAAATATTAGTAGCTATCACTGATAGACTTTCATTTGCTATTTATATTTTTATTATTTGTTATCAATAATCAAACTTGATGATTGGCTTGTTGGTGTTAAAAATCAGTTATGAATTGAGTACTTTCAAAATATTAGGTTACGAAACTCAACCTTATATTTCTTGTGAAAAAAATGTGAAAGAAGAAAAAAAATCAAAATAATGATAGAAAAATTTTTAAAAAAAGAAAAAATAAGTAGCAAAAACTGAAGAAAGGAAAGAAATAAATAGATAAAAAGGAAGCAAACCAAATAAATGAAAGAAAAACAAAAAAAAAAAAAAGAACCAAAAAATCAGAGAAAGAAAATAAAATAAAAATAAAAAAAAGAAAATAAGCAAAAATCGGAGAAATGAAAGAAAATAAAAACAAAAATAAGGAATAAGCATGAACCAAAGAAAGAAAATAAAATAAAAAAAAAGAAACAAGCAAAAACTGAAAGAAGAAATAAAATTAAAAAAAAAGAAAGAAAAAGAGAAGAAAATAAAGAAAATAAAAAAAATAAAGGAAAGAAGCAAAAATCGGATAAAGGAAAGAATAAAAAAAACTAGAAAGGGAAGAAGCAAAAATGAGAAAAGAAAAGAAAATGAAAAAATGAAAAATGGAGGGAATAAGCAAAAAAAAAAAAAAGAGAAAATAAAAAGATTAAAAAAAATGTAAAACAAGATAAGAGAGGGAGGGCAAAATTGGAAATTTGAAAAAAAATCAAAATATTGACTAGTCAACTCTCATCCATATTTATAAATAATTTTTAAAGATGTAAATATAATTTTAAGATTTGTTCTCTTATTCTAACTATTCTACTATGTATTACAAATATTCTAAACTTTATTTATCCAAAATCGATGAAATATTTTATAGGATTTTTCTTTGGAAATCAGATAAACCACACCTATAAGGAAAACGTACCCTTTAAACGTTGCAAAAATGTTTGTTTAATCAACAACCAGGTATGCCTCACGGCAAAACTATTTGATGAAATTCAATTAAAAAGATTCAAACCACATCATGGAAACTCTTGGATAAGAACATGCAAGTTCTTGTTTATCGAGTATCTCAAGTAAGGCTAGCCACTTTATTTACAAATGAAAATAATAGTACAATGCTTATGCGATGTTGTGTAGTCTAAATAAACTAGTGGCAGATCCAAATTCCACTAGGCTCGTTGGAACTTCAATATATACCTGGTGGAGATATTTAAGGAAAGAATTTGAGTTTAAAAATCCAGTGAGTGGTAGGTTAACAAGAAAATAATTTCATGAAAACTATTCTTATTTTGATTAGAAGCTCGAAACTCTGCGAAACAATGACAATTTAAAACTTAAGATACACAAAACATAGAAATTCTTCAAAAATACCTTTTGAAGATATAAATATAAGTTGATAATATCAAAAACTAAATTTGTACCCAATAATCTCATCCTACTAGCACAAACTAATCTCAATACACACACGTGAAAAGCATTAGAAAAGTGGTTTATTTGTCTCTAATTTAGTGTTTTTTAATTTTTACTTAATCTTATAGGATTCATGTTGTTTGCCAGTGATTTTTTTGGAGTTCAATAGAGTGAAAGGGGTCCATTTTTTGCCTAAGACAAGAAAATAGCTAAATCCATGAAGTAAGGATGTAAACATGGCTAAGGATGCTAAAGAAGGTGCCCTAACTCGAGAGCACCAATTCTGGCAACGTCTCGATGCTGCGATAAATTTTTTTTATTTGTGTAAGTAGTGTCGCAACACTAAGGAACACTATAGGCGGCGCTGTTTAGCCTCACGACGAGTGTAATTTTAGAAAGTGTGCTATTTATCCTATTATTTTTAGCCGTCCATCAAATCGAACTTTGGAATGTCATGGAGTATTTTGGTTGTAGAGAAAACGTCAAAAAGTGAGAAGAAAGCTTAGACATCGTTCGTTTATCTCGCGGTACAAATCAAGGTTGGCCAATGTCCTTCAACAATGGGAATTCACTTTGATAGTATTTTTCCATACTCTTTTGAATTTCTATCTCTCGTTTGTATGGTTGCTAAAGTGTATGGAAATATGTTTTTGACAACAATGAGTGATTTGACTTATTAGTTCTAGAGTGTTAATGAACCTATTCATGGATAATCCATTGTTTAGATTTTTAATGAATAATGTGGATTTGATTGTTTTTCATTATTATTGTGCTCTTTTATATTGATTGATCATCAATACTTGCTAGTTAAATGTTCAACTTGATAGATTATATGTTTAATTAGACCTACCAATATTGAATAATTATTAAGCTATCATGAAAAGAATTAGGTTAGTAATGAAAATTGATTATGACATTGTCTAATGTCATTCATGTTTTTTAATTTGATTTCAAGAGATTAGTAATCAATTAAGTTTGTATGAGAAAAGATTGAGATAATAATCAAGACTCTAGTTTCTAGATTTAAACATATGAATGACACAAGATTTCATAGAACCTATGCATGGCTTAATAAATTGAATAATGAAATCAACACCCTAGAATACATATTTATTTACTTTTGAAATTTGATAATTGTTTTTTTAGTTTAGTTATAATCATCACACATCTTGTTTCTAATCCTTAAATAAAGTCAACATAATTTTAGAATAACTAAATTCATCTATTAGTTTGATCTCCTGAGGATGATACTCGATCTTTCAAGGCCTTTTTTACTATATTATAACTTGACACGTGCATTCGCACATCATATTTTTGGCATCGTTTCCAATGATCAAAAGTTGCTGATTAGCTAAATATTCGGGAATTGGATAGGTTTTAATTTAAGGTGTATACTATTTACTTTTGGAGGATCTAGCTAACTAGTAACATTTAAAATGTGTTATCTCGTGCATTGCTTCACTCGAGATCATTATGTTATTTAATGTGTTGAATTGATTATTTTATAGGTCAAGCAAGTTGGAGGTAGAATTGGGTATTAGAGAGAAAACAAAGCTAAAACAAATCAATTTGAAGCCTTAATGAAGCTACTAGGTCAAAAGGATATGAAATTACCAAAAACACCCTTAGAAGACTAGTGCCTCAACGGTATGCAGTGCAAAAGGCAGCAACCACCGAATTTTAGTAAACTATTAATATTATACTATTGATACACAACTGTAATATTTTATATGAACACTTTCAATGAGAGCTGATAAATTATTGAATATAATACTTAGTTTTGCATTTTGAATGTATAATGATATCCTATTGATACACTTAATGATATATACTTAAAAGGCATTCTGAATTAATACTAATATAAAATTGAAATATTAATGTTGGATAAAACGGATTTTGATTATCATTTTCCTTGCGATGGTCCGAGATGAGGCGATACTTGTGATATTTTAGCTTAGTACGCCTTTTATTTGGCAGTTTTCTAGATGTTAGATATCATTAGATGAGTTAATTTTTATTGGCACTAGAAACACATCATATTATGGTGGGGTAACATTTCACAATTTAATGAATCGTCCATTTATTTGATGAGATACTTAAGAGATTCTCTATGGTTAAACTCTTTACAACTTATCAATGGATATAATCCATTTGAAGTATATCATTTTGAATTATATATTTCATATTTGGTATATCAACTCATTGATGTAACAATCCAAATTTTTAGATAATTTTTAATTCAACTATCTTAAATTATTTGGGTGTTATTTTGAGTTAATAATCTTTGTAAACAAACTTGTACTAATGTTCAATTAAACCAACTAAATAATATATATATATATATAAAGTTAATTTTATCTAATTTGCAATTTCAAGAGATTAGTAATCATTTAAGTTGTATGCCTAAAAAAGAATTTATTTAGTTCACTTTCATTTTGAGCAACGTGATAATATTTAATATATCCAATATATAACATAAATATATAGTAACCTTAATACTAGTTTCTAGATAATAATTATAAAAATAAATAAACAATTAAATTGATACTAAATGGTATTACTGATGAAAGTTACAATAACAATCTAACACGGGAGGAAATCGAGATTTCAAATCCAATCTATACACTAGTATAAAAATACTCATCTAATTTGTAAGCAACTAAAAATCACAAGGTCCAGGTAAAATGGCTCGGCCATCCCAGAAAAAAAAAAAACATTTTCAGAAGATTACCTTGAGACTTTCAAAAACTCTTCAAATTCCAGCTTTGATTTCTCCTCCAGCAACTTCATAAGTAGACACACCCATTGATCTTTTCTATACTATCTCATGGGACTCTCAAAGATTAATTTATGGGAATCCAAAATGAATTAATGAATGGAATTTAGAGAGAATTTTTTTTATGATTTTCAGTGTGAGACATGAAGAACATCTTTCTTCCATAATATTTCTCAACCAGAAGTCAGTTGAGCAGGACCTTAATTTTCTGCACAATTAGCTTTGGTTTTAATCACGATTCTGATGCAATCTAATTGTATAAGGTGACAGCACTACTTGAAAACTTGAGTGGAATTATGTGTCTAAAGTAAGATAAACCTCCACTTATTTGAAAAAAAAAACCCATTTCAAATTTAAAATCAATTCTATTTAAAACATTAATTAACACAAGAATTTTTCTAAATTTGAATTTTCATAAAATTTAAATTTTTAATTTATAAATAATTGATTTTTGATATATTAATTTAATATCAAATAATAATGATTAATTAAACACCAATTTCCACAACACTAAGAATCCCCATTCATGTAATTAATATTTAAATCATATTTAATATTATCGATTCTCCAATCTCATTTAATCTATATTATTAAACGTATAACTATTATCATATAATTACTATATTCTCTTAATTTGAATTTAAACGTTTTCAAATTAAACTCATTACTCTATTCAAGGTTTATTTTCGTTTGTGAGTGAAGGAGTAATATAACATGCAATGGAAGATTCAGAATCAATAAACACGTAAACTATATTAATTTGAGTTTTAAACATGCCTACTCATGAGATTTTCATAAGAGGGTTTGAACAAGACAATACCTTTGTAGTTCTCTTCATGATTTCAACATAATCTCCACAAGTTTGAGCTGGATTCTTCAGATAGACACCAAACAAGATTCTTCTCCACTATGCTCAAGAAGGAATGTGTGGTGAAACACTCTAAACAAGCTGGAATGAAGATGAACTTGAGAGAGGGTGTTAGGGTTTTTAGTTTTGGCAACAACTTGGATAGAAATCTCAGAGATCTTTCTTCAATTCCATGCATGAAGCTTCATTATATAGACTCACTTCATACTTAGAATATGGCTGCATGTAGGGCAGCTCCTACTTGGTATTGATTGAAGAACTCATGGTGGAATTTGGTTGATAAAATACATAAAGTCGTTAGTGGATTTTTCCAACTTTTGGGAAAAATCCACTAACTCAATCAAGTTCAATTCTTTTTAATATAAAACTATTTTATTTGGAAAAACTAGTTATTATAAAATTAATTCAAATTAATTTAAATAAAACTAATTAATTAATTTTAATATTTTAATATTAAATTAATAAAATATTCATTCCACCAATATGATTCAAATTCATATAATCAATATTTAAATCATAATTTAATATTAATTGATTCTCCTATCTCGTTTTAATTTAAACGTATTTAATTGCATCGTTATACAATTAATTGAAACCCTAAAACTGAATTTGAACATTTCAAATTCATAACCCTAAATTCAAAATTCATCCAATCAATACTCAATTCATTATTTCAATTTATGAGCTAGTACAGGGACCTACTGGACCTACAGATCATGAGCTCCAAATTGTAATCAATTGGTTAAACTCTTAAAACTAAATTAATACTTTTTGTTTACCATCAAGACAACACACTATAGCCGATAGTTGCACTCTACTCACTGTAGATGCATTTTTGTCCATGTTAACCAAATAGTAAGTCAATCCTTCAAAGTTGTTCGTATTACAGCTGGGGTCAAAATTACCGTTTTACTTCTATAAAATACATCTTGTTTCTTAAGCTCCACTAACCCTCTAATGAACAACTAATTCATAATACCACTTAAACAGGAGTTCATACTAGCTCACGATTAAGATCATGTTACCCTAGTTACTTTAGTATAAAATATTAGTTTTAATAGTAAACGGTCGCTATAAAAAAAATGACTATATCGTGTCCAGTATTTATGCAAACTCATTGAATAGGATGCCCCCACTCAATATGTCTCTACATGAATGATTTGTGGATCACATCATTTGTATTACCTATACAAAAGGGTTACATATATTTGTGTTACCAGGATGAGATATTCCAATTTCATCCATATACTTATAGACCATTTAGGCTATATACTATTAACATGATCCAGTTTATGTCACTACATAGAGTTAAAGTATTCATACTTAGCATGGTATGTTTACTGATTTTTCATATAGAATGCAATATCAATCAACTTTATCGAATAAGATACTCAATAATATTTTATTGATGAATAGAATGTTTAACACGAAATTTACGAACTGCAGTTCTAGGACTTCCCAATAGTGAGCTAGTAGGGAGACATAATGGACCTACAGATCATGGCTCCCAACGATTCATGATTAATCAACTAAACTTTTAAACCGAACTAATCAAATATTCGTTAACTACTGATCACTCCACTAAAGCACAATAGTACACTCCCCTCACTGGTAGATATAATTATGTCCACTCGATATAACCATAATTAGTAGCCATTCACAGGTTGTTATAATAATATCACTGAGTCAATAGCTTTTTTTACCCTTGAAATTACAATCTTGCTCTTTAATTCGTACTGATCCTTTAATAAGCAATTGGTTTGAGATCCAATCATTAAACCGAGTCCCTATCGGGCCAATGAAGAGGGTGGAATCCCTGTTCAAGACTTGGAGTTAGCACTTAAGGGAACTGCATCTCTACTATCCCTACAAATCGGGTAGGAGTGAATTTCATATTGCACCATATTGTTCCCAACTATCTATCTGGTCTTACCCTTAAATGGGAGGCTTTTGAGCCAACACTCACCTATGAAATCTAAGGATAATCCTAAATAAATAGAAGTTCATAGTTAGCTCAAGATCACAGGTCAAGTTTACCTAAGGTCATCACTTTGAAATAGTTAGTCTTAAACAGTAAACAATGTTATAAAGTAAGAATGACTTTTTTCTGTGGTCTTGTCTTATACAAATTCATTACATAGGACTCCCCCACTCGCATCTCTCCAGATGAACGATTCAGGATCACATCGTTTGTACTAATACAAAATGGGCCGTACCCGAATAGTGTTTACCAGAATAAGGTACCCAACCTTATTCATATACTGTAGATTGTTATGGCTACTTACTCAAACTTGATCCATTCTTATATCTCCAACTAAAAATCTAAGTACTTCATGTAATAGCCATGGATCTTAGTTTATTGGAATTAGTTTTTAAAGTGCAATTTACATATTCAATAACAATTTTATTGAATAAACCTCAAAATATCTTTCTTGTAATAGAATATGTTTAATATTACAAACTGAAAGTTTTAGGACATACAACCTAATACATACATATATATATATATAAACTCCCTAAATCAAACCAGATTTTGGATTTAATTTAAAAATATGCATAACAATTTTCTTTTCTTCAGATTTAATTTTACATTCTTCCAAGAATCTCAATTCTCCAAATTTATTTATCCAACTTTTTCTTATATTAAAATAAAATTTCCAAATCTCACTGATTTCAAATAAAATCCCACAACTGAAATTATATTGAATTATCTAAATCTTTAAGTTCAATTTGTCTCAT
>NC_052356.1:52401185-52411550 GCF_009727055.1 Benincasa hispida | reverse complement strand
GTTCGCGTTGGTTTTCTTTGATGAAATTTTGATCTATAGTAGGTCTTGGATGAGTCATATAGCAACTATATTGGAAGTGTTGATTGACAACCAGCTGGTAGCCAATTGGAAGAAGTGTCAGTTTGGGGCAGTGAGTATTGAGTATTTGGGACATATTATTTCTACCAATGGAGTATCGGCCGATCCATCTAAGCTGGAACCTATGAGTAGCTGGCCTACACCACGTAATGTGAAGGAATTGAGGGGTTTCCTCGGTCTCACCGAAAACTATAGAAAATTTGTGGCCAACTATGGCACCATAGCTTTGCCATTGACTCAGCTACTGAAGAAGGGAAGTTTCCAGTGGAGTGAGGAAGCGGAGGAAGCGTTCCAATGTCTCAAATCAGCCATGGTTTCTGTACCAGTGTTGGGATTACCCAACTTTAACGAACCATTTGTAGTAGAGACGAATGCATAAGGTGTAGGAGTAGGAGCTTTGTTAATGCAAAACAAAAGGCCACTGGTTTACTTCAGCCAAGCTCTACCCCCAAATGCATAAGGTGTAGGAGTGGAGTCCGTACCTTCTAGGGAGACACTTCATAGTCCGGACAGACCAGAAAAGCTTGAAGTTCCTTCTAGAGTAAAGGGTAATTGCTGGGGAGTATCAGAGATGGATTGCCAAACTTATGGGATATGGTTTTAGCATTGAGTATAAGAAGGGAGCTGAAAATTTTGCAACAGATGCCCTCTCCCGATTACCTACTTCACTGGAACTAGGGATGCTAAGTGTAATACAAGGGCTGAATATAGTAGTGTACGTTGAGCAGGTGGGTGCGGATGAGGAACTAAATGGGATACGACAAGCTTTACTATTTGCCCAACCAACCCCTACTGGATATAGTCTGAAAGGTGAAGTGCTTTACTACAAAGGGAGAATTGTCCTTCCAGCCACTTCCCCTACAATACCCCTATTGCTACATGAGTTCCATAACACCCCCATCGGAGGACATCAAGGCAGCTTGAAAACTTATCAAAGAATGTCTAAGGAAGTCTATTGGAAGGGAATGGAGAAGGTGGTACAGCAGTATGTGGCAAATTGTGGGATTTATCAGCAGACCAAATACTTGTCCCTTGCACTAGCAGGTCTCCTACAAGTATTAACAATTCCGGATAGAGTATGGGTAGATATCTCCATGGACTTCATTAAAGGACTGCCCAAGTCTGAAGGATTCGATACCATCATGGTGGTAGTAGACCATTTGTCCAGATATGCCCATTTCATCACCTTAAGACACCTATTTTCTGCTCGGTCTGTGGCTGAAGTATTTGTTAGGGAAATTGTGTGACTACATGGTGATCCTCGAAGCATCATATCCGATTGTGACAAGATCTTCATTAGCTTATTTTGGGAAGAACTCTTCCATGTGATGGGAACTAAATTATGTAGAAGTACAGCCTACCATCCCAGACGGATGGACAAACAAAGGTAGTTAACCGAGGTATTGAAATGTATCTGAGATGTTTTACTATACATAATCCTAAACATTGGGCTAAGTGGATACCTTGGGCTGAATTTTTTTTATAATACTTCATTTCACACATCTGCCCAAGCCACCCCCTTCGAGGTTTTGTATGGCTGCCCCCTACACCAGTACTCGGGTATACAAATGATTCAGCTTAGTCAATGGAAGTTGACATCCAGCTGCGGAATAAGGACCTAATGATAGCCAAATTGAAAGAACTCCCTACACAAAGCCCAACAATGGATGACGAAATCGGCGAATGCTAAGAGGAGGGATGTGGAGTTTTGCCTAGAGGACTAGGTCTACCTCAAACTTAAACCTACAGGCAGTCATCTATAGCTAAACATAAAAATCCAAAGCTGGCACCCACGGTTGTAAGGACCATTTCAGTTAATCGACCGTGTTGGGAAGACAGCATACAAGCTTGCCCTACCAGCTGGAACCGGTATACATCCTGTATTTCATGTATCATTCCTTCGAAAATCAGTTGGTTGTAATTTACCACAAATACCGATTCCCCCTAATCTGACCAAAGAGTTGAGCTTTATAACACAGCCTGCTGAATTATTAGGCATCAGAACATCACACTCTAGGGATCAACAAACAGAAGTACTGATTCGTTGGGAGAACGGAGACCATATCGAGGCAACATGGGAGCTTCCAGATGTGATCAAGGATCAATTTTCTGATTTCCACCTTGAGGACAAGGTGGCTCTTTGGGGGGGCAAGTATTGATAAGCCCTTGATAACCAAAGTTTACCAAAGAAGAAAGAAAAAGAAGGAAAACGAGTAAATATCAAAGTAAATAATGGATATGGAATATTGTTAGTTAGAGAGGGGGATCAAAACAGAAAAGAGAGAGAAAAGGGGAGGGACCACAAGGAGAGGAGGTTATTTGTAGGAGAGAGTGAGCCCATGGGGAGGCATTGAGGATTTTGTAATCAAATCTCATATTTTGAGATTGATAAGAGAAAAAGGAATCCCTCTAATTCTTCCCTACTATTAATAAAATAAGAAGGAGAGTCCATTCTTATCAGTTTCCTACCATGTTACCGGAAGCCTACGTTTCATACTATGTTATCGAAAGCCTACGGGTTTTCTACTATGTTACCAGGAGCCTATGATTTTCCTATCATGTTACCAAAAACTAATGAGTTTCCTACTATGTTACCATGTGCCGACGGGTTCCCTACTATGTTAATCAGCTTTGGAGCCACAAGATGCTTGTTAGGTTAAGTTAAATCATTCACTAGATAGTCATCCAAGATTTAGTAATTATATGTATGTCCCACCTATATATTGCATTTATTGGACATATGTGCATAGCCTGACCCTGATAGTGGGATTACTTACTAAGTATTTTATACTCATGCTTTGTTATGTTATGTTTTTAGGTAAGGGAAAATGTACATCGACGAATGACAGGAGGAACCGTGATCGTGCCAGTAGGACTAGACAGATTCTTTCGCTCATGTTTTTTTTTTCATGTTTTAAAATCTTGGGTTTGTAATTGAATTTAGAAAACTTTCGATGTTTGCTTTCTTAGTTGTTTTAGTTAGGTTATGTTTAAATTAAAGATACCCTGATTGATGATTTTCAGTTAATTAGTTTTAATAAAATCCATATATCCTTTATTTGGTTAAGCCAATTCATTAAAAGTGTTATTTTGAGAATTATGCATGCATGTAGTAACGACCTAGTACAAATCCTAAGGAGTCGGGACATTAATACTGGTATCAGAGCCCATGTTTTGGGTTATGTAGACTGATTTACTATGTAAGTCCAGAATGTCCCTATGGCACAGTAACGAATTCTACGTCATCGTCACATATGTCCCTTAAGAAAAGTCTCTAGAATAATATGCACAAGATAATGTTGGATTTATGATCGTAATTGACATGTTTTCTTAATGAAAATTTTTTTGAGGACATGTTACATATGATTGTTAGGAAATGGTATGAGTTAGAGGAAAAGGCAATTACAGGATTACTAGAGGAGGACGAAATTCGACAGTTCAAGATCCACAAGTTCAAGATCCAAAAGTCTAGGATGCTCCTGAACTGGAAGATCCCTTGCCTACTAGTGACCCTTCTGGCTCTGGATGGTAGAGAACTCAACTAAGAAGTTGAAACCAGAAGACGACTACGCCTTTACAGGAGAAGTTGTTAAGAGGGTAGTGATGAGATAACTAAAGATCCTTGTGGCAGAGTAGATAGCCCAGCATACTCAGTCACAATGAATTCCACCCACGCAGGTCCAGACACCTCAAGTTTAGGTCCAAAATCAGATGCATAACTAGAGTATATTAGACCTGTCAATAGGCTAAACACTTACGAGACTTCAGGAAGTATAACCCCTACACCTTCGACGGGTCGTTGAGGGACCCTACGAAGGCAGAGATGTTGATATCCTCCATCAAAACTATATTCTGCTATATGAAGTGTCCAAAAGATCAGAAGCTTTAGTTTGCGGTATTCATGATGAAGGACAATGCATAAATTTGGTGGCAGACGATAGAAGATCAGTGGACACAAGTGGAGGGCCAATTACCTAGAAGCAGTTTGAAGAACGATTCTATGAGCAGTATTTTTCCGTTAACACAAGGTACAATAAATAGGTGGAATTTATGAATAAGAAGCAATAGGCCATGTATGTGGTGGAATATGAACGAGAACTTACCAAACTCTCTCGTTTTGCTCCTAAAATGGTGACCACAAAAGAGGACAGGATGGAAAGGTTTGTCTAGGGTCTGAAGGGGAGACTGAGAGGCCACGTATTGATGAGCCCACAAGTTATGCAACGACATTTCGTATAGCATCAAGGATAGATTCCTTTGGGGGGGAGGAGTATAGGAGATTGCAGGAACTAGGATCCTCTTTGGGTTAAAAGAGGAAGGCAAATCAGAAGGCTTTTGTGCTTTAGCCCCAACATAAGGGTGTTACGTAGAGAATCTAATATCATTTCTTAGACTCCTAGTCTGAGCAAAAGATATCTCTAAATTCACCGAACTACTACTTATACTACTGGGTAGCACAACTAGCAACCACAAGGTCAAACCACAGAGAGGCCAAGAATTAAATCTCTCTAAATTTGATTGTGGAAAGCAATTGAAATGGGGTTTTGGTTTTGGATAAAATAAAAACATGCAAGAAATTAAATTGGAAAGAGAAAATGTAATATAGGATTGTAGTCTATCTAATTTCTAAAGTAAGAAGGATAATTCTATGCAATTTCTAACGTGGAGTTCATTAATTAAGCAAACATTCCATTCTTTGCATGCACTACAACTAAATCAATTTGATTTAACTAGTCTCTACAAGGTCGACAACTAACTAAAACCAAATCTATCAAGCGTCCTAAGCATTAATGAAGGATGAAAAGCCATTAGTTAATTTAACTATATGCTCTTAATTCTATTGAGTTCGATAGTGTCCATATAGAAATAAAGTTCATATGCATGAAGATTAAGGATTTAATTGTGTTGACTAATTGATTGGATAGCCTGATTCAGTTAATCAAATTATTATTTGAACCTAAGTTGAACATGCATTAGTAAGATTCTAGTCAAGCCTATAAATCAAAGCATTCACATTCAATTCTATGCTACCGGGGTAAATTCAAGCATAGATAGACACAAGGAAATACGCGAGCTTGGAACTAACTAGAAAACACATGCAATTATGATAGGGTCGTCTATCCAAAACATAAATACAAATCTAAATTAGATCAAGATTATAAGAAATCATAGAATGAAAGAACATGAAATTCAATTAAAGAAATCTAAAGAAATTGAACATAGAAACTTCTTACTCAACGAAATTAGATATAATTACCTAAAAAATTCATGAAAAAATTGAGATAAAGATCCGATCTATCAATTACAACCCAAAATAAAATAAAAATCTACCCTATAGATGCTGAAAAGATAAATGAAACGAAAGAACTAAAAGTCACTCTCTGGCTTCCATCAAAATCGGCATCCCCTTAACCTAAATTGAATAAAAATATATATAGAAATCAGGTACAGCGTTGCAATTCTCTTGAGAGCATTGCAACTCTATTTTCGACGTAGCCCCCTAATGTTGGATTAGCGTTGAGGCACTGGCGCAATGCTGCCTTGCGGTGTGGTGGAAGCACTCCGTCAAAATTCGTAGCGCTACAACACTCTTGGGTAACGTTGCAACGCTGCCCTGTATCCATGCATTCTGCCTTTCACCATTGCGTGAGAACGTTGGGCAAGGTTTGCAATGCTCCATTCAGTGGCATATTCGTATTTTTTAAACCTTTTTCCTATTTGGTGCATCCAACCTCCAAATTAGCTCATTTTTTGCTCGTTTTCTTCTAATTGGTTTCTTTGTTTTTGAGATGACTTCACCTATAAAATAGAAAAATTAACATTGAAAATCCATTTATAATCCTAAATCAAGCTAGGAATTATAGCTATTTTTAAAGCTATCATAGAGCCAGAATTCAGATAAACCTCCACGTCATTAAAGGCAGTAGGCTTCCTAAATCGTAATTGTTAAAGAGGACGGGTCAATGTTTAGTTCTTGTGAAAAACGTCATTGGGGACGTTGCTCGGCGGGTAATGGAGTGTGCTTTCAATTGAGATAGAAAGGATACATGACTGATAAATACCCCAAAATAAACTCATCCAAAAGTAATGATTAGCCTTACAGGGTACATCGGAAGGAAAAAGTAAGCAATAACAACAAAATCGTGTTTATTTGATAGGTACACCCCTAATCTTGGGACACCATGGTTTGGTATTGTTTGACTCCGACTCATCCCACTCATTTATATCATCATTATTTGTAAAGCACGTCATGTTAAGTTTAGAGCCTTTACATTATGCCCTATTAGTTTCTACTCCATCTGGAGAAACTATGCTAGCTATTGAAAAGATTGAAATAGCAAAACATAAACTACATGTGACCAGTCTTGGACATGCGTGATTTTGACGTAATACTGGATATGGATTGGTTAGCTACTAACCATGCCAGTATAGACTGTTCCCACAACGAGGTGATTTTCAACCCTTCTATATAAGCCAGCTTCAAGTTTAAAAGGGCTAGAATCGTGGTCCTGGCCAAAGAAATTTCAGCTATGAAAGTCCACAAGTTGCATGGAGTATTTTGGCCAATATGGTTGACACCAAAGTAATTGAGGTCGTCTTGACTTTAGAACTAGTGGTACGAGATTATCCAGATGTTTTTCTAGAAGACATACATAGTTTGCCACCGTATCTAGAGATAGAGTTTTCTATCGAGATGAAGCCAGGTACAACTCCCATCTTGAAGGCTACTTAGGGAATAACCACAAAATAATTGAGATAGCTCAAGATTCAATTTCAGGAGTTGCTGGATAAGGGTTTCATATGCCCAAGTGTGTCACCATGGGTACACCAGTGCTGTTTGTGAAAAGGAAGGATGGGTCATTACGCATATGCATTGACTATAGAGAGCTGAACAAGGTAACAATCGAGAATAAGTATTGTTCGACTAGTTGTAGGGAGCTACAGTATTCTCCAAGATTGACCTTCGGTTAGGTTACCATTAGTTGAGGATAAAGGACAACGATATACCTAAGACAATATTTTGGTCTAGATATGGGCATTATGAGTTCATCGTAATGTCGTTCGACTTGACTAATGCTCTTGTAGTATTTATCAACTTGATGAATAGAGTGTTCAAGAAGTTTCTTGACACTTTTGTGCTAGTTTTCATTGACAAAATCTTGGTTTCCAAGACAAAGGTAGAACACGAGGAGCATTTACGAAAAGTTGGAAACTCTGAGGTCGAACAAGTTATATGCTAAGTTTTCTAAATGTAAGTTCTGGCTAAGGCAAATATCTTTTCTAAAGCATGTGGCATCAAAGGATAGAGTATCCGTTAACGGTGCAAAGATTGAGGCAGTTATGATTTGGCCTCGTCCCACTACAATTATTGAGGTACGTAGGTTCTTAGTGTAATACCTCAGGCCTAGGATTCGAAATTTGGATTCAACACCTTATTTTCTCCAACATTCCCCTGCATCCCATGCAACCTGACACATTATCCTCTTGTGCTTTGAAGATTGAAGACTATCCCCACAAACCAATATTGATCCTTTCAGCATGTTTTGTCCTCACTCACATGCATCCTAGGAAAATTCCCAAGAGGTCACCCAACATAGGATTGCTCGAAGCTAAGCATGCTTAAATTTGGATTTCCTATGATTGAGCTACCAAAAAGGAAGGTACACCATATTAGTACAAGTAGTAACTTTCAATTCTTTTAAGCATTTCTTAACCATACTTCCATGTCCTCAGGATCCCTCTCGTTCGAATGTGATATCAATTCATTTATATACACCTCTTGAGCTCGAGAGGTTACATGCCCACAGTTTTTGCTTGGTTCATCCCCAAACCACATCCTATTGGGAGAGGTTCTGTCTCTAATACCATCTATAAAGCCCCAGGCTCAGCATTTAGATCAGGAATTGGAATATGGATTCGACAACTTATTTTCTCCAGCATTCCCTTGCATCCTCTACAATCTAACATGTTATCCTCTTGTGCATCCAAGATTGAAGACTATCGCAACAAACAAGTATTAGTCCTTTTAGCATACTTTGTTCTCACTTGCACATACATCCTAGGAAAATTCTCAAGACGTCAGCCAATATAGAATTGCTCCAAGCTAAGCATCCTTATCTTTAGAGTTCCTATGATTGAGCTTTCAAAAACGAAGGTGCACCTTAGTGGTAAGGTGGTAACTTTTAATTATTTTAAGCCTTTCTTAACTATACTTCTATGTCCTCGAGACCTCTCTCATTCAGATGTGATATTGATTCGTTCATATGCCCCTCCTGAACTCGAGAAGTTACACTTAGGGTTAGTAGGCTATTATCGTTGATTTATAAATTATTTCTCTTGCATAGCTACCCTCTTAACTCAATTGACCAAAACATGAGCTTTCTTCATTTGGAGTAGAGCATGTGGAGATAGTTTTCCAGGTTCTTAAACATAAGTTAGTTTCTACACCAGTTCTTTTAGTACCAGATGGGTCGAGAAGTTTCATTATTTACAATGATGCCTCCAAGAAGGGATTGAGGTGCATATTGATGCAACATGGTAAGATGGTTGCTTATGCCTTCTGCCAATTGAAGAACCATGAATAGAATTATCCTACACATTATTTGGAGTTGGCAATAGTGGTGTTTGACTTAAATATTTGGAGACATTATTTGTACATAGAGAAGATATAGATTTTCATAGACCATAAGAGTTTGATACTTCTTCATTAAGAAGGAGTTAATATGAGACAAGTAGATGGCTAGAGTTAGTGAAAGATTATGACTGTGAGATTTTGTATCATCTAGGCAAGGCGAATGTGGTGGTAGAGTCTCTTAATAGAAAGATAGCTCATTCAACTATCTTAATTACCAAATAGGTTCAATTATGCAATGATTTTGAATGAGCTGAAATTGCAGTATCTATTGATGCACAATAGGGTGATCCTTACCCTGTTGAGAGGTTCGTCAGTTGAAGATGGGTCCGATAGTGAGCTCTCGATAACCTTAGATAATGGTCTCTTATATCAGGGACGTTTATGTGTGCCGTTAGACAGTGATCTTAAGAATGAATTATTGACAAAAGTTAACAGCTCCCCATTTTCGATACATCATGGCCACACCAAGATGTACCATGACTTGAAATGATATTACTAGTAGCATATATGAAAAAAAGAGATAGTAGAGTTTTCAGTAAGTATCTGGTGTGCCAGCAAGTGAAAGTTCTGAGACAGAAGTCAATAGGATTGTTACAGCCTTTGGGCGTACCATAATGGAAATGGGAGAATGTATCTAGATTTCATTGTGGGTTTCCACAAACAGTAAATGGCTTTACAGTGATTTGGATTATATTAGATAGACTGACCAAGCTAGCACATTTTGTTCCAAAAAGGTCTACTTAATCGGTGAATAATTACACACAATTATACATGAAGTGGTGAAGTTGTATGGGGTACCAGTGTCTATCGTGTCTGATAGAGACCCTCGCTTTACATCTAGTTTTTGGAAGAGTCTCTAGTCAGCATTAAGCACTTAGTTAAATTTCAGTACGGTTTTTTACACCCAGATTAATGGTCAAACATTAGAGGATATTTTATGGACCATTCATTGAAGTTTTCAGGGAGTTGGGACTCATATTTACATCTGATAGAGTTAGTTACCAATCTACTATTTGCATGTCACCATTTGAAGTTCTAAATGGGAAGGGTTGCAGATCTAAATGGGAAGGTTAGTAAACGGGAATTGTTAGGACGTGAGTTAATGCAGACTACAAATGAAGTAATATAGAAGATTAAAGCATGGACCAGACAACTCAGAGTAGTCAACAAATTTATATCGATGTTAGGTGTAAATAACTGGAATTCGTGTTAGGTGATAACATGTTTTATAAAGTACCAACTACAATTTCTCTCTATAATTCATAATGTGTCCCATGTTTCCATGCTGAGGAAATATTTGGCAGATCTATCTCATGTGGTAGATTACTAGCCTTTATAATTGAATAATAACTTGAGTTATGAGGAGCAACCTAAGAAAATTTGGGCTCTAGAAGTGAAGATATTGTGCAATAGAGAAATAACTCTAGTCAAAGTTTTTTGGTAGAATCGTTAGTTTGAGGAAGCAACTTGGGAACGACAAGACGAGATGAGATCTCAATACACAAAGTTTTTTTAATATTAAAACTTTCAAGGATGAAAGTATCTCAAAGAGAGAAGAATGTAATAACCCAAAATTTTAGGTAATTTTCAAATGAATTATCTTAAATTATTTGGGTGTTGTTTTGAGTTTTGAGACTAAAATTGAATTATTT
>NC_052356.1:52391955-52400630 GCF_009727055.1 Benincasa hispida | reverse complement strand
GCATTACCGCAAGGCTTTGCGGTGATTGTGTTCGCAAACATTTGCTCAAGAAGGATTGTCGCAACCTGGTCAGCGCAACTTAATGGGTGCATTTGAGTGAGTGGAATAAGTAATCGCGATGGGACAGAAAACTGATGACGGTCGAATCCGAATTAAGTTGATAGCCGCTAACGATAACAAGTACATTTAGCTTTTCGGTGACAAATATTTGATGCATCAGTCAGGGAATTAAAGCCATCTCATCTGAGCAATCATAAGAGAGAAGTCGCCTTCACCTTGAAGCTCTATAAATACTAAAGGTATCCTTCAAAAAAGGGGTTCACCAGTTCACTATCTTACGAGTTCATAGTTCTGTTGATAGTTTAGCCTTGTTCTTAGATTTTCTTTCATTTTAAGGCGGGCGTGAGAGAATGAGGTTGTGCCGACAGATCATTCCGATAAGCTTAGGAGAGCGACGAAAGCTTTACGGACAGAGAGAGGGTCGACGCCTGTGGAAGTAGAAATATCTTTTGAACCGAATAGAGATTGACAGTGTTAAAGCCTCGGTCAATAAGAAATTGCTACCAAGCTCTCTACCTTTATCTTCCATTGCTATTTTGTACTCAAACATATTTATAAAAATGGAATTTCCTTCTCTATATCTGTTCACTCTCTATTATTTACGCATGAGTAGCTAAATTTGTTGAATGAGTTGAGAAGCACTTAGCTAGCTGAACTGAGGATCTTCATTCTATGCGATTATCTTGTATTATGTATGCTTCATTCGTTCATTAGAGATACTCGGGAGGGTAGTCTAAGGACAGGATCTAGGCTTGGGAAAGTCAGGTTAGAATCTAGGCTTAGGAATGTCAGATTAGAACGCATAATCAAGAGATATGAGCTTAGGAATAAGCATTGTTTGCTATTAACGCATCGCATGCATCCTAGAGATAGGATATGATTGTGTGCGGTCACCTTGCTTTTATGAATCTTGCATCATCGCATAGGACAAGAGTAGAGACTTAGGAATAAGCTCTATGGACACTTTTGCATTCAACACATGCATCCTAGACTTATGTATCAGAAGAAGATTAAGAGACTACCAACAACAACATTCAGATAAAGAAGAGATGGTGGAGCAGCCTGGAAATGGAGCACCAAACGAAAAAAATGTAATGGCGAATCCAATCCTCCTGCAAAATGATCGTAATAGACCCATTAGAGATTATGCATCGCCAAACCTCTATGATTTCTCTCAAGGAATAATAAGGCCTTCCCTCGATGGAAGCAGATTCGAAATGAAACTGATGATGCTGCAGATAATCTAGACTGCAGGACAATTTGGAGGACGGCATGGCGAGGACCTGCACGCCCACCTCCGAAGCTTTATTGAAATCTGCAATAGTTTTGTGTTCCCGAACATCTCTGCCGAAGAAGTTCGACTAACCTTGTTCCCATTTTCTCTTCGTGATCAGGCAAGGAAGTNAAATGGAATGGCCCCTGCACTGGTAAGCAACATCATCTGGGGCGCAAGTCTTCTGGAGTATCCTTTGTTTGGTTCTTGAACTCTCATTTCTTCGACACATTAATCATTATTTATCTATCTGCATTTTACTTATTACTACTTCATTCCAAAAAAAAAAAAATGATCGTGCTGAATGATTGCAGTAAAAGAATTTTGTTTTTTTTATAATTATTTGAGCCTCTCACTGTTTTTAGTGCAACGATCAAGGCTCAGGATTGCGGAGGTGTTTTCACGAAGAAGAAACTCATCTTATTCCATCACCGCAATCCAAAAAAGATAGATTGCCGCAAAGAACGATGCATCAATACACAATGCGAGCGACAACAAAAATTTGGGGGTTGTATTCTTCCTTCACTCTATTTCAAATGTTATGCTATCACATCAAATTTTAATTCTAAAAGTTTTATCAATGCATCCTCTTTTAGTATCGCAATTATTTAATATTGATAAATTTAGTAAGTTTCCGCATGCTGTCTCTTTGCCAATTATGATTTCAATGATGAAAATTTTGTTTCTATTTCTTTCATATATACTAGAGTCAACTTAATCTTAAGATAGTCATCTCATGAAATATTTCTAGAAGTTAGGGGTTTGCTAGCTTTCTTTCAAACTCTCTTTATGAAGCTTTCTAAGAACATCGCATGACTTATTTCAATCTTTTGGCAATGAGGACATTGCCACATTTTAAATTTAGGGGTGAGGTATTTATTTTCAACCTTGCTATTTTGAAGAAAAAAAAAAGAAGGAAAATTTTGAGAATAACAACTCCACTGTCAATGCAATGGGGAAACCCATGTTGATAAGAGTTAAGTTGAGAAGGGCACTTACCCGTAGTTGGATGTTCGCATGACACACATGGGGGCAAGCCAAAACAAAAGTAAATCGCCAAGATCAACGCATAAATAAATGATCGCAACTCCGCTGCCAAGTAAGTATGAGTTTAGTCTGAGAAAGTGCAAATTGCTCGTAGTTGGATGTCCGCATGACACACGTGGGGGTAAGCCATAACAAAGGCAAGACACTTGGATCAGCACAACGTCAGAGAAAAAAATAATAATGTCAAGAAATATGCAAGGATAAAAATCAATTGACACCTCGGTGGAAAAGTTTGTTTTTGAAATATATCATGTGATGTTCCGGAATTTAGTAAATTCCTTTTGAAGGTTAAGTTTGCAATCCCTATGTCTTAGAAATATTTTAAGAAGAGACTTGAAGAAAACTTAAGGAAATTTTGGTGTATAGAAGTTGAAGGAATTATCCTTGAGAAATCTAGGAAAAGAACATTGTGATTGACTTGCTAAAGAAAATCTTTAGCTTATGCTTGAGGACAAGCATTGTTTAAATTTAGGGGTGTGATAACGGGCAGAAATGCACGTTATCATGGTGCTAAGTTCTTAAATAATGCTGGCTTGTGTTGATAAAATGTGTTAGTTTGCGTCCAAAAAGCATTGAGTTTATTATATTGCGATTGCATGCGTCCATCACATAGGAACAGCTGACTTTTGTGTTTCTATGTAGAATATGCGTTGACGCAAGGCAAAAATTGTGATCATAGGAAATTATTGGTCGAGTGCAGCATTACCGCAAGGCTTTACTGTGATTGTGTTCGAAAAGCTTTGCTCAAGAAGGATTGTCGCAACCTGGTCAGTGCAACTTGGTGGGCGCATCTGAGCGAGAGGCATAATTAATCGCGATGGGACAGAAAGCTGATGACGGTCGAATCCGAATTAAATTGACAACGATAACAAGTACATTCAGATTTTCGGTGACAAATATTCGACGCATCAGTCAGGGAATTAAAGTCACCCATCTGAGTAATCATAAGAGATAAGCTGCCTTCACCCCGAAGCTCTATAAATACCAAAGGCATCCTTCAGAAAAGGGGTTCACTAGTTCATCATCTTACGAGTTCACATTTATGTTGATAGTTAGCCTTGTTCTTGGATTTTCTTTCATTTTAAGGTGGATGCGAGAGGAGAGTGTCAGAAGCTTCACAGACAGAGAGAGGGCCGACGCCTACGGAACCACGAATATCTTTTGAACTGAATAAAGATTGATAGTGTAAAAGCCTCAGTCAACAAGGAATTGCTACTAGGCTCTCTACCTTTATCTTCCATTGCTATTTATTCTCAAAATTATTTATAAAAATGGAATTTTCTTCTCTATATTTGTTCACTCTCTGTTATTTACGGATGAGTAGCTAAATCTGTTGAATGGGTTGAGAAGCACTTAGCTAGCTTAACTGGGGATCTTCATTCTATGTGATTATCTTGTATTATGTATGCTTCATTCGTCCATTAGAGATACTCAGGAGGATAGTCTAAGGACAGGATCTAGGCTTGGGAAAGTCAGGTTAGAATCTAGGATCGGGAGAGTAAGATTAGAACGCATAATCAAGAGATAGGAGCTTAGGAATAAGCACTGTTTGCTATTAAGTCATCGCATGCATCCTAGAGATAGGATATGATTGTATGCGGTCACCTTGCCTTTATGCATCTTGCATCATCACATCGGACAAGAGTAGAGACATAGGAATAAGCTCTATGGACAAAAACACATGCGTCCTAGACTTAGGAGCATCGCATTTGCATTGGAAAATGACTTGTTGTGCATAGTTGTAGCATGATCGCATAGTTTGACGCATTCCGAAGTAACTCTATCTAAAGACCTTCTCAACCCGTTCATCCACATACTCAATGCATCTATCACGGAACATGACATTTCTCAAATCCACCGCATTTATTTATTTTTCATCACCGCAAACAACAACCTCAACAACTATTGATTTATCCGGATACCGCAAAGTTTTCTAAAAATTACCCACGCAACCTGTTTTCACAAGTCCCTGAGTTCGACCCTGGACTTACCAGGAAACTCAGTGGAGTTTACACTTAGATTCCGTTGAGGAAACTTGAGCGCTCAATGCATTTTTCACCATTGCATTTCATCCACATTTTCACATAATAAAATAATGCATCACTCGCCAGTAACATTTGATCTCTCTCTCATTCTTGGTTCTCTCTCTCCCTTTCGACTGATCGAAGTTGAAGACACTTGCGGCCAAACCATCTCGCCATCTAGTCACTTCATGTCAACATAAATTTTTTAAGAACATAATAAACCTAAAGGCAAAACCTAAATTAAACCATATAAATGGAATCAATTGAATGAAAACACTCCATATCAAAATGAAACAAAAAATACATACAACTTCCACATGACACAATTAAAATAATAGTATATTAGTTGCAAAATGATATACTTTACATAAAATATATCAGTTTACTGACATAAAAAAATAAAAATATATTGATTAATGTAACAAATATAAAGTATATTAGGTATATTGATAACTGGTAGAAATAAAAGTTATTAAAACTCAAATTATTAAAACAATGGGAGAAAGTGGGGGTGAAAAAGGCAATATTACGATTGTATGCGCTAAATTAAAAGAAAAATTGTGATCACTAATGCTTATCGCATAAAAGAAGTTAAATTGCGTTATTTTGTGCAGGAACAATGTGATAGCGCGTTCTGAGTTTGCGATCCAAGGGTACCTCAAAGATGATTACGTGATGACCTTACATAAAGGCGGTGGCCTACTGTAATAAAACGTGATGGGACGTAAAGTCGATAATGGTCAGATCAGAAATTCAGTTGACGGCCATTGAAGACCATACCGTTGTAAATGCATTGAACTTCCGGTGACTATCAGACGGTGCAATAGGGTATGGAAATTAATGTTGCCCATCCACGCAATCATTAATGAGAAGAATTATTTTTTCTGGAAGTCTATAAATATCCAATGCTACCAAACCAAGAAGACTTCCAAGCGAAGCAAAGCGAGGCAAAGCTGAAGGAAGAGAATTCTTGAGAAGAAATTAATTTTCGGAGAGGTCGAGAGACTGTCGGAAAAAGCATGGAGGAGAGACACCAAACCCTTGCAAGAGCAAGAGTTTACAACTTAGAAAAGAACTGAAGTGACAAGAGTAGTGTAAACGCCAGAGGAGTTTACAACTTAGAAAAGAACTGAAGTGAGAAGACAGTGCTTACCTGGCTTGATACACACACCATTTATTGTTTTGTACTTAAACACTTTATTTCCATGAATGGAAACTTCATTTCAATTTATATTCAATCTCTTCACACCATACATGAATAGCTAAATTTGTGAATGGGTTGAGTAGTACTTAGCTAGCATGACTTAATCTATGCACTTTATGCGATCATCTTGTCTTATGTATGCTTCATTCATCATTTGGAGTACTTGAGAGACTAGTCTAAAGATAGAATCTAGGCTTGAAAGAGTCGGATTAGATCGCATAAGCAAGAGTAGAGACTTAGAAATAAGTTCTATCTGCTGCATTCCATACATATTGCATGCGTCCTAGACATAGGAAATGTGTCATTATGTATTGAGAAATGTAGGGCTTAATATTTGTATATAGCATGATTGCATGAGTTGTACAATATCTTAAGAAATGCTAGCAAAACCTCTTCTCAACCCCTTTATCGCATATTTGTTAATACACCACCCTTTCATTGTTGTGCATTTAATTCCATCTCATTAGAAAATCAAAGTTAAATCACCATCTACTTCTTATCACCATCGCAATAAGATCAGAGAGTCTGTCACATATCTATTTAGTAATCCTTGCGTTCAACCCTGGACGTACCAAGACCCTAAGAAGACTTATACTTGGGTTTTGTTAGGAAAACTTGCATGATCATCGCATCCACACATCCTTTCATCGCATGATAAATCAACACATCATATACCCATATTCATACACGAATAAATGAAAAATTGGACAATAAAAAATGGAAATTATTATTATTATTATTATTATTTTGTTGCTACTAGATTTGTAAATGCCCTTGTGTGTGTATATATATTCAATATCCATTAGAATTTCTTCACTAAAATAAGAGATCTTGTGGATTGTTATTATTCACTAGAAGAATTTTGGGCTTTAATATCGGTTTTAAACCAACATTAAAGGGCTTTAATATCGGTTGACAACTGACATTAAAGATAGTGTTATTAAAGCCTTTTAATGACAGTTGTCTTTAATGTCAGTTTTAAACCGACATTAAAGGGCTTTAATAACACTGTCTTTCATGTTTGTTGCAACTGAAGCCCAAGAATCAAATGAAGCCCTTTAAACCAAAATTGAAGCCCATAATTTGTCCGTTTTATCAATTATTGTCTGTTGTTTTAAATTCCATTGCCGAATCCATTTTTTCGGTCAAAAAGTATAACATGACACATCATCATCGAACACTGTGGCTAGGACATATTATTTATGTATGGATTGCAAATCTATTACATTTAATCCACAAATTATGCTATAAAATTATAATTTAAAAGGTCATACAATAATTTAGCCCTTGAAAACACAAATTATAAGTAATACAAACATTATGATTTTACAAACATTATGAGTTTACTGTCCCTCTCTACTTGGTATTGTTGGATTTGATATCCTAAAACTCGTAGTTTGTAAATTAATAAACATATTCTGTTTTGTTTTTCGATAAAATTGTTATTGAAATTGTAATCTTGAATCCAATAAACTAAGGGCCTGAGGCTATTTCATGGTTCAGTCTTATGTAAACTCTTTACATAGGATGCCCCCACTTTCATGTTTCCACATGAACGGTTTAGGATCACATCATTTGTACTAACTACAAAGTTGGCCTCATTCATAGTGTCCCCAAAATAAGTCACCCAATCTTATTCATATACTATAGACTATTTTGGCTCTATATTTGAACTTGATCCACATTTATGCACTACATAAAGTTCAAACTACATTAAATAGCCTCAGAACCTTAGTTTATTGGATTCAAGATTACAATTTCAATAACAATTTTGTCGAAAAACAAAACAGAATATGTTTATTAATTTACAAACTACGAGTTTTAGGACATAAAATCCAACAAACTCCCACTTGGACTAAAACTCTTAGTGGAGTATCACAATGTTGAATTTAAGTGAGAAACATATGAGTACAATAAATATATGAATACAATAAACTAGAGCATATACCCAAAAGTTCTCCCACTTGTCCTAGTTTACAAACTTCATAGACCTAGATTCTGTAGGTGACCTTCAAACACTTTAGCCGTGAGGACCTTTGTAAAAGAATCAGCAATGTTTTGCTAAGAAGATATTTGGGTTGCTACAACGTCTTCACGATGTACAATCTCCCGGATCAGATGATATTTGGGCTCAATATGCTTTCCGCGCATGTGGCTTCTTGGTTCTCTTGAATTTGCAACTGCACCACTATTATCACAATATAGGGTAATAGGCAGATGCATATTTGAAACGACTTCCAAATCTATCAAGAATTTCCTCAACCATACTACTTCCTTTGTTGCTTCACATGTAGCTACATATTCAGCTTCCATTGTGGAGTCCGTAATATAGTTTCGCTTCACACTTCTCCACACTATTGCTCCTTCATTCATAATGAACACTGATCTTGATGTAGATTTTCTTGCATCTTTATCGGTTTGAAAATCAGAGTCAGTGTATCCAGTAAGAATCAAATCCTTAGTACCATACATGAGCATGTTGTTCCTTGTTCTCCTAAGATACTTGAGGATATTCTTAACGGAAGTCCAATGGTCATATCCAGGATTGGACTGATACCTATTGACTATCCCTACCGCGTAGCATATGTCAGGTCTAGTACATAATATTGCATTCATCAGGCTCCCTACTGCGGAAGCATAGGGAATGCGTCTCATATCCTCAACCTCATGAGGTGTCTTAGGACATTGATCCTTTGAAAAATGAATTCCATATCTGTAAGGTAACAGACCTCTTTTGGAATTCTACATCTTATACCAAGACAACATTTTGCCTATATTAGTTACTTGAGATATGGCTAGTGTTCTGTTTTTGTGGTTCCGAATAATCTAAATCCCGAGAACACACTACGCATTTCCTAAATCTTTCATTTGGAACTGCGTTTCTAGCCATTTCTTGATTCACTTAGGTAACCTACTTCATTCCCAATGAGTAGAATATCGTCAACATATAAAACTAAGAATGCTATAGTAGAATTGACGATCTTCTTGTAAACACAAGGCTCGTCAACATTCTGTTCAAAGCCATAAGATTTGATCACAGTATCAAATCTTATATTCCAAGATCTAG
>NC_052356.1:52384398-52389690 GCF_009727055.1 Benincasa hispida | reverse complement strand
CTTCGGCTGAGACAAACCTCTATGTTCTAACCTTGAGGGTGATACTCGTCCTTCTTTCATAGCTTTTTTCCATGAACTTTAGATATCTTGATATAAGAAGAAGCAGAATAATGATTAGTGAGACTTCACGTGAAATCCTAATATCGAGGTTGAGATATCATCCTCCACTAAACATGTCTCAGCCAACTAGTAATCTATTTACCTTGTGCTTCTTTCGAGGGCAGCGGCCTGAGGACATTCCTCAGTTAAGAAAATCTCAGGTCATTATACTAGTGTTTGAATTCAGATTTGTTTTCCATGATTGAGCTTAGTTGTTCATCGTTAAGTTTTTCGGAAGCTAATAGTTGACCTAAAGAGGTAGTCATGCTGGAAAAAAAAACATATCCTTTTTAGTAAAAAAAACATTAATCTTTTAAATCCAATCATGTTTAGCAAAAAAAAAAAATAAAAAAAAAATAAAAATAATGTACCCTTCATTATTATATTTTGCAACGATATTTCAACGGTTTAGAATAACCTCCACCGAGTGGTGATCGACTATTTCTTCATTGAACCAATAATATCTTGACTAGATACTATCACTAGAATAACTCTTATTCCTATAGTAACTCAGTTATCGCTACTTTGGTCAAGAATTTACTAACACTTAGTAATTCTTGTAAGTGTGACCCTCCATTTTAAGACCTCAAAGATCGGAATCATTATGCTCCCAAAGTTAGAAAGACAAGAATGAAAACGGACCTAAGAGACCCCATCAATTTCTAGAGTTTGCGGAGTTCCGAATCCTATTATACAGCCCTCCGATCGGTAAGGTCGCTCTAGGGCAGACATGCAGGTGCATTATAGGAATCTCACCGTGCGACCTAATGGAAGAGACCGTAGGATGTGTTGACACACTTCCTTCTCCCACTTACTATGAACACCCCTATTCACCTTGGTATTAACTCATGCAAACACTCTTCGAATGGAGTCTGCTACTAGGGCAGCCCAAAGGCAAGCATGAATCTGACGGTGTGAACTCTTAGGGACGCTAGAGCTAAAAGTACATTACTTCTCTCCAGCTGAAGTGTTGTAGACAGTTAGGGTATAAAATACTTAACGATACATTTCGACTAACTAAACATATCCTAAGTCTAGGTGATTCATCCTAGTATAACTTTTATACTGGATTTTTAACCTACGATGTCTAAGTGATAAACAAATTTTATTACCTCACACCGTTCACGCATGCTCATAAAATCGGTTTAACCTAACTCAGACGCCGACTCGATCTCCAGGTAATAGGTGTTTCGTGAATCGTCTTCACTTTTTACGTTCCAAATGCCGTTTTATGTATAAAACTGACTATTTTGTTAGTTGATGACCTAGGTAACTTAATCTTAATCCTGAGCTAACTATGAACTTCTGTTCACTCAGAATTATCCTTAGATCTGCATAGGTGAGGGCAACTCATCATCGCTGGCCCAATAAGCCTCCCATTTTAGGGGTAAGATTAGGTGGATAGATGGGAACATAGGGTGCAAGACGGCATTCACTCCTACCCGTTATAGGGATAGTAGATAGGTTGTTCTCTTTAGTACTGAATCCAGGTCTTGAACAATGGGTTCCACCCTCTCCTTGGCCTGAGAGGGATTCGGTTTATAGGTTGGACCTTATACCAATTATTCATTAGAGGATCAGTGAAACTTCAGGAAAAGACGTAGTCTTGGGGGTAAAACGATTTTTCTGACCCANATAGAGCCAGAAGTTGCGTCGACCTCAAAGCCAACAGAGAAGGGGACCGTGAGAGTGCAGTTACCACCTTTCCCGCAGAGACTAAGAAAGAAAAAGAATGAAGAGGTACAGTACCAATGTTTCCTGTCTATGTTAAAACAATTACATATTAATATTCCATTAAGTGAAACGATTGAGGATATGCCTGCCTATGCAAACTTTCTGAAGGATATGATAACCAAGAAGAGGAGAGCTGGTAAGTTTACCACGGTGGCGTTAACGCAAAGTTCAAAATCAATAATTCCTACTATACCATTCTCCATAGGAGGACTGTACATCAGGCAAGCCTTATGTCACCTTGAAGCCAGCATCAAATTCATGCCTTTGTCGATCTTTAAACAGCTAAACGTGGGGCAACTTGCACCCATAACCATGACTCCCCAACTGGTCGATAGATCTCTAGTGTATCTAGAAGGAAAAGTGAAGGACGTGTTGATCACCATTGACAAATTTATCATACCAGCCGACTTCATCATTTTGGATTACGAGGTTGACGAGGATGTGCCCATCATCTTGGGGCGACCATTTTTATCAACATGTCGTGTCCAGATTGATATGCATAAAGGGAAGATCACTTTGAGCATAATGGACAGAAGCTCAAGTTCAACATAATTCGTGCTATGAAGTTTCATGACGAAGAAGACCTGCATGACTCAAATGACGACCAGAATTTGATTGAAGAAGAGAAGTTTAACGAAGAGAATGAAGAAGAGGATACAAGCGCATCCATTGCTGCCTGTAATGCGATCATTACAAAAACGAGCAAGGAAGAAGAGATGATCGCAAACCGAGAAGAAGAGCCAACAGAAAAAAAAAAGAAAGAAAAACAACGCAACCGTTCCTAGTAGAACCACCAATATTAGAATTAAAAACCCTGCCGACCCATTTAAAGTACGCACTTTTGGAGCAGAATGAGAAGTTGGCTGGACGCTCGCCGACATTCAAGGAATCAGCCCAGCGTACTATATGCACCACATTCCTCTCGAAGAAGGCCATAAGGCAACGATCGAACATCAGCGTAGGCTCAACCATGCGATGAAAGAGGTCGTTAAAAAGGAGATCATTAAATGGTTAGATGCGGGCATTATTTATCCTATAGCAGATAGCACGTGGGTCAGTCCCATGCAGTGTATGCCGAAAAAAGGTGGCATGACGGTAGTCCCGAACGAAAACAATGAATTAATACTGGAAAGAACCGTCATTGGGTGGTGCATTTGCATGGACTACCACAAGCTGAATGCGGCAACCAAGAAAGATCATTTCCCCTACCGTTCATTGATCAAATGCTAGACCATCTAGCTAGAAATGACTTTTACTGCTTTTTGGATGGCTATGTTAGGTATAACCAAACTATGATAGCTCCAGAAGACCAAGACAAGACCACATTCACCTACCCATATGGGACCTTTGCTTTCCGCCGCATGCCATTTGGCCTCTGCAATGTGCCAAGCACGTTCCAAAGGTGCATGATGGCCATCTTTTCAGACTATCTTGAGGACTCTGTTGAAATCTTTATGGACGACTTCTCTGTTTGTGGGAACACCTATGAAGTTTGTCTAGCCAACCTGGAGAAGATATTGAAGAGATGCGAAGAGACGAATCTGGTGCTCAATTGGGAAAAATGCCATTTCATGGTAAAGAAGGGCATAGTGTTGGGGCACAAGGTTTCCCAGGACGAGTTGGAGGTGGATAAATAAAAAATCGAAGCAATTGAAAAACTTCCACCTCCAACAAGCGTGAAGGTTGTATGAAGTTTCTTGAGGCACGCTAGATTCTATAAACGCTTTGTCAGAGACTTTTCAAAAATAGCACGACCACTGACTGCGTTGTTAGAAGTTGATAGAAAATTTGATTTTGAAGACAATTGTCTCAACGCATTAAGAGTTTTGAAGAATGCGCTGATTACCACACCCGTGTTAATTGCACCTGATTGGACACTGCCTTTTGAAATAATGTGCGATGCAAGTGGGTATGCGATGGGAGCAACTTTGGCATAAAAGAGAAAAACAATCTTAAATCTCATCGTATATCCGAGTAAGACATTATATCCTACTCACACCAATTACACCACCACAGAGAAATAGCTTCTTACGGTAATTTTTTCATTGGAAAAATTTTGAGCATATCAGCTGGGAACAAATGTATTCATCCATACTGATCATTCAGCAATAAAGTACTTAATGACAAAGAAGGATGCAAAGCCGAGGTTGATCGGGTGGATTCTCCTCCTTCAATAATTTGACATAGAAATAATTGATCGCAAAGGGACGGAGAACCAAGTTGCGGATCACTTGTCCAGATTGGGAAAATCCTGAGGTTGACCGCAATGAGTCAAAAGTAAATGCGGTGTTCCCAAATGAAGAACTGCCATGGTACGCTGACATAGTCAACTATTAGGTTTNGGATAAATCCACTAACTAAATAGTGGGCTAGGTGTTAGCTTATAGTGGATACATTAAACTCACTTAGATAGTAGATTCTAGATGTTGGGTCTTTATGGATTTGGTTCATGCAATTGTTGCATGGTTTTTTTCTATAAATTGTACTTCGAATTTGGATTAAAAACTTTTGGCCATTTTTCCAAAATTATTTTCAAAATTGGGCTGGAAAAATAAAAAATCCAAACCAAAATTCATTCTTATTTTCCATCTCTTTTCTCTCTCTCGGTTTTCTTCATCCATTGGGTCCCACAACCCAGTTCTGAGTCCAGAGGATAGTAGATCAACTCTAGTGGTGGTTCGAAAGAGTTCGGGTCCAGATTCAACGAGGAAAAGCATTGATCGGGAGCTACAAAGGTTGTATCCCATCCCTTTTATTTACTGTTTTTCCTTCAAATTGCATGTTGAATTCATTTTGATTAAAAGCAATTAGAGTGTAATTAGATTCTTATTCCACTGCGTATGTCTCGTATTCCATCAGGTATGTATGGATCCCTTCATAATTCTTCTTGAACAGACCCCCCCCAACTTCAGCAGTGTCTGGTTATAGGCATCTTTGTCTGACCATTGTTTTTCAAAGGATCACAAATAAAAAAGATTTAAGACAAAGGATTGAAAGCGAAAATGTGATCAGAATTCATATTCAACTAACCAATCAATCGTTTAGTTCCTGCATCTATCACTTAGCTTCAGCGGCCCATTGTGTAGCTCAAACATTTAGTAAACAATCTCGTGCATAGGCTATCGTTTAGCTAACGCATCCATCGTTTACCCCTATCGTTTAGCATTTTGCCTATCATGTAGCACGTCTGCTTATCGTCTAGCGCAGCATGGCTATCGTCTAGCGCTCACGCCCATCACGTAGTGCCATCGTGTAGTCTATCGCTTAGTGCCCACGCATCTCTTTAACGCTCAACGCTGCCGTCTAATACTACCGTTTAGCGCTATCGTCCAGCTTCTACGCTTATCGTTTAGCGTTTACACTAATCATGCAATACTTTGCCTATCATATAGCCCGATCGTCTAGTGCGTCACTCCTCATCATTTAACGCCATGCGCATATCTACACGATTGTCTAGCA
>NC_052356.1:52250506-52383767 GCF_009727055.1 Benincasa hispida | reverse complement strand
TGCGCATGGTCACTTAGCTCTGCGCCATCTGCCTATACGATCATCTAACGCTCATCGTTTATTAGCTCTCTTCGCATTGCCTACATAATACACTCACTGCCCAGATCTAACCACTGACACTCGTAGTTTAGACTGCCCTGCCATTGCTACACGATACGTCTAGTTGCCCACCTAACACGATCGCCGACTAACTAATTACTTTTTTAGCTCCCTATTCAATTGCTATACCAGATCGTTCAATGTCCAAGCGCCCGCCTACACGATCGCCTACCTCCTCATTCATTTAGCGCCGTCATTACTTAGCGATTCATCTACGCTCATCGTGTAGCACTGCTCATTTGGCTACACGGATGTCCACCCAAACGCCTTACGCTTAACATTTCGCTTCACTTGCTCTTGCTCACACACCCAATGCATGAGTCAATAAGAGAGAAGTGAGAAAGAAGAGGGTCTGAAGATGGAAGTGTGAAAATGAGAGGAAAAAGAAAATAGGGGGGAGAGTGAAGAGGGAAAAATGAAAAAAATTGGGGGAAAATAGAAAATAGGGGGAGAGTGAAGAGGAAAAAATTAAGTGGGTTTTTAATGTCGATTTAAAACCGACATTAAAGGTACCCCTACAATGTCGGTGTAAAACTGACATTAAAGATTTTCTTTTTAAAAAAAACAAAACCGACATTATACATTTAATTTCACTTTTTTCAACCGATATTAAAGTCCAAAATTCTTGTAGTGATTTAGATTTATGGATTGTTATTATTGAGATTGAGAATTTATTGCTGACGGAGGAGTTATTATATTAGTCTTTTTGTTAGATTTATTTATTTTTTATTATTATTATCTAAAGACTTATATGAGGGTTTTTTATTATTTATTTATTTTTTCTTTTGTGTTAGACGGCAATTGTTATTATTCAATAAAATAGACGATTGCCAGGCCTTATTGTTCTGTCCCTACTATTTCTTTATTGATATGTGTTCAGTCGTCCTAATTAGACGATTGCCAGCCCTTATTCTTCTGTCCCTACTATTTATTTATTGCTAAGTATTATGACATTCTAATTAATATCATCTAATCAACGTAATTTTTCTTTTTTTATTTTTGAAGTCGTAAATTATATAATATATTTTCATTTTTCAATTAATTAAATAGATCAATATCGTCATTCTTTACAAAGTCAACCCGACTCCATGTGAATATTGAAAATACAACCCCACCTTATTACGCAATTTTGGCGTTTAATATATATATATACACACATACATACAAACTAGAAAATTAATTGGACGTAGGGAAAAACGACGATGTAGAACTTAATTTTGTGTAAGAATTGTTGTTTTCTTTTTTTCTAATTTGAATTTGTGAGTTGGAGAAGATTATTCCATATAAAGGCACATATATTTAATATTAGTGAATCAACGTATCAAAAAGTAAAAACAAATATTGTCCAAAATCTAGAGTTTGAATAGATGAAATTTAAAAGTTAGGGTATAAGTTAGTTAAATTACATCAAACAAAATAACAGAGATTAGAAAGACAGGATTTTTAAAGATGAATAGTTTGGTGTATGTCGAGGTACACTATCTTAATGCATCCTACTATCATCACGTAATTATAATTCTTCAAAAAGAATAATGATTAGGTTCAACTTAGACAGTAGGTGTATCATGTAGTCCTCTTTGTAATATAGTAAGAAATTAAAAATAATTCTATTTTTTTTCAAAAAAATATTTGTTACATAGCAAATTTTAATTGAGTAATTGAAAAGCACTAAAAAAAGTGTTTACTTTGCTTCTAGTTTAGAATTCTTATATATATTAGATGTGTTTGCTAGTGTTTTTTACGGATTTAGCAATAAAACAAGATTCGAGAGTCAAAAGAACAAAACCAGGCCAAATTTCCCAAGAAAAGAGAGAGAAAAAAATGAATATGAAAGAAAATGGGAAGGCACTGCAACGCTACACGGCACTTTCGCGACACCATCCACAGAAGCAACATAAAGGGGGGAGTGCCACGGCACGACAATAGAGCGTCCTAGAGCTGGACAACTGTTGCGGCACCAGAGTTATTGTTTGGGAAAAAAATTAGTTTTGGAAAATTTTCTCTACAAATACAAGGGGTTTTCAACAATCCAAACCATGAAATTCCAGAGACATAAACTGAGTTTTTGCTGCAAAAGAGAGTAGAGAATGTGAGGAAAAGAGTTTGGAGGTTATTCGAGATCCCACGGTGCAGATAATGAAAGGTCTTGTTTTTTTTTTTTGAAAAAAACAACATATCAAATTGATAGTAATGTAATAAAAATTGTAAAAAATAACACGTTTAAATTTTTACCTTATAAAACTAGCATCTTTTTTTAAAACTCGTAAAAATAGTGTTGTCGGTCCATCTCATACGAGATCGACTACAAGATTTTAGTTAAAAAATTAACGTTTTTTGACTTATCGATTGTTTGAAACTTTCTCGCTACATCTCACCAAATTATATATCGAGATTATGTACATCTCGATTTTAATATCGGGCAAAATAACACCGAGATTTTATATATTTGAGCTTTCTCGGTGAAATCTTGGGCATAATTAATACCGAGATTCTATATATTTGAGCTTTCGGTGAAATCTCGGGCATAATTAACACTGAAATTCATATATTTAAGCTTTCTCGGTGGAATCTCAGACGGATTAATACCAAGATTCAGTATATATCCCGGGTATAATCTTACCCGATTTTTCAAAAATTTTGATCTTTCACAAAATTTAAAAATGTTGAATCAATTTGGAAAATCTATTTTGATAATTAGAAAACCCATTTAGAATTTTGGAAATTCATATAATTTTGAAAACATAAATTATACTAAAGATTTGAAAAATTACATAATAATTTGATACAATATTGAGTAAACATAATCGAAATTTGAGAAAATTTGAAAATAATATAAGATTTTGTATAAGATTTGGGAAGATTACATAAAATAGTAAATCTCGGTAGGTAATCAAAGATGTACGAAGAAGTCTCAAAACAATCGATGAGTTAGAAAAAGTTGATTTTTTAACACGAGATCGATCGAGAAAAACAATTTTTACGAGTTTTGAAAAAAATCTAATCATGCTATTTCTAATAATTTCCTAAAAATAAATGGATTATTATAAAAGTGAGTATGTCAACTGTCGGTGGGGTCACAAGCTTCGTAGTTGGGGATAACCAGTGAAGGTTTGGGCATTTGTCCATTTCCCATCTGATCAAAGAATTGAGAGGTGAAGGACCAAGCGAGTGAGAGAGAAATGGAGGGAAGGGGAATTATGAGTCCCAAAAGATCCCGATTTTCTCCGAAAATGACCAAAAAGGGTACTCCACAGCCAGCAAAACCAGCCAAGAACAAACATCCCAGAAATGTTACTGGATCCAAAATAGAAGTCACTCCAATTCCAAACCCAACGCCACCAAGGGCAGCCACAAATCCTAGTCCAAACCACAGCAAAACTCAGTCCAGATCGGAACCATCGTCCCCGATTCCACCTCCAACTCCAACTCCGACGACAAGAAGTCAACCCACCACCCCTTCTTCTTCAAATACCAATGTTGTAAGACAAGGTGGACTCTCCTTTGATAACCCTTCTGTTTCAAAATCCTTTCATTCTCCAAAAGATTATCACAAAAGTTCTCCGGGCTCTTGGTTGGGTCTTCAGAAAGATGTCAACACTAGTCCTGATCCTTCTTCCCCTGCTTCTTCTCATACTGCTTCTGATCTTAGTGATCGCTTGTTACAACGCCTTTCTTTTGACGGTCAGCTTTCGTATTACTTCACACCTTTTTTTTTTTTCTTTTGTAAAATTTTCATCCTACACTCATGAATCTCAACTCCATCCAAACATTTGTAAACTATTATAGGTTTCAAATTCAAGTACTATATATAAATATATATACTTAAAAGGCTGTCAGATGGTATACCATTAAATTTACCTTCACCTATAAATTTAAGTTTTTGGGTCAACTGGTGGTTTAATATGATAACAGATCAAGTAGTCCAAGAGATGTTGTGTTTCCACTTGTTGGGTCTTCTTTATATTTCAAGCCCACAAGTGAAAAGGTATTAGATGATATATAATATTAAATTTACTTCACGTATAAAAAGTTTTTATATCAATTGGTGATTTAAGAACCTTCTATACATTTAGGGTGGAATCAAAATTTGGTGAAAATTGAGGAACATTTTTATTTTAAAATTATAAATAAAAATATAAGCTTAATTAAATTACAAGTTAACTTGGCACTCCATCAATTTAATCAATGAAATTTTTATTTTATTTTTTAAATTTACATACCTACTGGAAACAAAATCACTTAAATCTAGTTTAAATGTTGTTAATTTAAACTTTTGTTTATCTGTAATAGATCGCGATGGATGAAATTTTGCTATATCATATAAATATTTTATTTATTTTGTTATACTTAAAAATAACCCTTATAACAACTTAGTTATACTTATTGATTAGGCTTATTCAACCTTGCTTTTTTAGTTTAGTTGTGATATGTATATATATCTTCAAGCTATATGATCTAGTTTTGTTGATATTTTCTTTGAGTGGTTATAGATTTGGTTGAAATAATCTAGTACTCTTTCTAAAAGAAATCACATGTGTAGGTAAAGATGTTGCGGACATCCTTCAAGGAAAGTCAATATATGATATAATGGGCTCAAATAAAAAGGAAGAAACATCTCAAAGCATTGATGGTTTGAGAGTACTTCAAATTTACAAGGAAATTGCATCTCATCGCCAAGAAAACTTATTCGTTGAACCTTACTTCAGAAAGCTCAATGCATTATGGGATGAACTCTCATTCTATATTACTGATTTGGCTCAATGTTCCAGCGGCGGTGCAATTCAAAATGTTAGTGAGCTTACGGAGAGACAAAAGGTTGTGCAATTTCTTGTGGGATTAAATGATTCTTATGCCACAATTTGCGGCCAAATCCTTGTTAAGAGGCCATTTCCGACGGTGGAGGAAGCCTATTCTGAAATAATTGGAGAAGAAAAACGTAGGGAATTGGTTGCTGCATTAGAAACTGTGGCTGCAAAAGTAATCCAAAGCAATTGGCTTCTTAAAAATCAAAATAGTCGATCCAATAATAATCGTGGTATTGATCAAGAAGTTGATAATGCTAACCTTGGATCTCCTATGTGAAGTTGAAGATTTTCAGCTCAATGAAAATTCAGGGTTAATGTTTTATTTATTTTTTTATTTAAATTCCTTTTCCTTTCGGTCTTATTCATATGAATATTCTTTGCTTTTGCATCCTTAATATGTTTCATAATTGCTATTGAATTGCACTGTTCTGACACATTTTTTTTTTTTTTTTTTTTGTGTTTTCTCCATGAAGGTAAACTAGTCCAAACTATTGATCATCATGGTGAGACTTCACGAGGAAAATGTGTTACCTCTACAATGGTCGAGTCAGATAATGTATTTTACTTCTTCATTATGTGTGGCTTGTTTCAAGTGAATAAGAGTATTAATGTGACTCATTTATTCGAGCCCTTCTTGTAGAATTGGTAAAATAAGTTTAAAAAATTAGTCTATAATCTAGATTTATTATTTTTGTAAAAATAATAAAAAAGAAGCTCATCTCACTTGATACACTTAATACACTTTATGCATTTGATACACTACTAGTATACGTCTGATACACTTGTTACACTGTTGATATACACTTAATACATTTGATATACTATAAAAAATAACCAGTTATTTAAGTGTTTTAAAAAAAAAATCATAAAAATGATTTTTTTTAAAAAAACACTTTTTCCTCTAGTTATTTTAAACACGACCAAATTGTCAAAATGAGTATACTAAACTGAGTGTTAGTGAGTTTTAGGTTGAATCTCCGTAGCCAATAGTACCCTTGTGTACTTAAAAATGAAAAAAAAAATAATAATAACATCATTTAAAAAGGAAGAGAACAACAAAAGAGAAAAAAAACATAGCAAATATAAAAATTAAAGTGAGTAATAACTCATATTGCTACAAACAAAAAAAGAAAATACAAAAAGTATATAGAGTAAAAGAAAAACAAATACACAGCTAATATATTTTAAATGTGATATATTAGTTGACTGATATATCAAAAAAAGCGAGTGTTAAGAGGGCAAAATTGGAATACGGAATAAATAGAATTTTAAATTTAAAAATTTTGTCATGTCTACAATTTTTCATATGTTGAAGACTTATCTCTATATCACTCCTAACAAATTATCTTTATTAAATGCAATAAGAAGTGGAGAATGAAATTTTAAAATGATAATTGATAGTTAATTAAATTATTGCTTCGATTGACCCAAACCAAAGGAGGGTTGCTACAGTGCCTTTCTCTGCCTCAGGACATCGATCCCCATCGCCATGCTGATTCTTCAAGTTCTAGTTCTTTTTAATTTTTCCAATGGCTCACTTTCGTAACCTTCCTCGCTCTTGTTACATAAAGAAAAAAAATAAAGATATCAAATTAATCATTGACAAGCGCTCCCATGGAAACAAGGCCTTGCTCATAAAACTTGGCATACTAACTACAAACACACACTGTCGTAAATATTAAATTTGGGAGTATTTCAAGTATCATATCCAACGCGACTAGACTTAATTAGACAATGAAACTGATGGTTCACCAATTGAAGTGAATGATGATGAGCTTGTGTGCTAAATAAAAATGAATAATGATAATTGATAAACATGGATTATAGCTTAGTTTCAATTAAAAAAAAAGTCATATGCCTTGGACAATGCGGTCTTGTATTGAGCCCACATTTCATCGACAATAATTGGATCACATTCTGTTGGAAAGAAATTTTGGAGGTTGGAGGAAATTTGGAAGAGAATTGAGAAAGAGGCTACTTGTGTTATTGAGCATTTTTAATCTTTTTTGCCTTGATACAAATGGTAAAGGGTCCCTCTTATTTATACTAGTTGGCACTTTTAAATCTATGGCTAGAATTTTGCCAACACATTCATGATCTAGTGGCTACAACTGTTTATCTAGACTATTCTTTATAATTATACATTTTTCTCATATGTTCTATAGAATCCTAAAAGATGCTCTAAATATCTCGTACATGTAATTTCTCTAAAATATTATAATAATTAATACTTCTAGAAATTGAGGTTTTGTTTTGGACTAGGCCCAAATAACACTAACTCAAAATTGAGTTTACATTTCAACACTCCCTCTCAAACTTGATTTTGTTACTCTCGACAAATCTCTCAATCTTGTGAAGTCATCTTTTTAAGAGGTTTAGTGAAGATGTCGGTTGATCATGAACGTGAATTTGGAGTTTAAGAATTGGAGTTAAATAATCAAAAGGGTATAGACTACCAAACAAAGAAGATTCTTGAATTTGTGTATATAGAAAGTTTCGCATGATTATTGATCAGTCTCATCGTTATATATATTTATATCCGAAAATAATGGTGATATTTCACTCCTCACAAGGCCAACACGTAATTGAAAAACTTTTCAAAGGATAAGTTATTATTTTCATCTGTCTTTTTTGCTCCTTAGCAACGGAGCTTTGTATTGAGTATAATTTTAAAAAGAGAGATATTTATTAGTGGAAAGGGGCAATGATATTGTCATATTGGGTTGAGGAAAAGTTAACCAAATGTGTGAGACTACTTTTGAATAGTCACTGAAAGGAAAATCCGTAGTGTGCATATGGTTTATGTTCAGTTTTCCCTTTCACCCCACCACACTAACAGATCTGAAGCTTTTCAACATTTGAACTTAAGAACATCCAAGACCGAATTAAAACTCACCACACTAGCAATGAAGCTACCACGGCTGGCGAACGAGTGAAAAAGCTAGTGGCGACAAATTGCAAAAAATGTCGGCGGCTGGAGACTCTAACTGATGGCGAAATGCTGGCGGCTGGATGCACGTGGCAAGGCGGCACATCAAGTGGCGAGATCGACGAAACCCGGCAGCAGCAATGCTGGGATCTACTTGCTCTTGTTGAGACGTTTGTCATTATTAAATTTTATTTGTGGCATTTAGTGTGACTTTTGAGTTTTGTAACTTTTAGTTTTTTGTAACCAATAGTGATTTTTAAGTTATAGGAGTTATGTGAGTTATGAGATTTTTGTAACCATTGGCATTCCTATGGTTATGTTTGTAAGTCTATATAAAGGCATGCTTAGTTGAATTGAAAATATATCTCTCATTTTTCATATTTGTCCTCCACGTTTTTTTTTCTAACATCGTGGTATCAGAGCTAGTAGAAAATATTGAGAGAAAAATGGCCAACGGTGGGATAGGTTCACTTCAACTACCAATGCTTACCAAGCTCAACTATGACAATTGGAGCATCAAGATAAAAGCGTTACTAGGAGCACAAGACGTGTGGGAGATCGTGGAGAACCGTTTCCAAGAGGTAGAAGCTGGAGCCAATCAAGCGCAAAGAGATGCGTTAAAGGAGACAAGAAAGAAGGACAAGAAGGCCCCTTATATCTTGTATCAATCGGAGGACGAAGATACGTTTGAGATCATCGCCAATGCGGAGATGTCAAAGGCAGCATGGGACAACCTCCAATCGACTCATAGAAGAGCCGATCATGTGAAAAAGGTATGGTTGCAAACCTTACGTGGTGAGTTTGAATCTTTACAAATGAAGGAGACGGAGGTGATAGCAGAATATCACACAAAAGTAATGGCTGTCGTCAATCAATTGAGACGGAATGGTGAAGAAATCACCGATGTTCATGTCATGGAGAAGGTTCTACGAAGCCTAAATACAAAGTTCGAGATTATCGCCACGACAATAAAGGAGACATAGGATCTCGAGAACATGACAATTGAACAATTTATAGGCTCGTTACAAGCCTATGAGGAGAAAAGAAAAGGAGGATGGAGCAAACAGAGACCGTTGAACAACTTCTCCAACTCAAAATCAAGCAGGAGAATAGTCGTAGACATAGAAGAGGTCATCGTGGTCGAGGCCATGGTGGAAGAGGTGAAGCCAACACCGATGTTTCTCAAAACTCGTTTGAATCCTCAAGAGGAAGAGGAGGTCGAGGTCGTGGAAGACGTGGTGGAAGGTCTGGGAGAAATAAATCTCAGGTAAAATGTTATAATTGTAACAAATATGGACATTATGCGAATGAATGTTACTCATCTCAAACAGAGTCGATTGATCGAAAGCATCAGGACCGATCAACCGCTAGCACATCAAAAGCCCATCAAGGGAAATCCAATTATATAGAGGAGAATGGAACCTTATTTATGGTTTCAAAGGGAGAAGAAGAGAGTCAAGATAGTATGTGGTATCTTGACACAAGAGCCTCAAATCACATGTGTGGAAAACGCGAGATGTTTGTAGAGTTAATCGTGGAGAAAGGTAATATTGCCTTTGGAGACAATTCTTCGGCCGCAATCAAAGGAATAGGTAAAATTCTCATTCGGTTAAAAAATGGATAAAATCAATTTATCACAAATGTATATTACATTCCCAATGTAAAAAATAATATATTGAGTGTAGGACAATTGTTAGAGAAAGGTTTTGAAGTTCAAATGAAAAACAATTGTTTGTATTTGAGCGATAATCATGAGAGACTTATTGCTAAAGTCTCCATGACCAAAAATCGAATGTTTCCTTTGAATATATGTAATGATGTTCCAAAATGCTTGAAGACGTGTTATGAAGATCTCTCTTGGCTATGGCATCTACGGTTCGGGCATCTCAATTTTGGAAGTCTAGAAGATTTGTTGAAGAAGAAGATGGTACAAGGTTTACCACACATTCACAAGCCAAACCAAGTGTGTGAAGGATGTTTGCTTGGAAACATCATCGAAGTAGTTTTCCAAAGGAGTCTATGACAAGAGCAAAGAAGCCTCTAGAACTCATCCATGCCAATGTGTGTGGAATGATCAAACCAGAGTCTCATGGTAAAAGTAAATATTTCCTTCTCTTTATTGATGATTTTTCTAGAAAAACATGGGTGTACTTTTTGAAGGAAAAATCAGAAGTATTTGAAATCTTCAAGACATTTAAGGCACGTGTGGATAATGAAAGCAACCTTACAATTAAGGTCATGGGAACCAATCGAGGTGGTGAATTCACATAAAATGCGTTCAAACAATTTTGTGATGAAAAAGGCATCCAACGTCCATTAACAGTCCCAAGGACACTACAACAAAATGGCGTGGTGGAGAAGAAGAATCAGACAATCTTGAACATGGCAAGAAGCATGCTAAAGACAAAGAAGATGTCGAGGGAATTTTAGGCGGAGGCCATAGCTTATACAGTTTATTTGACAAATCTAGCACCACCCAAAAGTGTGCTTGACAAGACGCCTCAAGAAGCATGGAACGGAAGAAAGCCCGGGAATGGTCACTTCAAGATGTTTGGGAGTGTTGCATATACTCATGTGTCGGAAGAAAAAAGGACCAAGCTCGATGATCAAAGCGAGAAACACATCTTCATCGGCTATGATGCAAGTTTAAAGGGTTATCGTCTTTACAATGCTTTGGATGGGAAGATAATTATTAGTCGTGATGTTGTTTTTGATAAGGAAGCCTCTTGGAATTGGAATATACAAGAAGAGGATTATGATTTCCTTCCATATTTTGAAGAAGACGATGAAAATGAGCCGACCATGGATGAAATGGGTGAAGGTTTGTCCATTCCAGTGCCACCTCATTCGACCGATCGATCATCATCTGAAGATTCATCCAGCGATTCGGAGAACGAAATTGGCCCAAGAGGAACTCAAAGTCTATGGGAACTTAATGAGGTAAATGAAAATCAAAATGACATAATTCTCTATTGTCTTTTTTGTGATAGTGAACCTATTAGTTCCAAGAAGCCATTGCAAGCAAGAAATGGAAGGATGCAATGGATGAAGAAATTCGAGCGATAGAGAAAAATGACACATGGGAGTTGACCAAGATTCCAAAAGGACACAAACCGATCAGAGTAAAGTGGGTATACAAGACAAAGAGAAAAATCAATGGCAATGTTGAGAGGCACAAGGCGAGACTAATGGTAAAAGGGTGTAGCCAATGACATGGCATCGCCTATGATGAGGTATTTGACCCTATTGTTCGCCTTGAAACTATTCATTTGATTATTGCTTTGGCAGCCCATAATCATTGGAAGATACATTAAATGGATGTTAAATCGGCATTCTTGAACGAAATTCTTGAGGAAGAGGTCTATGTGGAACAACCATTGGGTTATAAAGTCAAGGGTGAAGAAGATAAAGTGCTTCGACTGAAGAAGGCACTTTATGGTTTAAAGCAAGCACCAAGAGCATGGAATTCGAAGATTGACAAGTACTTTCAAGAGAAGAAGTATATGAAGTGTCCTTATGAGCATGCCCTCTACATCAAAATGCAAGGTGAAAGCATACTAATCATTTGTTTATATGTTGATGATTTAGTATTTACCGGAAACAATCCTAGCATGTTTGATGAATTCAAAAGAGAGATGACAAAGGAGTTTGAAATGACGGACATTGGTCTCATGAGTTACTATCTTAGGATCAAGGTCAAATAAGGTTAAGATAGGATTTTTATATCCCAAGAGGGCTACGCTAAAGAAGTAATCAAGAAGTTCAATATGAATGATGCTAATCCAGTTGGAACACCGATGGAATGTGGAGTCAAAATCACCAAGCAAGATGGAGGAGAGAAGGTAAATTCTACATATTTTAAAAGCTTGGTTGGAAGTTTGAGATACTTGACACATACAAGACCGGATATTCTTTATTCGGTTGGAATTCTTAGTCGATTTATAGAGGAACCGACAACAACATATTGTAAAATGGCAAAAAGGATACTTCGCTAAATCAATGGGACGATTGGGTATGGTCTTTCCTATGTCTCTTCTAGCAATTTTGATATTGTTGGTTATTGTGATAGTGATTGGAGTAGTGATTTGGATGATCGAAAGAGTACTACGGGGTTTGTGTCTTTTATTGGTGAAACGACGTTCACATGGATGTCAAAAAAGCAACCCATAGTCACATTATCAACATGTGAGGTAGAGTACGTCGCAGCAACTTCATGTGTATGTCATGTAATTTGGCTAAGAAACTTAGTGAAGGAGTTGAAGTTTCAAATGGAAGGTCCAATGGAGATTTTTGTGAACAAAATATGGGTCATTGCCTTAGCCAAAAATATGGTATTTCATGGGAGAAACAAGCACATTGATACCCAATTTCACTAAATTCGGGATTGCATTATGAAGAAAGAAGTGGAACTCAAATATATCAAGTCACAAGATCAAGCGGTGGACATTTTCACAAAGCCCCTCAAGTTGGAGATTCTTATTAAAATGAGGAGTTTACTTGGTGTAACAAATCAAGTTTAACGGGGGGGTGTTGAAACGTTTGTCACTATTAAACTTTATTTGTGGCATTTAGTGTAACTTTTGGGTTTTGTAACTTTTAGTTTTTTGTAACCAATAGTGATTTTTAAGTTATAGGACTTATGTGAGTTATGAGTATTTGATGACATTTTTAAGTTATAGGAGTTATGTGAGTTAAGAGATTTTTGTAACCATTGGCATTCCTATGGTTATGTTTGTAAGCCTATATAAAGGCATGCTTAGTTGAATGAAAAATATATCTCTCACTTTTCATATTTTTCCTCCACGTTTTTTTTTCTAACAGCTTTGCGGCTGATGAAACCCAACGACGCTGCTAATCGAAGTGGCCAAATGAACGGTAACTTTATGTGTGGCTCTTGTAGTGGCATGTGGCATGGGTAATCAGAGTACTCAGCTGAGAGATGAGAGAGATGGTTGTACGAACTGATGGGAGACGAAAGAGAGAGGTGAAACTTCTTCTTTTTTTCTTTAACCTTAACATGAACACAAATAAATATATATATAATAAGATAAACCTAGTTTATATATATGTGTGTGTGTGTGTATGTATACCAAATCACAAATTCATTCCAATACATCCAAACACTTACCCGAAGTGTTTGCTCATATCGACGCTTCGTTTGGGCCTCGACCAACTTGCCTGAAAAGAAAAACAAAGAGGAACAAGAACACTCATAAAACTATAAGAAGCTCTTATTTGATAGAGGTAGTGCAACTGTACGACGAATCCGGTGGAGGACTGACCAGATCTGGTGAAGGATTGGCTGGATATGGCATCAAGATTGATCGGATCTGGCGTGAGGCTAGGCTGGGCGACTGGCATGAATCTAGTGGAGGACTGACTAATAGGCGCTATATAATGGCTGACCGGTGGGCGTCTGACGTAGATCCGGTGGCTTATGGTTTGAATCTGGTAGGCGTCTGGCACGGATTCAGTGGCGTCTAGTATAGATCCAGTGGCGTCTGGTGCAGATCTGGTGGAGGACTAACTGGATCTAGCGCGACTCCAAATGAGGTTGGGCGTCTGGCGCAGATCCAGTGGAGGACTGACCGGTGGAGGATGTATGATGGCTGACGGGGATTCGATGGCGTCTGGTGAAGATCTGGTGGGCATCTGGCATGTATCTGGTGGCATCTAGCACGGGTTCGATGGTGTCTAGCATGGATCTAGTGGAGGACTAACCAAAGGAGTTGTACAGTGGTCGAACGGTGCTACGAAGAAAAGGTTTCGGGGGGAAGTGGGGTTGCGAGAGAGAAAACAAATAAGGGGGAAAGTTTTATTTGGTAATTCTTTTTTACTTATTTAAAATAATAAGTTAATTAATTTTTGTAGGAGAGAAACAAAATTTAAGAGAGAAATGAAAATAGGGGAAGGAGGGAAACAAAAAATAGAGATTAAAAAAATATTATTTTTTATATTTTACTTGACACGAAAAATATGTCAAGTAAGAGCTTCTTATATTTGACACAAATAACGTGTCAAGCAATCCCTTATATTATTTGACACGAAAAATGTGTCAAGTAATAGTTCGTGTGAAAATATCTGAAACATTTCATCAAACTCTGCGTTTTTAACCCTTTTACTTGATATTTTCTTTTCTAAAAGATCATTACGTGACCTTTTTTTTATAAAGAAACGTCAAGTAATTAAAAACTACAAGTGTCAAGTAATGTAGATTTTGTAGTAATGGATAAAGATGTCTTTATCTTCTTGGTTTACATCAATACCAAGGTAGTATGACATGAGCCCGATGTGGGTCATCTAAAACTCGTTCATCATCTCTTCTTTAAACTTGCTGAACATGCTTGGATTGCTACCTGTAAAGATCAACTCATCTACATATAAGCATACAATCCATACATCATTATTTGGACTTTAATGTAAAGTGCATGCTCATATGGATGCTTGATGAAATTTCTTTGGTGTAGATACTTGTCTCTTTGAGCATTCCAGGTTCTTGGAGCTTACTTTAGTGCATAAAGTGCCTTTTTCAGCTTCAAGACTTTCTCTTGTTTTCTTTCAACTTTATAGCCTTGATGTTGCTCAATGTAGATTTTCCCTCTAGTACTCCATTGAGGAAGGCAGATTTCATATCCATTTAATGGATTCTCCAATTGTTTTGAGCTACTAATGAAATTATTAATCTAACAGTTTTAAGTTCAAAAACAGGAGTAAATACCTCATCATAATCGATGCCAGCTCTTTGACTAACCTTTCGCTACTAGTCTTGCCTTGCATCTTTCAACTTCTCCTCTTACGTTCTTCTTGGCTTTGTAAACCCATTTCACACCAATCGCCTTGTGAACTTTAGGAAGTGAGACGAGCTCCTAAGTTTCGTTCTTCTTGATTTCATTAATCTCTTCTTCCATAGCTCTTTTCCAATTTGGATTCTCCATAGCATCATAAAAGTTCATGGGCTCACAATCGGCAAAAAGACAAAATAAAGAAAGATTATCTTGATTTTTAGTTACCTCATAAATTTCTTGTAAGCTTCTGAAGCGATGAACACTTGAGATTGAGCTTCTGTCCTCTTGAGAACTTTAAGTTGGCGAACCTGGTGGCATATAAGGATCCCCTCTTGTTTGCACTGTACTTATTTGCTCCATGTCATTTTCTTCGAAGTAGGGCAAGAAGTTGTAGTCTTCATCATGTCTTCCTTAATCCCATTCTCCTTCTTCATCGAATACTACATCTAGACTTAGGATTATCTTTCTTGTATCATTATTGCTGAGCTTGTAGCCTTTGGCATTTTAGTTATAACCGATGAAGATGTATTTCTCACTTTTATCATCAAATTTGCTTCTCTGTTCATCTGGTGTATGCACATGAGAAATTCTTCCAAAGACTTTGAGATAGGAAATCCTAGGTTTCCTTCCACTGTATGATTCTTGTGGCGTTTTTCCAGATACACCTCTTGTTTATGATCGATTGGATAGGTAGACTGCACATGCTACTGCTTCTGCTCAAAACTCTTTTGGCAGTTTCTTGCTTTTAAGCATACTTCCTACCATGTTTAAAATTGTTCTGTTCTTTCTTTCCACCACTCCATTTTGTTGAGGAGATCTTGGCACAGTCAAGGATCGATGAATTTCATGATCTTTGCAATATTTTTGGAATTCATTTGATGTGAATTCTCCTCCATGATCAGGGATTAAAACTTCTTGAAGTTCTCGAACACCTCTGATTTATGCTTTTAGAAATATACTCATATTTTTCTCAAAAAGTCATAAATGAAGAGAAGGAAATAGTTACTCTTACCAAGTGAACTTAGCTTGATCGGTCTGCACACATATGTATGTATGACTCCTTTGGGAAGCTTTTCTTGAACTTCTTACTAAGTAATCATCCTTCGCATAATTGATTAGGGTGGCTTATAGAAGTTAGCCCTTTCACCATTATCTTCTTGGAGAATGACTATAATCCCCCCAAAATTGAGATGCCCATATCTAAGATGCTGAAGCCAAAATGTATCTTTGTTACACATCTTGAGGAATCTTGCTATGTCATTTTGAATGTTGAGTATAAACATTCTATTTTTTGGTCATTAGCACCTTAGCAATTATATTACTTGCATTTTCTCTTATAGAAAGATTATTTTCTTTTAAACGAATGTCATAACCTTTCTCTCAGAGTAGGCCTAAACTCAAGATATTACTCTTCATATTTGGCATGTAATAAACATTTGAAATAAATTGGTGCTCAACATTCTTTCGTCGGATCACAATGTTACCTCTTCCTTTTACTTCTATCTTGGATTCATCTCCAAAGGCTACATTGACACTCATTGATTCATCAAGCTCCACAAACATGCTTATTTCTCCACACATATGGTTGCTTGCCCAAGTGTCTAGGTAGCATGTATTATTTTTGCCCCATTCATTACTCGTGCAAGCCATCAAAAAGGTGCCACATGAAGAAAATTTTTGAAAAAGATCCTTTGAGCGGAAGCAAGATCGTCTCAATTTCCATTTTTCATTGAATATAACTTTTACAGTTAAACAAGAACAAGATATGCATTTACATAACTTATAGCATGCAAAACTAAAGAAAAACTTAGGGTTTTAGAAACCCCTACCTTTAAAGATTACTTTTCAATAATCCCTTGAACAAGTCACAAACGGATCTTCTTCTCTACACGGATCTCCTTCTTCAAAAGGGACACCCCCACTTGAGAACCCTCTGTATTCTTAGTGTTAGTGAACGTTGATGAACCTTGTGTTTACAAAAAGATAGTCAACAGTTCGGTAGCTTTCTTAGTGTTTTATATAGACGATATACTACTCATTGGGAATGATTAGGTCTACTGACTGCAGTTAAGAACTAGCTAGTGACCCAATTCCAGATGAAAGATTTGGGAGAGGCTCAGTTTGTTCTTTGTATACAGATCTTTCAGGATTGTAAGAACAAAGTGCTAGCACTGTCTCAGGCGTCGTATATTGAAAAATCTTGCTCAAGTACTCGATGCAGAAGTCCAAAAGAGGCCTACGACCATTCAGGCATGAAGTCATTTTGTCTAAGGACATGTGTCCTAAGACGAGTCCCACATGCATCTGTCGTTGGCAGTTTAATATATGTGATGCTCTACACTAGTACAAACATCTGCTATACTATGGGAATAGTCAGTAGGTATCAGTCTAACCTAAGCTAGGGTCACTGGACCGCAGTTAAGAATATCCTCAAGTATCTTTGGAGAACGAGGGACTACATGTTTATGTATGGGTCTAGGGAATTGATCCTTACTAGATACACGGATTCTAATTTTCAGACTGATAAGGACTCTCAGAAGTCCACTTTAGGGTCAATATTTACTTCTAACGGTGGAGCTGTAGTGTGGCGAAGCACTAAGCAGGGGTGCATCACCGACTCCATGATGAAGGCCGAGTACGTAGCGGCTTGTGAAGTTGCTAAAGAAGTCGTCTGGTTTAGGAAGTTCTTGACAGAGCTGGAAGTTGTTCCAGATATATCTAGGCCCATAACCCTCTATTCTGAAAATAGTGGTGTTGTGGCGAACTCCAAGAAGCCCAGGAGTCATAGGTGCGAAATACACATAGAGCAAAAGTATCATCTGATCCGCGAGATAGTGCATCGAGGAGACTTGATCATCACGAAGATTGCCTCGGAGAAAAATGTTGTTGATTCGTTTATGAAGGCTCTCACGACTATAGTTTCGTGACCTGTAGTTTGTAAACAAATTTGTAAGAACATTTGTGATGTATAATATATATTATATTTACTTCACTTCTTGATTTTACACATTTAGATGTTTTTTTTTACCACAAATCAATAAACTTAATATTCCTGATTGTCTTTATGTAACTTAAGCATGTATGTAGTGACATATAAGTAGATCATATCTTAAGTGACAACCAAAATGGTCTGTAGTATATGGATATAGGAGGGAAACCTTATCCTGGTAACACTACAGACGCGGCCCGCTTTGTGGAATTATTACAAGTGTTGTGACTTGTCACAGATGATCTGATCCTGATCATTCGTGTAGGGGACATGCGAGCGGGGGCGTCCTATACAAAGAGTTTGTATAAGACCTGACCTCGAAGTATTAACGTCTCGTCATATAACTCCGTTCATGACTGAGACTTCACTTTACTAAGATGACCATAGGTAACATGAACTCAATCCTGAGTGAGTTGGGAACTGTTGCCATTGAGGGCGGTCCTTTGATTTGCATGGGTGTGAGTGGCTAAAACGCCGACTCAAACCTACCACTTTGGGAATTCTTCTGATTTGGGAGCTGGGAACTTAACTTCAAAAGATGGAGTTCACTCCTTCCCCGAAACAGGGGTAAATAGATAGATTGCTCTCTTAAGGGCTGATCTCGGGGCTTGAACGATGTGGCGCTACACACCTTCTCTTGGGTCGAGAGTTATTCACACATAGTAGGACTATGTTGTATTGTTCATTAGAGGGATCAGTGGTACTTAAGGAGTAAGATGTAACTACAGGGGCAAAATGGTAAATTTGTCTGCTATAATTACGAGCATCTATGAAGGGTCATCGTATTGATGATTGGTTATATCAATGGACATAGAAATATATCTATTGTAAGAAGAGTTCAACTGTCAATCTTTAGTAGAATGCCTGGCAGTTAACAGATAGTGGATATCGTGGCTAAAGAGTTTAGTCAGCTATTCACGTACCGTTGGAACTTCGAGCTATAGGTCCATAAGGTCCCCTTGGTAGCTTGGATACAAGTTGAGAATCAGTTTTTAAGTCTGTTTGAAATGTTCAAATTGACAAGAGGGATTTTGATTATATATGATATAATCGAACTAGTTAATTATATATGATATAATTAAATTTATGTATGAGATACATTAATTTAAAGGAAATTGGAGATAAATATGATTTATATCTAATGAAGGAAAAATAGTATGATTAATATATGATATTAATTCATAAGTTATGAATATGATGTGATGATATTCATTGTCTATTAATTGGATAGTTAAAGGGGTAATAGGACGACGTCTTCTGTTTTCATAACGAATGAGTAAGTTGAAAAATCACTTTGAGACACTTAAATAGCTCACAGTGTGTTGAGTATGGGATGCACAGACATTGTGTTGGAGAGTATCATTGCTTAGAAAAACCTGTGCTTATACGATAGTGCTTGAACGATCGGTTACCTATACGATAATGCTAAGCGATCGCTTAACGATTACACCCACGCGCGCTATTTACTAAACGATCGTTTACCTTTTTCTAAGTGATCGTTTATTATCCGATATTTACTAAACGATCGTATAGACAATCGCTTAGTTTTTTTCTACACGATCGTTTAGATGATCGCTTACCTTTTTCCTACACGATCGTATACTTCACCTAAACAATCAAGCATTTTGTCTATATGATAGACGAGCCTATCTCCCACGTGCTTGATCGTTGTATAGGATCTCCCTTCCTCCTTCCCTCTACCAAATCCAAATAAAGTCCACCCTTTGGATTCTCACTCCAAGAATACTGAGAGCTCTAAGTGGTGGTGTCATCTCTATTTTCTTTTGTTCATGTGGAGACTATTCGAGGTAAACGATTGGGTTTTGCTGAGCAATAGTTTACCGTCTCAGTAAAAGCAAGATTTTCTTTGAAGAATAAGTCTTCAACTGGTATGATCTCTCGATCTCTTATTTATTGTTCTTTTGAGCATGCCAATAATTTAGCATTATGAATGCATATTAGTATATTTAAATGTATATATGGAAGTTCTGTTACAATGAATTGGAAAGATTCGCTTCCGCTCGTAAGTACTCTTAAATAAGAGTTCCTTCACTAGGGATCCAGATCATTCGAGATCGTAAGAACAAGAGGTTGGCCTTGTCTCAGGCATCGTACATTGACAAGATGTTGAACAGGTTCTCGATGTAGAATTCCAAGTGGGGTTTATTACCCTTCGGGCATGAAATTATTTTGTCTAAGGAACAGTGTCCTAAGACACCTCAAGAGGATGAGAAAATGAGACGGATTCCCTATGCTTCGGCTGTTGGAAGCCTTATGTATGCAATGTTATATACTAGACCTGAAATTTGCTATGCAGTAGGGATTGTCAGTCGATATCAGTCCGATCCAAGATTAGATCACTGGACGGCAGTCAAAACGATTCTCAAGTATCTTCGGAGAATGAGAGACTATATGCTCGTGTATGGAGATAAGGATTTGATCCTTACAGGATACACAGACTCTGAGTTTCAGAACGATAGAGATTCTCGAAAAGTGACATCAGAGTCAGCGTACACTCTAAATGGAGGGCTGTAGCTAAGCGAAGCAGCAAACAAGGATGCATCGCGGACTCCGCTATGGAAGTCGAATACATAGCCCCTTGTGAAGCAACTAAAGAGGCTGTTTGGCTTAGAAAGTTCCTTACAGATTTGGAAGTTGTTCCAAATATGTCTTGGCCAATCACTTTCTATTGTCATAACAGCGGGGGTTGTGGTAGATTCTAAGGAACCTTGAAGTCACCGAAGAGGCAAGCATATTGAACGGAAGTATTATTTGATCACGGAGATTGTGCATCGCAGTGATATGATAGTCACGAAGATCGCGTCGGAGCACAATGTTGCTGATCCATTTACAAAGGCTCTCACGGCTAAAGTATTTGAGGGTCATTTGGAGAATCTGGGTCTACGGGACATGCGGCACCTTGTTTAGGGTAAGTGCGAGATGCTACTGGGGTATAGAGTATGCCCTAGTTTATTGTATATTGTACTGTTTTTATGTATTGTACATTAGTCTCCCAAGGCATTAGGACAAGTGGGAGATCATTGGGATTGGTGTCCCAATTCCTGGTAGTCTCGTAGTTTGTAAACATTTTGTACACACATTGTTATTAATAAAATAAGTGTTATTATATAAGCATTTCCTCAAAGCCAAATTAAATTTTGGCATATTCTAAATTTTATCTTAAATTCAAATCATCCAAATTGGGCCTTCTATCCTCAAAGCCAAATTAAATTAAGGATAAAGTTATCTTAAATTAAAAATTTGGCCATATTCCAAATTTCATACTAAATACAAAGTTCTAAATTTTTATCTCCAATTCAAATTAAATTGGAGATAAAACTTGAAACTTGTCATAAATTACAATTTTGACCATATTCAAAATTTCATTTTTAAAATAAAAATTCTTAAGTTTTTATCTCCAAATGAAAATAAATTAAGGATAGAACTTAAAATTTTTCTTAAATTAAAAATTTGATGATACTCCAAATTTCATTTTAAATTCAAATTTTTTATGGTTTTATCTCTAAATCAAATTAAATTTGCGTGAAGCTTGAAATTTTTCTTAAATTAAACTTTGGTCATATTCCAAATTTTTAAATTTAATTTTTTAAGTTTTTGCCTCCAAATCAAAATAAATTGGGGATGAAAACTTAGAAGTTTTTCTTAAAGTTTGGCCAGGTCCCAAACTTTATCACAAATTTTAATCAAACTTATACACTAAATTTATAGTTTGATTATTTGAACACATCAAGGTCAAGAATAAACTACATGTATCTCGATTCCAACTTTATCTTTTTCAAGATTCATCCACTCACATCCATGCATAAATCTCGAAAAGGGAGAATTTGTTGAAGGAGAAATTTTGGACCAACCAGAAATTGCCACGTCGTTTACTAAATTAACCATGAAATTCCAAAATATTAAATTTGGGACCAATTAGGAGTTACATGTGCCCCAAATTGAAGTTGAAGACAAATGCATGACGCAACGTGGTTTCATCATGACCGTTGAATTAGATAAATTAACTTGGTTCAATTTAATATTACTATTATTTAGGTTAAAGTCTCTAAACTCAAAAATAGGTTGAATTTGACCCAGATGTCAAATCAAACCTAAATCAAACTAATTGGGCCCAAGAGTCATACTCATATATCAACCAAGCTCAAATCCAACTAATTGGGCCCAAGAGCCAGGCTCATTGGTCAACCAAGCCCAAGCCCATGAAGCCCACCTGAGAGCTCTATAAATAGAAAAGTTCTCCTTATTTGCAGAAGTCAGCAATTCTACAATCTAGACAACCTAGAAATAATTCTCCGAATAAACAAAAGACTCCTAGACTCTTGAAGCTTGATGCTGTACACTCCTTGAATAAGAAAATCATGCGCTTTGCTTCTTCAAGTCAAAGCATACGCATTCAATTGAGAGAGAATCAGATGATCAAGTACTAAAAATTGAACCACGTCGCATCAAATTAACATCAACACTAACTAAAGTTCAACTCCACGAAATAAATTTTTCTGGAAACCTCGTGCGAACAATATTTATTTTATAAAAGAAACTATTATTATATAATATTTTATTAATAACAAGAAGATATAAAAATAATATAAATTGTATTAATTTAAAAAGAAATTCATATTGATAAAAACAATTATTTATATAAAGAAAAGTTCAAATTATATTAAATTAATTATAAATTGATAAATAGTCAAAAGGGAATTATTAGAAAATTATATAAATTTAAGTCATAAGTAATAATGGTACAACACAGACATAGTTATCAAAATACTTCCAAATATTTGCAAAATATTTCTCAAAAAGTAAACATGATTATCTAAAGATACTAAACATCTGTAATTTCGATCATCTATAATTTCGGACATTTAAAGATTTTGGTTATCACATTTTCAAAAAAAAATAAATAATCGACTCTTAAAAAATAAGTGTATATCAATTATTACTTAACTAGGTTCACTTAGAAAATTGAATCCTTTGTCTAGTACTTAAGATATAAATCTAGTTTATGTTTGTTATACATGATGCACGCAAAAATACCTACTTTAAATGTGCATGTGTTGTCATGCTCAATGTCAAAAGTCTTAAATGTTGCAATGCTTGTGAAAAATATAAACAAATTAAGAACATCAAAGTGTTTTACCGACGTTGATTATGTTGAGATGCTATTGACGTCAAGATGCTACTGACAAAAATAGAACAACACACATTTTTATGAAACTGTAGCATCACACATTTTTGTGATGCTAGAGCCATAGCATTGAGACACTATAATATACTAGGGTTTTAGATACAACGTACATAATGTTGAGACGTTATATTATCAGTATTGATATTCAATCCAATAAAAAGAAATTGGAGATTTGATCTAAGAATTTTGAACACAACAGAATCGCCATCTTGAAGAAATATATTGAGGACCTCACATTGAAAAACTCAAAATACCTCACAGTTGACCAGAGAAATAACAAAATAAAATGTTTAATTTTGTTGATTTTATATTTGAAATTTAAAATATTTAAAATAATATTTGGACAATAGATCAACTAAAACTGAAAATCTTGATAAATATTATTAATAAAATCAATAAATAACGAAAATGTTGAATAGAAGTGAAAAAAACTACATTCGGTTACAGTTTTGTTACAAAACTTAGCTACCTTTAAATACTCTATATAACTAATTTTGTAAAAAAAAAAAAAAAAAAAAAATTGATTGTTTACACTATCTTGAAGCAATCTTGAATAAAAGAAAACTCTTCGTGTAGACGACCATCGTTTAGACGACCGTCGTCTAGACGACCTTCAGTAAAGCCTCATCGTCTAGATGACTCATGCCTTATCGTCTAGTCGACNAGAGAGAGTTATTGTAATTGAGTGTTTTACACTATCTTGAAGCAATCTTGAATAAAAGAAAACCCTGTCAGCTTCTTCGTGGATGTAGGCCTCCTTGGCTGAACTACGTAAGCGATCGTGTTCATCTTCTTCTTCTTATCGTTTTCCTTTTTAGTAAACCCCCTGACCAAAACGATCGTTTAGCTTTACCCAACGATCGTCTAGCTTTTCCAACGATCGTTTAGCTTTTACCTAATGATCGTTTACTTCTGCAAGCCTCATCGTGTAAACGACCATCGTTTAGATTACCATCATCTAGACAACCTTCTGTAAAGCCTCATCGTCTAGACGACTCCTGCCTTGTCGTCTAGTCGACCCCTGTTTTACCTCCATCGCCTAGACGGTCGAAGAATCCTCACCCTAGCGAATTCCGGCAGCCTCTCGACGTTCCTCTATTTTCTTTTCTCTCGATTCTTTCTTTGCGAAAGGAAAAGAAAAGATAAGTCAGTCGAAGAGTTTATCCAGCAGAAGTTTGTGATTCTAATCTCAGCCATTGAAGAGTAAGGCCGAGATCGTACGTCACCCAGTTTATATATCCTGCATGCGACCTAGCGTTTGTCTGAATCATCGAAAGGGGTATCCGATAGTCATGTAAGGACCTTAGTTCACTTTCGGCCCGAAAAGACTTTGTAAATCCGTCTTGCATTCTGCCTGCTTCCACATTTCAAGTCCGAATAATTCAAAATATGAAAAAATTAAAATAGAAAAAAGATAATGAAAATAGATAAAATGAGATAATTTGTATTTTAAAAAATAGGATAGCATAACTTCAAACATTAGAAGGCGTCGAAATTTAAATATGTTAAAGGATGAATATAGTTACATTGAATCTGTAAAGTAAAGACCGTTGATTGCATTTTGGGTTATCAAAATTAGAAACATGTGAGAAATAATATATTTGCTATAAATATGATGAAACTTCATTTTTGCCATGCTTCCAAGTGAAACGTTAAACCTTGTTATCAACCGTGATTTTTCTACTCAATATGGTATGAAAAGCCCATAAATTAACTCAAACAACTATTCGATCTAATTAAAAATCTAAATTGAGATCTAATCTAAAAATGATGAATCCAAACGAGATATAGAAAACACCTTTTAAGATCTTATATTAAAAAATTTTAAGGTCATCTCACAATTTAATACCTTTTGCATTGTCAATCCATCTCAAAATTCGAGGATGATAATTTAGTTGTTGTAAGTACTGCAACACTATAGATACAGTCCCCAACATTGTTCTCTCAAACGTTCTTACTTGAGTGCTCTACCTGACGTTCAGACACTCCAAATATTGTCTCAGTGCTGCCTCTTTAAAATTTAGGCTTCAAATTATACTTCATATTTAATCCTTTCTTCTATATTTTTTCAATTCTTTGTGTTCAGCACATCATAGAGCTATTTATCTTAAATCATCAATTCACTTAGAAGCTTAAACTGATAGATGAAGGTAGATTTAATTATATATTACTTAACATACTTTCTCACTTGTGGGCTTAAAATATGAAGAGTCAAACAAGAAGAAATGAATATTAATTGGGGAAAATATAACAATGCAGGGACTTGAACATATGATATCCTGAACCAATCTATCCGGATACCATTTGAAATCATATATTGACTTAATAACTTAACTTGATGGATGAACGTAGATTTAATTATATATTACTTAATCATTTATATTTTCATTAATTTCCCTCTTTATCTCCCATAGTTCAGTTTAGAAACATTTATATTTTCATTAATTTCCCTCTTTATCTCCTATATTTGAGTTTAGAAAAAAAAAATAAGTATAAGCATGAAATTACAATTTCACCATTATAAAATGTGCTTAAGAAAACAAACAAGTTGAACATAAAGAAACAAACAAGTTGCGAATAAAGAAATCAAACAAGTTGCGAATAAAGAAATCAAACAAGTTGAAAATGAGTGAGCTTGAGTGCGCCATCATTATTTAATTAGAAGGTAATTAAAAAAGAAAAACAAGTTGTGAATAAAGAAATGATTCACCAATAAGTGCACCAAGTGCACCATCATTAATTATTGAAGGTAACAAGTTGCACATAAACAAATGAAAATATTTACAAATTAATCCGAAAATTTTTAGTCAGGGAGAAAATTAGCTTTTGATTAGGGATGTGGTGTATACAGGTTGGGTTGGAGGTAATTTTTGGGCTAAACTGAAAATTCCAATTAATTAGGTTGGCTATTCGAATGACTCGAGTTGGGTATTCAAGCAAATCCTTAAAATTCAGGTTGGATTGAGTTGTCGGGTTGTACAATTTTTTTTCTTCATGTAATTTTTGTTAAATTTAAAAATATTATAACACCTATTATATAAACCCCTCTTAAATGCCTATTATAAATATTATAATGATCTCAAACTCCCAGCATTAAATAACAGAAACAGCTCAATCTTCAAGTTTCTTCATCTCCTAAACACCCAAGGAGGAAATAGAACGATCGGATGGATGGATGAACCAAAAATTAGACAAAAAATGTAAAATACCATAGCTTTTTTTTTAAAAAAAAAATGCAGAATGATCCTTTGTTGATGTCAAATTACGATGAAATTATCAAAATATGCTCATATACACGTGGAAAAGCAATCTCGCTTTCACTCTCGCTTGTCTCGCTCGTCTCGCTCTCGCACTCGCACTTGCAAACGAAAAAGATGAATTTTTCTTTCCCTTCTCGCCGGTCTTGCTCTGGCTAATCTTGCTCTCACCGGTCTCATTATTGTCGATCTTGTTCTCGCTAGTCTCGCTCTTCCATTCTTCACTAGTTTCACTCTTCCTTTCCACACACAGTCTTGCCGGGCATTCAACATCAACAATCACTCTCCTCCGAGCAGCTCATGTGAACTCACCGTGCCGGAGAAGAAGAAGATGCAACGAAGAAGAAGTCAGAGAAGAAGAAGATTAAGTAGAAGAAGTCGGAGAAGAAGTCGGGAGGAAGGAAGAGGAAAAAGAAAAAGAAAAAAAAACATAGAGAAGAAAACAAGAAAGCAAGGTTGTTATTTCTATTTGACTACCATGTGGTTGTTATCTAAATTCTGTTTGATTGTGATCATGTGATTTTCATTACATATTAAATACTTTGTGGTTTCTATTTGATTGTCATGCAATTTCTATTTAATTGATATCAATTACTATCTAATTAATATTTGATTATCATCTTATTGATATTGTTGAGGTTGATGCCTTAAATCTCGTAGGGTCCTATAGTTTGTAAACTTTGTATGAACAAACTTTTATGTGATTAATAATATTTGATATTTTTATTCACTTTGTCTATAAAATATGTGATATTTTAGTTGCATTAATCACAAACGAATAAACTAACATCCAAGGCCATCGTTGTAACTTAAACATGTATGTGGAGACATACAGGTGAATCATATTTAAGTGATAACCTAAATGGTCTGTAGTATATGGATAAGGCTGGATACATTATCCTAGTGACACTACGAGTATGACCCGCTTTGTAAGTGTTACAAAGGTTGTAAAATACTACAAATGATCTTATCCTCATCATTCATGTATTAGACATGTGAGCGGGGATATTCTATACAAAAGAGTTTGTATAAGGCCAAACCACGAAATGATAAGTCTCATTATATAACACCGTTCATAATAGAGACTTTCATTTCACTAGGATGACCACAAGTAACATGACTTTAATCCTGAGTGAGTTGTGAACTTCTGCCTATGAGGGCAGTCCTTTGATTTGTATGGTTGAGAGTGGATAGATCATCGACTCAACATGCCTACCATTTTGGGGATTCGTCTGATTGGAGAGTTGGGAACACAGTTACACAAGATGGAATTCACTCCTTTCCGGAAGTAGAGATAAGTAGATAAATTACTCCCTTAAGAATTGATTTCGGATGTTGAACAATGTGGGGCCACACTCTCTACTGGCCCAAGAGGAGATTAGTCATAGTGAGACTATGATCTATTGTTCATTAGAGGGATCAGTGGTACATAAATAGTTAGATGTAACTACAGGGGCAAAACGGTAATTTGACCCAGTTGTACTTACGAGCAATTTATGAAGGGTCATCGTATTGTTGATTGGTTATATCCAATGGACATGAAAATATATCTGTAATGCGTAAACTGCAACCGTCTTTAGTGAGGTGTTCATCAGTTAACGAATGATGGATAATGTAATTAAAGAGTTTAATTAATTATTCACATATCGTTGGACCTTCAAGCTACAAGTCCATAAGGTCCCTTTGGTAGCTCAAAAGAATTTAGTTGAGAATTAATTTTTAGATTAATTTGAATTGTTCAAATTAATAAGAGGGAATTTAATTATATATGATATAATTAAATTAATTTAATTATATATGATATAATTAAATTAATTCAATTATATATGATATAATTAAATTAATTCAATTATATATGATATAATTAAATTAATTCAATTATATATGATATAATTATTATAATGTATTTGATACATTATAGTTTAATTTGCAGAAATAAATATTTGAATAAGATTCAAATATATTTTCTATGAATATGATTCATAGTTGTTAAATTTAATATAAATATGATTTATATTAAATGTCATAAAATAGAGAAAAGTAATTACAAATTATATTGTATATGATACAATATTTAAACTATAGATTATGTATTATATTTGATATAACATATAGTTTAATATAAATAAGATATGATGAGTTGATTATCATATTTATTTATATTTATTTTATTATTGTGGATAATTATTCATCTTTTATCTCCAACCACCTTAATGGGTGGTTAAGTAGTTTTATGCCAAATGGAATACAAGAATTATTTTTTCTTTTCTTCCTTAAAGATTCATATTGAAATGCTACACGGTTGAAGTTTGCTATACGATAGAGAGCAAAAAAGTTATGTATCTTCTTCAATCTTCTTCCTCCTCAAAAACTCAAATACCCTCGTTACCAAAATAGTCAGAGCCCCCAACTCCTGGACTTTCACCCTGAGTATATCGAAGGTTTCTAGTGGTTGAGTCTTGTGTTTTTGTTTGAGTTTTTACATGAAGAGGGTCTTCAAGCTTGTTGTTGTTTTAGTTCATGATAGTTTGAGGGTTTTACAAGAAGAAATGTTCTTCAAAGGTATAATCTCTTGAACTTTTTTTTTCTTTACAAAAGCATGCTATAATTTATTTAAGAATGCATATCTTGTATGTTTGCTATAAATTTGTTTTCAATCAAAATGGAATTTGGACGATCTGCTTCCGCTCAAGGATTTCTTTAAAATGAGTTCCTTCAATTAGTATCAGAGCTAGGTTTAGCGTTCTGATTGCAAGTTCCATTTCTGTATTGAAATCATTTATAGTATATGTGGATTTTAATTTCTGCTTTTAAATGTTAAATGTATATGGATGGTTGTTGATGGATGTTTTCGGATAGATGTCTCTATTGTGGTTTTCTTTTTAAATTTCAAAGTTAATTTGTAAAGGCCCCTACGTTTTAGGCATTTAACTATGAGTCTATATTCGTTTTAGTTTTGAGTCATTCATGATGCTTTAGAAGAAAGGTTGCAATGCGTTTTGATGGAAAAGACGAAACGGTGGCTGCATCGTGTAGCTAGAGCTATACAATTGTTTAGATTTTGCTATGTGTTCATGTAGAGTTTTCTACACGATCTTGTAGCATCTGCTAAATGATCGCATAGCTAATCCTACGCAATCGTGTAGAGTTTGCTACACGATTGTGTTGAGTTAGCTACATGATCGTGTAGGTGCTCAATGGGAAGACGATCACGCGGTATATGATACTTGATGAAAGGCTTGCGTGCTAAACAATCGTGTAGACTATCATGCTCATCGCATAGTCAGTAGCTACACGATCGCATAGTATACGATACTCGACACTCGCTACACGATCGTGTAGACTATCATGTTTATCGCATAGTCAATAACTACACGATCACATGGTATACGATACTCGATGCACGCTGCACGATCGTGTAGACTTTCATGCTCATCACATAGTCAAAAGCTACGCGATCGCTTATAGACGATTATTTATACTTGATGCCTCATTACTCGACAATCAGGCGTTTGCTTCATGATCAAGCTGCAAGGGTTCTTGGTGGAGAGGTTTGAGGCGAGCAGTTTAAGACCTGGTTCTTTTGTTCCAAACCGGTGGACACAACTTTTGTAATATTTTAGCCATTTATTTTCGATTTTTAGATTAACTATCCCAGTCCATCAACTTTAGTTAAATATGCATGTGATGTATGTTTATTTTATATGGCATAATGTATGTCATATAATTTTAAAACCCATCATAGGTTATGCATTTAATTTTATGCATCATTTTATATTATAAGTGTTATAATATATTAGTATGCATAATTAAATTACATAAAGTATGCTCATGCATTATATAATATAAGAGTTATAGTATATATATGCATAAATTATAGCATATCCATGCATCATTTATATTTTAAATATTATAATATAAGGTTGAATGTATGTATGGAATGTACGTTATAGCTTAATTCATTACTTACCTATATAAAAGTTATATATTAGTAATGAATGAACATTGCATGAAGCATGACACTACCTTAAGTTAATTTATAATTTTTATAAATAACTTATTGTTGGGTTTTATGTCCTACAACTCGTGGTATGTAAACAATGGAGCTTATTCTAAAAATTCAATAAAGGTGTTATTGAATAAATCTATTGCTTAAAGAGAAATCCAATAAACCTAAAATTCCCTTGACTATTGGATGAGTACTTGAACTTTATGTGGAGACATAAAGGTGGATCAGGTTCGAGTAAATAGTCAAAATGATCTATAGTATATGGATAAGGTTGGATACCTTATTCTGGTAACACTATTAGATATGGCCTGCTCTGTAGTTGTTACAAGGAGTTGTAAAGTGCTACAAACGATGTGATCCTAATTCGTTCATGTTGGACATGAGGAGTGGGGGTATCCTCGTGCTAAATGAGTCACTTACTTTATAATACTTTTTACTGTTTAAGACCGGCTATTTGAAGGCGATGACTTAGGTAACTTAACCTTAATCCTGGGCTAACTATGAACTCCTGTTTATCTGGGATTACCCTTAGATTTGCATAAGTGAGGGTTGGCTCAATAGCGCCGACTCAATATGACTGTCATTTCAAGGGTAAGACCTGATAGATAGCTGGGGACATAGGGTGCAAGAGGGAGTTCACTCCTACCCGCTTTAGGGATAGTAGAGAGATTGTTCCCTTAAGTGCTGATTATGGGGCTTNACATAGGGTGCAAGAGGGAGTTCACTCCTACCCGCTTTAGGGATAGTAGAGAGATTGTTCCCTTAAGTGCTGATTATGGGGCTTGAACAAGGGATCCTGCCCTCTCATTGGGTATGAGAGGGACTTGGTTTTGTGATTTGATCACAAAATAATTCTTCATTAGGGGATCAGTGGGGATTTAAGGAACAAGAGGTAATTTCGGGGGTAAAATAAAGATTTGACTCATCCGTTATTATGAACAACCTGTGAAGGGTTAACTTACTAATCATGGTTATATTGAGTAGACATAATATATCTACAGTGAGGCGAATTCAACTATGGGTTTTAGTGGAGTGACTCATTAGTTAACGAATGAGAGTTAGATCGGTCTAATGAGTTTAGCCGATTAATCTCGGATCGTTGGAGCCCATGATCTGTAGGTCCATGAGATCCCTCTACTAGCTCGGAAATGGATTAGCTCTAGAGTAGCGTGATAAGTTAATTTGAAACGTTCAAATTAGAATCAAATGAAATTGGAGAAAATATATTTAAATATGATTTAAATATATGAAGATGAATTTGTGTAAAAATTAATTTTAATATTGGATATTAAATTAATTAGAATTATTTAAATTATTTAAAGAATTATTTATTAATTTTATTAGAAAATTAATTTATGAAATTAATTTGTAAAATTAAAATTTGATTTTAGAAGTAAAATATGATTTAAAAATCAATTTTAGTTTTTGTAAATTGAAAAATCACATAAACTTGAAAAATGGGTTTTTCAAGTTCATCATCAGAGTAGCTTACAAGGAACCCACCACCTCTTCCTTCGGTTTACTCCAAGCATGAACTGCATCCCATGTAGCACATCTCATGATAGTCTGCAATATATTGAAGAGATTGGAGTGAAGAATGGATGATGAACTGATTGTATTTTTCGCTGAAAATTTCGAATGAAGAAGGTGTTGTTCAATAGGTTGGTTCAGTGAGCTTTCTCCATATTCCCTTTGATTCCAACTTATTTTGTGTCCCATAACTCAATCTAGAGTACCAATAGGATAGTAAGGAAGATCTTGTGGTGGTCTACACAAGGATTTGGAGGATTTAGCAGTTGAAAATAGAGATTTTGAAGATTCGGCCAAGGTATATTCTTGAAACCCATTATACTCTGTTTTAGCATGTTTCTTTTCAACCAAAATTAAAGAATTAGAGTAATTATGGATCCTAATTTCTTCTGCTGCATGATGGCGTCGATTCAACAATTGGTATCAGAGCATCTTATAAGCATTCAATTCGGATTAATTCTGGTTTGGTGGGTGTTTTGTATGAAAATATGAAACTGTTGTAATTATATGGTTTTCTGAATTTTTGCCTTTAATTTCTCTTTGATTTCCCATTTAACTTTGTAATTGGCTCTTGCTTGATGAGCTTTAATGTCTTCCCAAGAGTCTGTAATTTATTTGGAGTCATTAGAGGTGAAATTAAGTTGTAATTCGAAGAAACAAGCGAATGGGCCGAGTTGCAGATTCCAGACGATTAGCTTCTGTTCATATCGTCATTAAGCTTCAGTAGCTAAATGATCATTTAGTTTCATACGTTAGACAATATGAAGGAAAAGCTAAACGATCGTGTAGCTTCGGGCGTTAATCATTTAGGTGTTGTGCGCTAGACGATCGTCTACCTCGGGAGCTAAGTGATGCGTTGTATTGCTATACGATGGCACTGCACGATCGTGTAGCTTCGGGTGGGAGCTAAGAGATGCGACGAAGGGCTATGCGATGGCACTGAGCGATCACTTACACAATCTTTTATCTTTGAGCGATAGCTGGGCGATGCATCGATTGCTATGCGATAGCACTAGGCGATCGCTTGCCTCAGGCGCACGCTAAATGGTTAATATGTGACGCTAAATGATGGGAGCCAAACAATCGTGTAGTAAATTGTTTGGGCTAAACGATGGAGCTATACGATAGTATTTGATACTAAGCGATCGTGTAGCATCCTCCGGCGCTAGACGATGACACTATATGATAGAAGGAAAATACTATACGATTGTGTAGCTTTGTTAAATGATAGGCGTTGGTTGGTAAACGATCGAGAAAACACTAAACGATCAAGCCAAATGCATGACGATGGTCGTCAATGCTAAACAATCAGCCTTGGCGAGATTTTTGGAGAGAGTAAGATCAGCTGGTTCAATCGGTTCTCTTGAGGTCTAGTCCGGTTCAGCTTCAAATGGTTTGTGGTTGGTCCGGTCAAACTCTATTGGTCCGGTTCAGACGATTCGGGTCCGATTCAAGCAGTTTTGGAGCGGTTCAAGCGGTGTTGAAGCTGTTTTTGTAATAAGTTAGGCTTTTGTTTGCTTGTTTTTACCAAAACTAAAACCATATCAATATTTGTTTAATTATTTATGCATTGGATGTATGTTATAATTAAATAAATCTTGTATGTGCATATAGTATGCCATTTAGATTTAAAATCCCACCATAGGAAGCATGCAACATGCATTGAAAGTAGGTTATAATTTGTTATAATATATAGTATGCATGTTAAAGTTTCTTGTATTTAATATAAGTGTTATATTAGATATTGAATGTCTGTATGTCGTGGATGTTTAGCATGTCTAAAGTTTTATAAACTGTAATAAAATTGGGTAAGACGTTTAAAATCCATACCAAAGAACAACTGCGTGCTCAAGTAGGTTAACCACTTGTTTTAATTAGTTAAAATAAGTTGTTAAACTTGTAAAAGTAAGGTTACAAACTCAACTGGTATATAATCCTGTCGAAGGTTGAGGGTATTTAAGTTGACGGTCTATGGAACACCTCCTACCTGGGGATTATGGTCGAATAATTGAGCATTGGTAACCAGTTTTATGAGTATTCGTGAGCGATGTAAGGTAATAAAAGTGTTTATCACCTAGACATCATAAGTTTAAGTTCATTTAGAAGAGTTATACATGGATAAACCACATAGATTTAGGGTTATTTTTATTTAGCCGAAAAATAACCTAAGTATAAAGTTACCCAAACATTAGAACACTTCAGTGGTAGTGAATAACTTCTATATGATAGAGTTATTAGAAAACTTCAGTGGGAGATTAATAATCTACATGGTATGTTATCCTTAGCTCTTGTGTCCCTAAGAGTTCACAGTCTGGATTTAAGCAGTACTTCGTGTCACCCTAGAAATGACCTCCCTTCGGAAAGTATTTTTAGCTTACATTTAGATTCGGGTGAATAAGGGGAAGTTGTTTACTTAGAGATCAAGGTTATGATTTTAACTGCCATATCTCCATATAGTTCACATCGTAAGATTCATATGACGCTTCGTGTCACCCTGGAAGTGACCTCCCTTCGGAAAGTGTTTTGTATAAGTCAATATCAAGGTGAATGGAGGAAGTAGTTCATAGTAAATGGGTGAAGAAAATGTGTCAACATATCCTGCGGTGTCTTTCGTTAGGTTGGACTGTGAGATTCCTATGTTGCGCCTGCTGGTTAGCTTAAGCAGCCCTTTGCTAGTCGTTTAACGATGGCCATCCCCCTCGGTTATAACATAGGATTCAGAACAACTCAAGCTCCATAAATGGATAGGATTTCTTTGGTCATTAGTGGCCTCTGAGGTCCGAAAATGGCGGGTCTACACTTACAGAATTATTAAGTGTTAATAATGTCTGAGTTATTCTTGAGTTAGTTTTTGGTAAAGAATGTCTTGATGTAGTATCGTTGCAAAAGAATAATCTTGGGTAAATTATTAAAATTACTAAAACTTGATTGAATATCTAATTTCAGAATACAAGTTCTCTACTACAAGTGTTGGCGTTAGATATATTCATTGGGGATAATTATGTGAATTAGAAATCAAATTTGAACACAATACTTGTGATAGACAATTTATGGTAACTGAGGACTATCCTCCCTCTCTAACACAAACCGAAATGTTCGGGATGTATATGACGATGGATCAAGGCTAATGATATAGAATGTGCTTATATCCTCGCCAGCTTATCTGATGTGTTGAAAAAAGAAGCATGAGGATATGATTACTGCCAAAGAGATTTTGGAATCTCTATGAGGGATGCCATTAAGCACGTTTACAACAGTCGCATCAAAGTGGAGACCAATATTTGTGAACATGTCCTGGACATGATGGTCCACATTCATATGGTAGAAGTAAACGGTGTTGTCATGAACGAGAGAAGTCAAGTTGGTTTTATTCTAGAATCTCTTATGAAGAGTTTTCTGCAATTTTGAATGCATTAATGAATAAAATTTGACGACTCTGCTGAATGAGCTACAGACTTACCGGACAATGTTGAGAACAAAGTGTCTGGTGCTAGATGTAAATGTTACTACTGCCAAGAAGAGAGGAATGTCCTCCAAGCCTGAAGTTTCTTCCTCTTCAAAGAGTAAGAGTATTCTTATGAAGAAAGGCAAAGGGAAAGGGATGAAGAATCCTACTGGATTGAAAGGCAAGAATAGAGCTGCAAAGGAAAATGTTTCCACTACAACGAAAAAGGGTACTGGAAGAGACACTGCCCTTAATATCTTGTCGAGAAGAGAGTAGAGAAAAGGTAACCAGGCTAACTTGACCCTGGGACCATTTGTTCAGCTCATCCAATGGGAGAAGTTGCTACTTATTTTTAATTGTTAAAACTTGTATAGAAAAAATTGTATATATTTTTGGGATAAATGAAATGTTCATTTTCAAAAAATTATGTTCGTTCTAACAACCTATGTTAAGAATCAAATTGTTAAAACCATTTGTAGACATTCAGATATCTAAATGGCTAGATCAAAGTATAGAAAGTTTAAAGATTTCCAGATCTGACTTTTAACAAAGAGTTGTTGAGACATGTCAGATGCATCTTGCTCAAAGAGTTAAGAGTACCTCAATGTAGTGAGAGGAAAGTGTGCTTCTTGGCCATTATTGAGATTAAAACGCCATCCCCTTATAGTTTTATCTATAGCCTATTGTATACTAAAATATTTACAATAATTCTCTCGGCTAAAGTGTTTGAGAATTACGTAGTAGGACTAGGAATACCACATAACCTAGAGCAAGTGAGAGAAATATCGGGTATTGAGATACCAAATGGTAAAAGATGGGTATGGGATGCCCTAGTTTATTGTATTTCTCTATAAACTCAGAAACTCAATCTTATATATCGGATGTATAGGTTACCACTGGAGTTTTAGTCCAAGTGGGAGTTTGTTGGGTTTTATGTCCTAAAACTCGTGGTATGTAAACAATGGAGCTTATTCTGAAAATTCAATAAAGGTGTTATTGAATAAATCTATTGTTTAAATAGAAATCCAATAAACCTAAAAGTCCCTTGACTATTGGATGAGTACTTGAACTTTATGTGGAGACATAAAGGTGGATCAGGTTCGAGTAAATAGTCAAAATGATCTATAGTATATGGATAAGTTTAGGTACCTTATTCTGGTAACACTATTGGATACAACCTGCTCTTTAGTTGTTACAAGGAAATGTAAAGTGCTACAAACGAAGTGATCCTAATTCGTTCATATTGGACATGAGGAGTGGGGGTGTCCTTGTGCAAAAGAGTTTATACAAACTCGAACCATGAAATGAGTCACTCTTACTTTATAACATTGTTTACTATTTAAGACTGACTATTTTAAAGCGATGACCTAGGTAACTTGACCTTAATCCTGAGCTAACTATGAATTCATGATCATCTAGGATTGCCCTTAGATTTTCATATGTGAGGGTTGGCTCAACAGCGCCGGTTCAATATGACTGTTATTTCATGGGTAAGACCAGATAGATAGCTGGGGACATAGGGTGCAAAAGGGTATTCACTCCTACCCGCTTTAGGGATAATAGGGAGGTTGTTCCCTCAAGTATTAATTCTGGGGCTTGAACAAGGGATCCCGCCCTCTCATAATGAGAGGGACTTGGTTTTGTGATTTGATCACAAAAAAATTGTTCATTAGGGGATTAGTGGGGACTTAAGGAAGAAGAGGTAATTTCGGGGGTAAAACTGAGATTTGACCCAGTCGTTATTACGAACAACGTGTGAAGGTTTAACTTACTAATCATGGTTATATCGAGTGAACATAATATATCTACAGTGAGGCGAGTTCAACTATGGGCTTTAGTGAAGTGACCCATTAGTTAACGAATGGGGGTTAGATCGGTCTAATGAGTTTAGCCGATTAATCTCGGATCGTTGGAGCCCATGATCTGTAAGTCCATGAGGTCCCCCTACTAGCTTGGAAATGGATTAGCTCTAGAGTGGCGTGATAAGTTAATTTGAAACGTTCAAATAGAATTAAATGGAATTGGAGAAAATATATTTAAATATATGAAGATAAATTTGTGTAAAAATTAATTTAATATTGGATATTAAATTAATTAGAATTATTTAAATTGTTTAAATAATTATTTATTAATTTTATTAGAAAATTAATTTATGAAATTAATTTGTAAAATTAAATTTTGATTTTAGAAATAAAATATGATTTTAAAATCAATTTTAGATTTTGTAAATTGAAAAATCACACACACTTGTAAAAAAGTTTCATCATCAAAGTAGCTTACAAAGAACCCACCAACTCTTCCTTTGGTTTACTCCAAGCATGAGCTGCATCCCATGTAGTACATCTCTTTGCATGATAGTCTGCAATATATTGAAGAGATTGGAGTGAAGAATGGATGATGAACCGATTGTATTTTTGGATGAAAAATTGGATGAAGAAGGTGTTCTTCAATGGGTTGGTTTAGTGAGCTTTCTCCATATTCCCTTTGATTCCAGCTTATTTTGAGTCGCACAACTCAATCTAGAGCACCAATAGGATAGTAAAGAAGATCTTGTGATGGTCTACATAAGGATTTGGAGGATTTAGCAGCTGGAAATAGAGATTTCGAAGGTTCGGCCAAGGTATGTTCTTGAAACTTATTATACTCTGTTTTAGCATATTTCTTTTCAACGAAAATTAATGAATTAGAGTGCTTATGAATCCTGATTTTTTCTGCTACATGATAGTGTCAATCCAACACTTATGTATGTCTAGCTTGCAATATTGGTTGGTTTTAGTTGTTTCATTTCTTATAAGTGTTATAATAAATGAAATTAGAATTAAAATCAATAATAAATAGTTGCATGAAAACCTTAGACTTTAATCATTTTTTAAAAGTGTTCTAAAGTTTGATTGAGATAGACCTAAGATCACGTTTCTAATAAGATTATAAATCTAAATTTAATCTTTTAAATCAGTTTAATAGGATTAAATTGATTCCTAATAAAAGATTAAATGTGTAATAAATGTATCTATAAGGGACCTTTTGTCTAAGACTGGTTTTTGCTAGGCTGGAGTACTTAAGTCGATGGAAACTTCGCACCCCTAGCTGGGAACCTACCTGGAAAGGTGAATTAGATAGATTTGTTACATGCATGAAAATTTGATTAAAGTCTTTTAAATAGTTTAAGAAGACTTGAATCAAAGTTGTTTAATCATCAAAATCAAGTATTGCTTTTTAGAAAATTAAACAAATTACTTAGATAAAATCAGTAGCCAGATTTTCTAAGTTAATGAACCCTAGGTAGAACACTTAGTGGGAGGAAAATGGAGTATATGATACTTCACTTTAATCTCTACATGTTTCTCCCTAAAAGTTCACATCGTGAGATCTATCCTCGACCTCGAGGCACCATGGGTGTCCCCTTATGGATGGCATTTGGGTAGGTCAATACCAAGGTGAATGGAGAAAGTGTTTATAGTAAGTGGGAGCAGGACGTATGACAACATATCACTCGATTTCTCTCATTAGGTTGGATAAAGTTTCATGCATCGCCTCGTGGCATCATGGGTATACCTCTAAAGGATGGCAGTTTTGCATGACTCTTTATTTAATCTCCAAAAATAGATAGGGTTGCTTTAGTCTCTTATCCTAATCGGCTTTTCCCTAAGGTTGGTCCATTAAGGCAGGTCTCTAGGACCTAAAATGAGGGGTTACACTTACACAAAATTTTTAAGGATGTTAACAAATTCTTCCTCGAACAATGGTACTATTAGATTTAATTACAAGGAGTTGTTTCTGTCTAATGGTTAAGAATGTCTCATTTTAGTGAAGGGACACTCGATCGACCTACTGTGACTTTTGTCCTACCTCATTGAAGCATCATTGCAAAAAAATGTCACTTAGGGTACACTAGACTATTTTGCTAAAGCATGATTGGTTTTCTAAAAGTGGTTTAATGCAAGTAGACTTATTTAAGTTTGTTCTGTTTCAGCAATTTTATTATGGCTACTGTGACTCTAAGCTTACTTGCTGCCGAAAAACTAATTGGCAAAAACTATGCTAGTTAGAAAAATACAATAAATATGATTTTAATCATTGATGATCTCTGATTAGTTCTAATGGATGAGTGTCCTCCCATTCCAACTTCTACTGCTTCTCGAAATGTTCGAGAAGCGTATGAGCGAGGGACAAGGGCGAATGAGAAGGCCTGAGCATATATCTTGACCAGCCTTAACGAAGTCTTGGCCAAGAAGCATGAGCTCATGGTCACTGCACGTGAGATCATGGAGTCCGTCCAGGGAATGTTCGAACAACTATCCGCACAGCTTAGGCACGACGCTCTCAAGTACATCTTCAACTCTTGGATGCAAAAGGGGTCATTTGTTCGAGAACATGTTATCAACATGATGATCCATTTCAATGTAACTGAGATGAACATGTCAAGCATCAATGAGGCTGGCCAGGTTAGCATAATTTTGGAATCTTTACCAGATAGCTTCCTTCATTTCTGTAGAAATGTTGTTCTGACAGGATTGACTACAACCTTCCTACTTTGTTTAACGAGCTGCAAACTTTCCAATCCTTGTTGAAAAGAAAGGAGAAGAAGGGTGAAGCAAATGTTGCTTCATCATCTAAAAAGTTTCATAAAGGTTCGACCTTTGGAACAAAGTCTGCACCATCTTCCTTCGGCACCAGAAAGTGGAAGAATAAGAAGGGTGGTAAGAGGAAGGCACCTGCTAACCCACAAGCCGCTGCTCCAAGGGGTTGACAACCAATAAGGGTTGACAAAGGAAAATGTTTCCATTGCAACCAGGACAGACACTGGAAGAGGAACTACCTCAGATATTTGGCAGAGAAGAAGAAGGCCAAACAAGCTAAATGTGATTTGTTTGTTTTGGAAACTTGTTTAGTGGAGAATGATGATTCTGCCTAGATTATTGACTCTGGGGTCATTAACCATGTTTGTTCTTCATTTCAAGGAATTATTTCTTGGCGGAAACTTGATGTTGGAGAGATGGCGATGCGAGTTGGAACTGGGCACGTCATCTCAACTGTGATAGTGGGAGGTCTTCGATTAACTTTACAGAACAAATTTCTCATTTTGAATGATGTATTTGTTGTTCCTGATTTAAAAAGGAACTTAATGTCTGTAAAGTGTCTTTTGGAATGTAATTATCAACTTCATTTTCTTATAATAAAGTGTTTATTACTAAGAATGGTGTTGATATATGTTCGGCTAAACTGGAAAAAAAATTTGTATTTGCTAAGCCCGTTAGCAACAAATGCCCTCCATAATATAGAGATGTTTAAAACTGTCATAACTCAAAATAAATGATTTAGAATTTCTCCTAAGGAAAATGCCCAATTTTAGCACCTAAGATTAGGACACCTTAATCTCAGTAGGATTGAGGGGTTGGCGAAAAATGGACTTCTAAGCAATTAGAAGAAAATTCTTTACCTGAGTGTGAGTCATGCCTTGAAGACAAGATGACTAAAAGGCCTTTTACTGGAAAAAGGTCATAGGGCCAAAGAACCTTTAGAGTTAGTGAATTTAACTTTCTGTGGTCCGATGAATGTAAGAGCCAAGGGAGGTTATGAATATTTCATCACATTCACTGATGATTATTCTAGATATGAGTACGTTTATTTAATGCAATAGAAGTTTGAGTCTTTTGAAAAGTTCGAAGAATTCAAGGCTGAAGTTGAAAACCTATTAAATAGAACGATTGAAACACTTCGATCTGTTCGAGGTGGAGAGATTTTGGATTCATCTTTCCAGAAATATTTGACAGAACATGGAATAGTTCCCCAATCTTAGCACCTGGTACACATCTGCAGAATGGTGTATCAGAAAGAAGAAATTGAACCCTATTTGAGATGGTTCGGTCTATGATGAGTTACTCTTCCTTACCTGACTCGTTTTGGGGTTATATAGTGGAGACTGCAGCTTATATCTTGAACCGTATTCCCTCTAAGAGTGTTGCCAAAACACCTTTGGAGTTATGGAATGGTCGTAAAGCTAGTTTACGTCATTTTAGAATTTGGGGTTGTCCAACACATGTGCTTGAGGCCAACCCTACACTACTACATAAATTGGATTACTTGTACTTGACGTTTTTCCAATGTCAAGTAAAGGGTATACTTGACACATATAAAGCGTCAATTATTCGAGTGTCAAGTATAGTGTGATAACTTGACACTGTAAAAACATCAAGAGAAATAATTCTTGACACATTTTTCGTGTCAAGAAATATAATACACTTGAGACTATTGACATGTTAAGTGTATTAATTCTTGACACTTATTATTGTGATTACTCTTGACATTTCTTATTTGTCAGGTATATTTTTATCTTGACACGAAATAAGGGTCAAGTAATATAATTTTTGACACATTTTCAATGTCATCTATGTTTTTTTTTTCCAAATTAAACATTCAAATTTAATTTCTATTTCTCGTTTCCTGCATTACATTTGTTCCAATAAGACAATTCCATCAACTAAACAGTTGCACATATATTTCAGGTCTACATATCAACCCAATACATCCAACGTAACAATTGAGAATACTAAAATAAACAATTCCATTCTTCTATTACTCATGTCTACATGAATGATTCCAAAATTTACACAAAAAAAGTTTTGGGCATTTCCATGTAGCCACATACACAATTTATAGGAAGTGCATCAGATATAGCAACCTAAATATTCAGCCCATTCCACGCGTACTTCATCCAATTCAAGTTGTAAGTACGAGCTCTTCGTATCAATCTATAAAACATAGAAAGTGAGATATACATATTTATTTACTATTTACACTATCTATAAATATAAATATTAAGCCCATTCCTTGTATGTACATACCGCATCTGTTATAATATTCTTCTCTTTAGTCACAATTTCTCGCATATATCTCATAACATAATACCCACATTCGACAATTCCCATCCTATAAAGAACAGTACAATACAAAGCCAATAATTAATACACACATCATACAGATGCATTAAATAAACATCATTCTATTAATTTTTTCAATGCTCTTATACTTACCTTTACTATTTTCCAGAATGTGCTTTTTCGAGTCTTTTGCAAATTTTTTTTAGACTGGAAAATGGTCATTGCCCTACATTTGTCAAAGACTGTAGTATAATATTCAGAATGAAATAAACTTTACACCGAAAAAAAAAAAACTTTAGCAAAGTTAGCTTACATATTTTTTATGTATTTGATATCTTCTTGTGAACGTGTTCTCAATGAGTCAAGATAGTATACCACGTCATCATACGCATTGATAATAATTAACAACAAATGATCACTGAATAAAATACACAACTAATTAGTATGGAACATGAAGGTGGCTCATTACATTAAGGTAGAACAGAGTACAAAAAGCTTTCAAGTACAATGATCCCAACACAATTCTACATTGGAACAAAACAGGAAAAGGTAGAACATGAGTATATGGGTTCTGAACATGAGTATAACTAGTTATACTGACCAGGGATTATAAGGAGCAATAATTAATTGACCGTGTTTAGAAACCATTAATCTACTACAAAGGTTTCGAGCTCTAACTTCTCGAGTGTTTTGGCCCGCGGATATAAGAGATGGATCTACAAAAGTATACTTCGACCCTTTATTTGAATCAACAATAAACGAGTGTAGATACCTACAATAATAAATCGAAACATTAACTTACTACTAATTAATAAAGTGATAATATATCATAAACAAATAACATTTACTTACGTGATATAAGCCACCATTGATAAAGTCTTCACTTTTTGCATGCTACAATACTCGATCACATCTTATTGCAGAACATAACTCTTTCGGCCAAAACCAAAGAGCTCAACAGGTAGTTGGAAGGAAATACTAGTCCCATCAACCATTACCTTTTCAGTGTACCTAAGAATAGACTTCAAGGATATTGATAAATTGGATGGTGCACTAGTAACTTCATTCTCTTTCGGTATCGTCTTTGAAGCTTTTTCCTAGCACAATGAAGATAGAACATGAGTAAAATGTTCATTCCTAAAACTTTCTCCTTCAAGATCAGTGGTACATTAATAGCAATCACTTCCTTATCCTTTTGCGCATTCTCTGAAACTTTCTCCAAAAACCACCAAGTTATAATTTTATAAGTAACTAATAGTAAATTTACCTCATAATACAATTCACCTTCAAGATCAGTTGTACAGTAATAGCTTCCATCTCCTTCACCTTCTTCCCTTCCTTAATCTTTTGGATTTTATTCTTGGAGCATTTACCATGCTCAGATCTTGGGTTGTTTTGAATTTGATCTTCCAACTTCTTAATGCGCTTACGAAGTGCTTCATTTTCATCAACAATTTTTTGTGTGTATCCTCTATTTTCGCTGTATGGAAGTAAACAGTATGTGTAATGAAACCACCCACCCCACGTACGCGTCTACCATATTCTGGAGTACTCAAGGCTTGAGTCAAAACATCATTCGGTGAATCATTTTTTTTGGAAAGTTTATCTTCATTCTTTATGATCTCATCCTAAATGGAAATTATATATATTCATTAGCACATATAAAATAGTATAATGATTTCATGCAAACGTAACATTGGTAATCTTACTATTCAGTTGGCGACTTGTTGGACATCCCCATTGTCTACTCTTCTTTTTTCTTTATCTGAGCTTTTTTCCACATATTAGCTCGTCCAAAATCACATTTGCTGGATGAAGGTAATTTTTTCTACATAATAAACATATTGTTGGATATAAGAATATTTGTAAAATAGTTAAACTTAAGAATATTTGTACCATTTCCTCAGCAAGATTCGCATAACCTTTTCTGGACATCCAATGATTATACTTGTTCTTCTATCTTCGTGCTTGTTGTTGATTTTTCACTTTCTATATAATTTAATAGTTCAAAATAAAAATGACAAGAAAGTGACAAATAGTATTGACGTTCTTAATGAAAAGTTTAATACCTCGAACTTTGGAGATAATCTTGATTTGACAAACTCTTACCAATGATGTGTTTTAATTATGTGGGAGTACATCGAAGGTGGGTGTAATAAAAGTTGGGTTCATCCTTAAAAGGGATAATATGTTGTGTCATTAACCAAGACTTGAACTGACGAAATGCAACGCCCGCAATTTTTAGAATAGCCTTCTTACTTCTACCATCAATAATGAAAGCACCCTAAACATTTAAAAAACTTGATTATTACTTTTCAAGTATAATATTAATATAATACATCAACAAAGGAAAATATACATACCTCAACAATATTAAACAGTTTTTCCTTTAAGTCAGTCGGTACACACTTCCAAGATATATAGGTAATCAGGATATTCATGCATTCAATCTGTCTTTTGTTCGTCTAGCATTCAATCCGTCTTTTGTTTTTCCTGGAATATCAAGAAGGGTACCTATGATATTCATGAAAACATTTTTCTTGATATGCATCACATCTAAGCAATGTCTAACATGGAGATATTTCCAATAAAGGAGTTGGAAAAAAGCAAACATCCTATTCCAATAACATTTGATACTTCCTTTTGTAATATTACTTTTTTTCTTTTTTCTTCCTCTTTGAAAATCAAGATCTGTAGTTTTTTCAAATACAACCTCCCCAGACAAAGGTTCTGGAATACTTCCAAGTTCTCTCTGACCATCAAATGATTTCTTTTGACGTCGAAAAGGATGATTTTGTGCTAGAAATTTTCAATGGCCAAGGTATGCCATTTTTTCCCATGTTTCAGTCTTAATGAAGTTGTGTTATCTCCAAAAATCAGATATGATTTATAACCTTTGACACTACATCCACTAAGGTTTCCATATGTTGGAAAATCATTGATCGTCCACAATAGAACTGTTCTTATGTTGAATAGTTCTTCTTTATAAGCATCATAACATTGCACACCACTTTCCCACAGAAGTTTTAAATCATCAATCAATGGCTCTAAGTATATCTCAATGTCATCCCCTGGTTGTTTTGGACCTGAAATCAATATTGATAACATCATAAACTTTCTTTTCATACACAACCATGGAGGAAGATTATAAATGACCATACCAACTGGCCAACAACTATGCTTATAGCTCATATAACTATTTGGATTTATTCCATCTGTTGATAATGCTAAACGAAGATTCCTAGGTTCAGAACTAAAGTTCGGCCACATGGTGTCAACTAACTTCCAAGCTAAGAAGTCTGCAGGGTGACGTAATTTATCATCCATTTGTCTCCTATTAGCATGCCAAGTCAAATTTTTAGCACATTCAACATTTCTATGCATCCATCGAAAACGTGGTATAGAAGGAAAATACCACATTATTTTGGCAGGGATTTTCTTCTTCTTATTTGTGTCTTTACCATATTTCCACCTTGACTCATCGCATTCAGGACACATAAGTGCATTGGCATATTCCTTTCGATACAAGCAACAACTATTAGGGCATTCATGAATCTTTTCATATTCCATTCCTTGTGCACCTAATATTTTCTTTGCTTCATCATTGATGTAGGGAGGTCATTAGTAGAAGGTAAGATATCCTTTAATGCTTTTAGTAGTTCTGAGAAACTAATGTCACTCCATCCATGTCTAGCTTTTAAGTCATACAACTTCACTAATGTAGACAACTTGGTGAACTTTTTGCATCCTTCATACAATGGCTTCTCAGCATCATTAAGCAACTTTTCGAATCCGTGGGATCTTTTGAATATTGCTCATGAGCAATTTCAACCATTTCTTTTATATTTCCAACATCATTCTCTTCATACCTACACTCAAAGGATTTTCCATGCAAGGATGAACTAGGAAGTTCCTCACCATGCAAAAACCAAATCTTATAACTTTCATCAATCCCATTAAAATATAAATGATCTCTAATATCATTGTCATTATGACTTTGACAATTTCCACATTACAAACAAGGACAATGTATAGTAATATTATTTGTATTGGAAAATCCAAATTTGATGATGTTTTCCACACCCAACTCAAACTCTTTAGATAATCTACTCTTTGTCATCCATGATTTATCCATACTTATAATAAGCTAATCTTGGAACTACAAAAAAATATTACAATAATTCAAATTAGATAACTCATACAACTTATAAAATTTGTATGGAATTTATATCTATAGAGAATTTAAGAATCTTTATTTGCAGAAGATGATTGAAGACATAAAAACCAAGCAGATCAGCAAAATTAACATCTAAAACATAAACAATCTACCAAAATTTGGTCCAAATAATCAAACATTATATTCCAACAGAATCACAAAAATCCATAAAACCAAGCAGATCAGCAAAATATCACAAACTGCATCCTTAAACTAAAAAAAAAAACTGCATTTGTAAGTGCATCCTTAAACTAAAAAAAGAAACATCATCCGTAAGTGTATCCCAAAACTGTATCATCTAATCTAATCACAAAGTGCATCCTCAAACTAAAAAATAAACAAAAAAAGAAACATACACATAACAAATATATACACATTTCAATTAAAAAATATATATACATATAACAAAAATGTTTGCATGAAATACTTACTCACAGCGAACGATCCCAATGACACCACGGAACGACAACCCACTGGACGACACCACCGATAGCAGATGACCACGGATGGAGGCGAGGCGACTAGAGAACGGACGACCACGAACTAGCGACAATAGACGACCCACCAGACGACACCACTGACAGCAGACGACAACACTAGCGGACTAGAAAAATGCAGGCGGAGGCGACTAGGAGAAATGCGAACGGTCAAGGGTTTGGGGAAGGAGAAAAATGGAGAAAATGAAGTTATAAATCTAGGGCTTTTCATTAAAGTAAGAAAAAAAATATTATTAGGTAATTTTTTTTTTATATTTTACTTGACACCAATAAAATGTCAAGTAAAGGTTCGCATGAAAATATTAATAGAAAAATAGAGACTCGACGATCGTTTAACAAGTCCAAATGATCGTTTACAAAATACTATACGATCGCTTAAATTATCTACATGATCACTGAGCTCTGCTACACGATCGCTGAGTAACAAAATGCTATATGATCGCCTACCCAATGCTATACGATCACCTATCAAATGTTACACGATCGCTGAGCTCGGCTACACAATCGCTTAGCTCTAGTATACGATCGTCGAGCTCGGTTAAACGATCGCTTAGCTCTATTACACGAATGCTGAGTAACAAAATCTTATACAATCGCCTACCCAATGCCATACGATCGCTACCAAATGCTACACGATCGTTGAGCTCGGCTACACGAACGCTTAGCTTTGCTACACGATCGCCGAGTAACAAAATGCTATATGATCGCCTACCCAATGCTATACGATTGCCTATCAAATGTTATACAATTGTTGAGCACGGCTACACGATCGCTTAAGTCTGCTATACGATCGTTGACTAACACTAGACGATCGCCCACAAAGACCCTACGATCGCTTACCCGAAACTACCAAATACTATATGATCGCCTACCAAATTGGTGGCCTATCAAATATCCAAAATATTCCGTCAATCTCTGCTTTTTTAACCCTTTTACTTGATACGAAAAAAAATGTCAAGTAAGACCTTATATTTCTTGACACAAAAATCATGTCAAGTAAAGGTTCGCATGAAAATATCCGAAATATTCTATCAATCTCTGCTTTTTTAACTCTTTTACTTGACACGAAAAAATGTTAAGTAAGAGCTTCTTATACTTGACACGTGAAACGTGTCAAGTAAGACCTTATATTACTTGACACGAAAATCGGGTCAAGTAAAGGTTCACATGAAAATATCCAAAATATTCCATCAATCTCCGCTTTTTTAATCCTTTTACTTGACCTTTTTTGTCCAAAATCATATTACTTGACGTTTTTTTCCACATAAACATCAAGTAATAAAAAACTACAAGTGTCAAGTAATGTAGATTCTGTAGTAGTGCTAAGAAACTAGAACCGCATTCAAGGCTATGTCTATTTATATGCTACCCCAAGGAAACAAGAGGTGGTTATTTCGATCCTTAAGAAAACAAAGTATTTGTGTCGACAAATACTACTTTTCTTGTGGAAGAAGACATATGGGAGCACAGACCCGGAAGCAAAAAAGTGTTGAATAAGCTTTTGAAAGAAACTACTGAATCTTCAAAAAGAGTTGCTGAATTAGCCTATTACCTCAACAAGAGTTGTTGATGTAGATGCATCTAGAGGGTTAAATCTACCTCAAGTGTTGAGGGAACCTCAACGTAGTGGGAGGGTTGCGAACCCACCTATTTGTTATATGGGTTTAACTGAAATCCTAGCTACGGTAGCTAATGGCGAGGTTGAGGATCCATTGTCTTATAAGAAGGCAATGAAGGATGTTGATAGAGATGAATGGATCAAAACTATGGATCTCGAAATGGAGTCTATGTACTTCAATTCAGTATGGGATCTTTTAGATCAACCTGATGGGTTAAACCTATAGGGTTAAAATGGATCTACAAGAAGAAACGGGGTGCTGATGAGAAGGTGCGAACCATCAAAGCTAGACTAGTGGCAAAGGGTTATACCTAGGTAGAAGAAATCAACTATGAGGAGACTTTCTTTCCTATTGCTATGCTGAAGTCTATCTGAATCCTCCTATCCATTGCCTTATATTATGACTATGAGATATGAAAAATGGATGTCCAGACTTCTTTTTTGAATGGCAATCTTGAGGAGACCATTTATATGGTGTAGCCCAAGGGATTCATAGTCCAAGATCAAGAGCAAAAGGTTTGTAAGCTTAATTGGTTCATTTATGGACTGAAACAAGCATCTCGATCTTGAAATATAAGGCTTGATATTGCAATTAAATCTTATGTTTTTTATCAGAACGTTGATGACCGTTGTGTCTACAAGAAGATCATCGACAGTTCAGTAGTTTTTCTAGTGTTGTATGTAGATGATATCCTACTCATTAGGAATGATGTAGGTTTACTGATTACAATTAAGAACTTGCTAATGACCCAATTCCAAATGAAAGATTTGGGAGAGGCTTAGTTTGTTCTGGATACTCAGCTCTTTCGAGATCGAAAGAACAAAATGCTAACACCGTCTTAAGCATCGTATATTGACAAGGTGCTTGTTAAGTATTCAATACAGAACTCCAAGATGGGGCTTTTGCCTTTCAGGTACGGAGTTACTTTATCTAAGGAACAATGTCCTAAGACACCTCAAGATGTTGAGGATATGAGACGGGTCTCCTATGCATCTGCCATGGAAAGTTTGATGCATGTGATGTTATATACTAGACCTGACATCTGCTATGCAGTAGCGATAGTCAGTAGATATCAGTCTAATCCAGGATTAGATCCCTGGACAACCATTAAGAACATCCCCAACTATCTACGTAGAACGAGGGACTACATGCTTGTGTATGGTCCTAAGGATTCGATCCTTACGAGATACACGGACTCTAATTTTCAAAATGATAGGGATTCTCAAAAATTTATATCAGGATCATTGTTCACTTTTAATGGAGGGGCAATAGTATGGCAAAGCACCAAGCAGGGGTGCATCGCGGACTCCACCATGGAGGCTAAGTATATAGCGGCTTGTGAAGCTGCCAAGAAGGCCGTTTGGCTCTGAAAATTTTCTGATCTGGAAGTTGTTCCAGACATGTCAAAACCCACCACACTTTATTGTGATATAGTGGTGTTGTGGCTAATTCCCACGAGCCTAGGAATCAAAAGTGCGGCAAGCACATAAAGCGAAAGTATCATCTCATTCGGGAGATTATGCATCGAGGGGACATGATTGACACGAAGATAGCTTCAGAGCACAATGTTGCTTATCTGTTTACGAAGGCCCTCACAGCTATAGTGTTTAAGGGTTACCTGTAGAGTATGGTTCTATGGGATAGACTACGGATGGACTAGGGCAAGTGGGAGATCTTGAACTAGGCGTGTTATGCCCTAGTTTATTATTTTGTGTACTTGTATTTCATTATATTGTACAGTCTACTAGCTTTAGGACAAGTGGGAGACTGTTAGAGTTGATGCCCAAAAGCTCGTAGGGTTCTATAGTTTATAAACTTTGTATGAACAAACTTTTATGTGATTAATAATATTTGATATTTTTATTCACTTTGTCTATAAATTATTTGATATTTTAGTTGCATTAACCACGACCCAATAAACAAACATCCAAGGTTATCTTTGTAACCTAAACATGTATGTAGAGACATATAGGTGGATCATATTTAAGTGATAATCTAAATGGTCTATAGTATATGAATAAGACTGGTATCTTATCCTGGTGACACTACGAGTATGGCCCGCTTTGTAGATGTTACAAATGTTGTAAACTGCTACAAATGATCTGATCCTAATCATTCATATATTAAACATGTGAGTGGGGATATTCTATACAAAAGAATTCATATAAGACCAGACCATGAAATGATTAGTCTCATTATATAACACCGTTCATAATAGAGACTTTCATTCCACCAGGATGACCATAGGTAACATGACCTTAATCCTGAGTGAGTTGTGAACTCCTGTCTATGAGGGCAGTCTTTTGATTTATATGGCTGAGAGTGGACAGATCATCGACTCAACATGCCTAGCATTTTGAGGATTCGTCTGATTGGGAAGCTTGGAACACGGCTACACAAGATGGAATTCACTCCTTTCCAGAAGCAGGGATAGGTAGATAAGTTGCTCCCTTAAGGGTTGGTTTCGGGTCTTGAACAATATGGCACCACACCCTCTACTGATCCGAGAGGGGATTAGTCATAGTGGGACTATGATTTATTGTTCATTAGAGGAATCAGTGGTACTTAAGGAGTTAGATGTAACTATAGGGGCAAAATGGTAATTTGGCTCAGTTGTACTTACGAGCAATTTGTGAAGGGTCATCATACTATTGATTGGTTATATCCAATGGACACAAAAATATATCTGTAGTGCGAATAGTGTAGCTGTCGGTCTTTAGTGGGGTGTTCGACAGTTAACGGATGGTGGATAATATAATTAAAAAGTTTAATTAATTATTCACGTACCATTGGAGCATCAAGCTACAGGTTCATATGGTCCTCTTGGTAGCTCAAAAGAATTTAGTTGAGAAACATTTTTTGGGTTAATTTGAATTATTCAAATTAATAAGAGGGAATTTAATTATATATGATATAATTGTTATAATGTATTTGATACATTATAGTTTAATTGGAGGAAATAAATATTTGAATAAGATTCAAATATATTTTTTATGAATGTGATTCATAGTTGTTAAATTTAATATAAATATGATTTATGTTAAATATCGTAATATAGAGAAAATAAACTATAGTTTATATTGTATATGATATAATATTAAAACTATAGATTATGTGTTATATTTTATATAACATATAATTTAATATAAATAAGATATGATAAGTTAGTTATCATATTTATTTATATTAATTTTATTATTGTGGATACTTATTCTTATTTTCTCTCCAACCACCTTATTGGGTGGTTAAGTAGTCTTATGGGAAATGGAATAAAAGAATTATTTTTTCTTTCCTTCCTCAGAGACTTACGTTGAAACGCTACATGGTTGATGTTTGCTATACGATAGAAAGCTGAAAAGTTATGTATCTTCTTCAATCTTCTTCCTCCTCAAAAACTCAAATACCCTCCTTACCAAAATAATTAGAGCCCACAGCTCCTGGACTCTCACCCTGAGTATACCGATGGTTCAAAATAGTTAGAGTCCACAGCTCTTGGACTCTCACTTTGAGTATACCGAAGGTTCCTTGTGATTGTGTTTTTTGTTTTGGTTCGAGTTTTCTTGAAGAGGGTCTTCAAGCTTATCGTTGTTTTTTAGTTTGTGGCAGTTTGAGGGTATTATAAGAAGAAACTTTCTTCAAAGATATAATCTCTTGAATTTTTTTTTTTTTTTTTTTTTACAAAAGCATGCTGTAATTTATTTAAGAATGCATATCTTGTATGTTTGCTGTAAAATTGTTTTTCAATAAAAATGGAATTTGGATGATCCGCTTCCGCTCAAGAATCTCTTTAAAATGAGTTCCTTCATATATAAGATTGGTACCTCTTATTGTCATATGATTTTCATCGCTATCTCATTGCTATCTAATTTCTATCTCATTGTTATGTGATTTTTATTAGATATTAAGTAGTTTGTGACTTCATCTTTTGAAGAAATTAGGTTGAGGTTAAAGATTTTGTCAATTTCCCCTATCGGCATAACCATGGGACACGGACTTAATTTCTCAAAACACTTTTGACATTCATACAACTGCCCCTTAAGTCGCATATTTCCTTCTCTTTTCTTTTAATTTGGACTTTATCCCAAATAAGGAATACACACAAAAACCCACGATATTTTTTCAACCAATTAAATAAATCTTATAATTTCTTTTAGAATACGAGAAAAGAAACCCAAAAAATTATCATCGAAGTTTTCTATTTTCCTTAACTTTCGTCCCATAGACGACTAATCATCCTCTCTCCCACTTCGCTCTATATTCTCTCAATTTCCTTCTCTTACTTTTTTTTCCCCACTTTTTCTTCTCTCTCAAATTCCCACTTTCCAAAATTTTCTTTTCTCTATTTTTCTTCTTCTTTTTTCTTTTTTCTTTTTTTTTTCAAATGGCTTCTCCAACCATTTTTTAAAATTATTTTAATCCTTCTTTTTGTGAAATCAAAATAAGATGTGATATTTGCGAGTGTGCCTCTACTTTTTATTCTTCTGCAGATCTAGCAAATTGGCACAATCCAAGCATAAAAAAAAAAGTAAAAATCTAAAATATCCTCTAACATTAATATACTTAATGTCAAGTACATTTGTTAAGTGATATACCTTATGTTAAATATATATAGATTGTATACTATTAATAGACTCCATTCTAATTGCATTAGTTAATCAAGTATTTATTGATGGGTGCGTCTAATACATCCATGTTTTATATTTAATATACACTTATACGCTATCAATATACACTTGATACATTTGATATCCTTGATATACTCTTGATATACACATGATGCGCTCTTAATGTATTACTAATATACACTTGATACACTTGATACACTTGATATACTATTAATATATACTTGATACACTTGATATACTACTAATATACACTTGATATACTACTAATATACACTTATATACTTGATACACTTCTGATATACTTGATGCACTTGATACTCGCAAATGTCCTCTCTATTTGATTATCTCTTTCTCTTTCTCTCTCTACCACTTGATAAACTACTGACAAATATTTGATACATTTGACCGATATACTTCATATATTTCATAATGATGTGCTTGACTGATATACTTGATATACTTGTCAATCATGCACTCATTTATACTGCAGATAAACTTGATACACTTGACTAGTATACTTTATATACTTGATAATGATGCCCTTGACTAATAAATTGTTGATAAATCAGTCAATCATTGCTCTACACTATCTAGCACTACCCACCACTCCAGCTCCTCACCACTTATCTCTGTCGACCGTCACACATCCGATCACCGATCATTGGTCATTGTTTTTCTACCTCTATATCTTTCTTTCCCCCAACATTTCTCTTTCAACAACTCCACACCATTTGTAAATTATCACCACTACACCTTCCCATCTTTTACCTTTGTCGTCACCCCATATCTGGTCATCAGTATTCGGTCGCTATTTTTCTTTCTCTATTGATGAGATATAAGTATATAATACTCAAAAGCATAATAGAACCAACATAAAAAATGGAACAAAATTAATGTAAAAAATATCTAAATTTTCAACAACTTTAAACTGCACATACAAAACTGTACACAGAACGTAAAAAATTTATCAACACCAAACAGTAATGAAATGCATAAAAAATCAGAAAGTGTAACAGAAAAATCGAGATAAAGAGTTTAGAAGAAGAGCTTATCTATTAGTTTTTTGTCATATGTTGTAACCACCAGCTCACCTTGAGCTCTCTTCTTTTGAAAATGTAAACCTACATATAAAAGAGAAGAAAATCAGAGTGAGAGAGTGTTAAGAACCTACACTCGACCACCTCTCTAACAAGCTTCACGATCAATAAACAGAAAGAAATTAAGAAGAAAAGAGCAGGGAATAATAAAAAATAACAACGATCTTCTTATTGAACTATTTCTTCTTTAACAGGCGCAAGTTCCAGACATTTCACATCAAAAACAAAAGAAAAATGAATGAAATACTCAAACGAAAAGAGACTCAAGCAACCCAGCTCTGGATTCGAGAGATGCTGGGAAATCCCTCCATGGAGATCGACTCTTCCCTCTTTTTCACTAATTTTCCTCCCTCCCTTCGTTTCAGCCTTCTCCCCTTTTGTTCAACATCCCGTGATCCCTCCTCCAACGACCTCCTCCTCTATTTTGTTTGTTGAAACCGTGTATTCACCTCCCACTATCTCCTTAACTGCATTCATGTGTGAGTTTCCCTTTTTGCCCCTCATTTTATAAGTAAATACAATTGGAGGTTTTACATTACCGCTCCTCTCAAAGTACACCTTGTCCTCAAGGTGGAATGATGGAAATTTTCATCTTATGTTCGGTGCTAATTCCCATGTAGCCTCACTATCCGGGAGACCCTTCCACTTTACTAACCATTCTTGTGTATTCAGCTCTCCATTCCACCTTACTTCTAACACAACTTTAGGGGTAACTTGTAGCTTAAAATCTTCGGTGAGCATCGGTGGTAAGTGTTGCACCTGTTGAGATTTGCCCAATTTTTTCTTGAGTTGAGAGACATGAAACACATCATGTATAGCTGCTTCAGGTGGTAGATTCAAATGGTATGTTATTTCTCCTATCTTCTCGGACACTTGATAAGGACCAAAAATTCTAGGGGACAGCTTCTCACTTTTTCTTTTTGCCAATGAACGCTGTCTATAGGGCCGTAGTTTGAGGAAGACTTCTTCCTCTATCTCAAATTTCAACTCCCGCCTATGCTGGTCGGCTTGCTTCTTCATTCTGTTTTACGCTATTACTAAATTCTCTTTGAGCGCGTTCAAGGTCAGGTCTCAATCCTTTAAGAGCCTATCTACACTGTCATTGGTTGACTTTGTTTCTCTATAGTGCACTAACGGTAGGGGGGTACGACCATAGATTGCTTGGAAGGGTATGGTTCTTATAGACACATGGAAGGTAGTGTTATACCATTACTCTACCCAAGACAGCCATTTATTCCACCTAGTGGGTTGTTCATTGCAGATCTCTAGGCAGTGATTTACTCGTTTGTTTGGCCATCTGTTTAAGGATGGAAAAAACCGTGCTTCTTTTCAACTTGGTTCCCAAAGCTGTGAATATCTCCCTCCAGAAGTTATTCAAGAATATCTTATCCCTATCCGTGGTAATCGACTTAGGGATGCCATGAAGCTTGATGATTTCTTGAATAAAGATTTCAGCCACCTGTTTAGCTGAAAAAGGTGTTTCAATGGAATGAAATGCCCATATTTGCTTAGCCTATCTACCACCACCAAAATGGAGTCGAAACCCTCTACTCTCAGAAGTCCCTCGATGAAATCCATTGTCAATTCTTCCAGAGTTAGTTCGGGAATGGGCAACAGTTGCAGCAATCCTGCAGGCATTAGAGACTCAGACTTGTTCCGTTGGTAAGCTCATAGCTTTCCACATATTTCTTTATATCATTTTTCTTTCCCGGCCAATACAACTCACCATTCATTCGTTTGAATGTTCTCAAAAACCTCGAGTGACCCCCAAGTATCGAATCATGAAATATGTGTAGAAGGGATGTTATTAGAGTTGAACGTCTCGGAATTACCAACCTCCCTTCGAAAGTTAGGTTTGCCATCCGAGTTTTCTTTCACCAAGGAAATGATCTGTTGTAGCTCCTCGTCCTCTTCCACCTCTCTAAGATTGAGCTCCACATCTACCACTGCTGAAGAGTACAGGCTGAGGAGTTCTGAGGGTAGTTGCACACGTGAAAGGGCATCAACTGCCTTATTCATTAGTCCCGGTTGGTAAACGATCTCAAAATCGTATCCTAGGAGCTTGGTTAACCAGTGCTGGAATTGTGGTTGCACTTCCCTCTGTTTTATTAGAAATTTCAATGCTTTTTATCATCTTGCCTATAACAAATAATGTCTCCACCTTTGGGCAGTTAATACCACTACCATTAATTCCCTCTTGTAGATTGACTTATTTTGTGCCCATTATGAAAGTTTTTGACTGAAGAAGGCAATTGGCTTGTCCCCTTGAGTTAGCACAGCCCCCACTTCTATCCCTAAGGCATCAGTTTCTATGATGAAAGGTTGATTGAAATCTGATAATGCGAGAACAGGGCACGATATCATCTATTGTTTCAAACTTCAAAGGCTCGGGTGGCTGCTTCATCCCAATTGAAACTATTTTTCTTAAGTAATCTCGTTAAAGGAGCTGCTCTAATGCTGTACCCCTTGATAAATCAGCGGTAATACCCTGTTAACCCCAAAAATCCTCTCAATTCAGTCACATTTATGGGGCACAGCCAGTTTACCATAGCTTGGATCTTCTCTCCATTTGCTTCAACCCCCTGTTGTGAGATCCAATGCCCTAAGTATTGAATTCTCTCTTGGTAGAAAACACACTTCTTTTGATTTGCAAATAGTTGGTTATCCCTTAGCACGTTGAATACTACCCCCAGGTGAGTCTCGTGGGATGAAATATCTGGACTATAAACCAAGATGTCATAAAAAAACACAAGTATAAAATGACGTAAGAATGGTCTAAAAACTTGATTCATGAGGGATTGGAATGTCGCGGGTGCATTAGTGAGCCCAAAAGGCATAACTAAGAACTCGTAGTGTCCTTCATGGGTCCTAAATGCCGTCTTCTCAATGTCTTCCTCCCTCATTCGGATTTGGTGGTACCCAGACTTCATCGAGCTTAGAAAAAACCACAGCCCCGTGCAACTCATCAAGTAGTTCTTCGATTATAGGAATAGGGAACTTGTCTGCTATTGTAGCTTGATTCAACCTCCGGTAGTCTACACAAAATCACCATCCACCATCTTTCTTTTTCACCAACAATACTGAACTTGAGTAGGGACTTCAACTGGGTCGAATGAAGCCGGCTTGTAGCATTTCCTGGACTAACTTCTCTATCTCTTCTTTCTGAGCATAGCCATACTTATAAGATCAAACGTTGATTGAATTTATGCCCTCCTTGATGGTTATTCTATGATCAACTGCTCTTCTAGGAGGAAGGGAGGTGGGCAAGATAAAGATATCTTGATTTTGGTCCAACAGCTCCTGGATCATGATGCGTAGCATGGATCGAGCTTGGTCTTTCTCCCCCTTCTTTGTCTCTTCAGAATCCTTAATCTTAAGGTGCTGAAAGTCCACCAAGAACCCCAGATCTTCTTCATCCTACGGCTTACTCAATGTTTTAAAAGATACTTCCGCTTTAGTGAGGGATGGATCCCCCCTCAACATGACCTGAGCTTCTTCTAACCAGAAAGCCATGGTTAAAAAGGGCCAATGAATACCCATGAATCTTGTGGTACACAACCAGGGCATCTCAAGAACTACATTCATTCTCCCCAATTCCATTGCTAAGAAGTCAGCCTTCACTATTAAGTTCGGTAGTTTGAGCTCTATCCCCTTACATATCCCATGACCTTCTATTTCGCCCCCATTTCCTATAACCACCCCAAATTTTTTTTTATGTTCCACCGGTAATCCAAGTTCCCTCACTGTATCATGATGTATAAAGTTGTGTGTAGCACCAGAGTTGATGAGTACTACCACCTCTTTTCCTCTGATTTCTTCCCTTAGCTTCATGGTTCCCTTCGCAGAAAACCCAAGTACTGAGTTCAGTGATAGCTCTGCCTTCTCCCTCACCACGATATTCTTCATTTCGGCCACTTCTTCCCTTTTTACCACCTCTTCTTCCCCCATTTCTTCCTCTTCTTTGGTTATGAATAGCATCAGTTGCCTATTCTCCTTGAATTTACATCGATGCCCTGGTGTGTATTTTTCATTACAACGAAAACAGAGCCCCTTATCCAGCCAGTCTTTGAAGTCCACGTCACTCAACCTCTTTAGAGGTGCCTCGTTTTTTATGGGAAAATTGGGTTTCCCCAGAATGGGTAATATCGGCTTCACCGGAATCACGACTTGCTTCATAGAGGGGTTGTCCTGATTCTGACTTTGGGTTTTTTCGCTCACCTCCATCTTGTCATTCAGGCCCATTCTTTGGATCAGCCCACTATTGCCCATTTCCTTTAACGCTATCTTAAGGGCGATATTTCTGTCATTAACCAACTGTGCTTCCTTCATACAATCATCCAAGGATTTGGGATTTCGACTAATGACTTTAGCTTGCAGCTCCGGTTCCAGTCTATTCATGAACGCATCCCTCAAAACCTCCTCCGATAGGTCCCGTAAGGGTGCCGAATAATTGATAAACTTTTTCACATATTCTTGGTAAGAACCTTCCTGTCGGATTTTGAGAAGTCGTGCACACAGACTCCATTCCCCTACCTTCCGATAATGTTCAAACAACCTTCGCTTCAGTTCGTCCCAAGTAATGATGGCCCTTCGGTTATTACTCTAGCGGAACCAGTCGACTTCATCGGAGGCAAAGCTGATCACTACTACTTTAACTTTCATCGGAGTGATTGTGTATCTCAAAGTAGTGCTCTGCGCTGTAAACCCATGACTCCGGATTGTCTCCTGTAAATAGAAGGATTTCGAGTCACTTGTACTTACCTCTATCCGAGCTTCCAATTCCAGAGATTTGAGAGGACTCCGCTTCCTCTACCTTTCCTTTCGCCTTGAGTGTGCTCCCTTCCGTTAACGTCGACTCCTCTTTCTTTCGAGCTACATTGCTCTCCTGAACTTCCTTAGTGAGCTTCTCGAGGTTTTTGCACAAGCCCATCAATAGGTCTTTTAGCCCCACCATCTTCTTCTCTGCGGTGTCCACCCTCTCTTCCAATTGTTTCTGTGTCATGGCGCGCGTTTTCCCCAGGATTGCGGCTCTGATACCACTAATGTTAGAAACCTACACTCGACCACCTCTCTAACAAGTTTCAAGATCAATAAATAGAAAGAAATTAAGAAGAAAAAAGTAAGGAATCATAAGAAATAACAACGATCTTCTTATTGAACTATTTCTTCTTAAACAGGCACAAGTTCCAGACGTATTCACACCAAAAACCGAAGAAAAATGAACGAAATACTCAGAAGACAAGAGACTCAAGAAACCCAGCTCTGGATTCGAGAAATGCTGGGAAATCTCTCCATGAAGATCGACTCTTCCCTCTTTTTCACTAATTAACTCCCCCCCCCCCCCCATTCATTTCAACCTTCTCCCCTTTTTGTTCAACTCTGCGTGGTCCCTTCTCTAAATGACCTCCTCCTCATTTTGTTTGTTGAAATCGTGTATTCACCTCCCACTATCTCCTTAAGCGCATTCATGTGTGAGTTTTCCCTTTTTGCCTCTTCTTTTATAGGTATATAGGATTAGAAGGTTTTACAGAGAGATATGAGATCAATCTGTAAAATCAAGAAAAAGCAATAAAGTGATACTCCCTTATTTTGCATAGTGGACGTAGGCCTCTTGGCTGAACCACTTTAAATCCTTCTTATGTTCTCTCTTCTTCCTTCCTGACCATTCTTACTTGTTTTCTCTTTGCATCCTCTACTCGGTGTTCTGGTTTTCAATAATAGGGTGAAATCTTGAATGTTTTGAAGCTCGAATTCACCATTTCTTCTCCAAAACCCTCAAAAACATCAGAAAAGTTCAAAAGAAAAGGAAGAAAAAATTTACTCTCAGGAAAACATCTCGATTCACACTATTTTCTTTTCTGTCTGCTTGACAAGTTTGAAAAGATATATCACCTTTAGCTGTAACGTGGCACAGATAAGAAAAGGCTGAAGAAAACACCCTTTCCTAAATCCCATTATCTTGTTTATGTTGGGTTTTGAAGACTTCAAGATTGGGAATTGGCTTAACTAACATTAAATTCGAGTTGGGCCACCTGCCAAAAGAGAAAGCATATTTGTAATACATAGTAGAATAAGAGAAAAAATCTAAAAATATATTACATCTTTAAAATATTTGCAAATATAGATGAGTTGACTAGTCAATCTTTGATTTTTTTAATTTCCAATTTTCCCCTCCCTTGTCTTATTTTGTTGTACACATTTTTTTAGTCTTTTTATTTTCTTTCTCTTCTTCGATTTTTGCTTCTTCCCTCCCTTTTTTCATTTTATTTTCTTTCTCAGTTTTTGCTTCTTTTTTTATTTTATTCTTTTTTTTATCCGATTTTTGCTTCTTTTCTTTATTTTTTTTTTATTTTCTTTCCTTTCCTTCTTTTTTCCTTTCTTTTTCTTTCCTTTCTTTTTTATTTTCTTTTATTTTCTTCCTTTTTTCTTTCTTTTTTTCTTTTCTTTTTTTAAATTTTCTTTTCTTTCTTCGGGTTTTGCTTTTTTTTTTTTATTTTCTTTCTTCGGTTCTTCCTTATTCCTTTTTTTATTTTTATTTTCTTCCTTTTCTCCAATTTTTGCTTCTTCCCTTGTCTTTTTTTTTATTATTTTATTTTCTTTTTTCTCAGAGTTTTTTCTTCCTTTTTTTCTATTTAATTTTCTTTCCTTTTTTCAGTTTTTGCCTTTTCTCTTTCTCTTATTCTTAAAATTTTTTTTCTTTTATTTGAATTTTTTCTTCTTCCTCCTTTTTTTTCACAAGAATTATGAAGCTAAGATCCGTACGTAGGACTTGAGAGTACTCAATTCATAAGTGATTTAACACCAACAAACCAATCATCAAGTTTGATTATTATAACAAATAATAAATATAAATAGCAAATGAAAGTCTATCACTGATAGCCACTAATATTTTCTATCATTGATAACCTAATCTTTGATTATATTTTCGTGGTTAATAGCCACTTATAGAAATCTATTATTGATAGCCAATTTAGTGAATTTAATTAATAAAGTTGAATCTCGAACAAAAATGTAAGTGGAATGCCTAGAAGTTATCACTAATAGTATGTTTATCAGTGGTAGAACCTATCATCAAAAAAGGACTTATAAATGTTTGGGAAGGATAAGAAAGGGGCAAAAAGGAGTTTAGTGGCTATGATTGATAGAAGCTACTACTGATAGCATGTTATCAGTAGTAGAAGCTAATACTAATAGCATGTTATCGATGATAGAAGCTACCCGATAGCACGTTATAGGTGATAGAAGCTACGACTGATAGCACATTATCGGTGATAGAGAACTGTCACTGGTAGCATGATATCAGTGAGATCATTGATAGCATTTTATTAGTGATGTTATCAATGAAAGAAGCTATCACTGATAACCACAATATGAGTGATGTTAGTGATATCAGTGATAAAACTTAGGTGATATCTCTATCAGTGATAACAACTGATAGTTGTTATCAGTGATAGCCATGATAAAAGATTATTAGTGATAACTACTATGGTAATCAAAGTTGTTGGTCTTCTTTCAAAGTTGATCCCTATCTATAAATCTACCATTGATAGCCACTGATAGCCTTAAGTAGTAATATTTCAACGTTGATTCAAATTGATGAAAGTGAATCAATGATAACTACTAATAATTGATAGCAAATTAAAAGCTAATATTTCAAGATTGTATTAATTTTTGTCAAATTCAAGTTATCGCTGATAGCAACTATCATCGATAGCAATTGATAGAAGCTATCAGTGATAGCAACTGATAGCAGCTATCAGTGATAGCTTTTAATTTAAGAAAATGGGGAAAAAGCGAATAAAATAATGGCTAGGCATGGGTTTTTTAGTCTTTACCATTTTTTTTATCTATATATGCAATTATTTTATCCTTGTACTACATATTCTATTATTTTAGGCTTGAATTCTATTTATGTAACTAGCCCAAAGAGAAAACAAATTAGTTGTTTGGGCTACATAAAGTAAGTTGCATCAACAAAAATCAGATAGCAATAGTAGAAAATCACAAAGTACGTTAAATTCATAAATCACCAGCCAAATACAAGCACAAAAAAAAAAAAAATTAAATAAGGCACATGTCCACAAATCTACAATCGATGATCTTTTCAAATTCAATAAAATTAACTCGATTTCTTCTCTCACAATCTATAACTCACGAAAAACCTTCATGATTTTAGATTCTCATTAATCTATAACTAACATAACAAATTTAAATGAATCAATCAAAGATAAAATCATACGTGATACAGATGATGAAAAAATCTAAAACAGAATTGATACTCCAGTTTGGTTGGCTGATTTTATTACAGGCAGAACTCAAGCAACATGTTGTGCAAAGGCATTGTCATAAACATTGTTACATGTCTGGCAACAAATTCTGCATAATATATTTTCCATATCTATCTGTGTTATTTGTAGATCTTCGTATGTGCATTCCTTATTTTTCTGCCGAGAATATTTATTCACTCAAGAAATAGATTTTCATAGCTAGCCTTATTTATAGGAAATTTGTAGCACGTTTTGTTTTTATTACAAAAAAAATAAATATATGTCCTTTTCTAAAACTATTTGCATATATAAACTATTTCAGAAATACATTTACAGTTTTTTAATTCCTAAAATAACCGTCTTCTCCTTTGTCTTCATCATCGTTCTTCTCCCCCTTCTTCTTCATCAATTTATTTATGTATTTGTGTTTTTTCACCGCGACACTTCATCATCGACGTATTCAATCTCTTGTGCATTTTCCAAGTACGTCTTCTACATTCTTTGTCTCTCAATTCTGAGAGGAACGATTAATCAGTTGTTTGCTCGTGACTTCTTCTTTCTACGTTCGATTTGGTATTTCTACTCACGATTTTGTATTGTTTCATCCTTTTCTTGTTCAATTCTTTTACCATGTCTAGATATTCTTCCTTCGTTTTTTTATTCGATTTCATCCAAGTTTTTAAATTCTTTTCCTTTGTCCTTTTTATGTTTCATTGATTTTACTTGAAGTATACTCAGTTTTTTTATTCGATTTCCTCAGTTTTCTCGTTTGTTCTTCTTTAATTTTTCCTTTGAGTCTTCATAACTTAATTTCTTTTTCATTTATATTTAGGTTTTTTTCCAATCAGTCATGAACTTCCTATCACTGATATTAGTATTCATGAACTTCCTATTACTGATATTAGTAGTCATGAACCTATCATAGAGGTTAGTCTACTGATGATAGATACATATCATATTGTATCAATGATATTAGTCTATCACTCATACTATAATATATTTGTAATAAGGAGAGTTCCGCTGTCAGTCTTTAGTGCAGTGCCTGACAGTTAACGGATGGTGGATCCCATGACTAAAGACTTTATTCAGTTATTCATGTACCATTGCAGCTTTGAGCTACAGGTCCATAATGTCTCCTTGGTAGCTCAATGGATTCAAGTTGAGGATAAATTCTTGGTGTTGATTTGAAATGTTCAAATTGACAAGAAGTAATTCGATATATATGATATGATCGGTATGGTGTATGAGATACATCAAATGGAGGATTAATATAAGTGGGATTTAGATTAAGTGCCATGGAATATAAAAAGAGCTATGGTTTGTATGTTTCATGAGATGAAATATTAAAACTATAGGTTATAAATATAGTATGATAAGTTCGTTAACATTTATATTTATAATAACATTAATTATTGGATAATTATCTCTTTTTCTCTAATAACCAATTGAGTGGGAGGTTATTAGTGGTTTCATGGTAACCGTGAGAAAAAAGAAAAAATGTTTTCCTAATTCTAGTAAGAAAAAAGAAATAAGATTTGAAAAATTGTGTATTTTAGGTTTTCCATTCTGAAAAAGTTCTCACAGAGAAGTTGTCAAGTAAATCAAATTTACTAAGCGACAGCTTGGAGTTAGCTAAACGATCGTGGAGTGTTCTTACACGATAGACACTCAACTAGACGATGAGCTAAACGATCACATAGCTTTTGCTAGATGATCGCATAGCTTTTCCTAAACAATTGGGCATCGACCTATACGATAGGTTTTTCCATCTCCCACTTGCTCAATCATTTACATGATTGTGATTCCTCTAATTTTCTCCCTCTAACCAAGTGCACACAGAGCCCATCCTCTGGATTCTCATATCGAGAATACCAAGGTAACCTTCTTGGTGGTGTCATACTCAAGTCGACACTGTCGAGGTTCTGTTGAGGTTATTCGCAGTGTTCGGGTTGTTCATGACCTTGGCGATCGCTTAGTTTGATTGCGCGTGTTCGTGCAGTGTAGCGGTCGTGTTGGACGTTTGTGTGTTGCTGTGATCGAGCATTCATGATCAAGGAAATTGAAGATGAGTCTACAAAGGTTTGTTGATTCTTCCCTTGATCTGTAGTAAAACATGTTGTAATTTATATTTTATGCAAAACCACATGTTTCTGTTTATAATTGTAATTGTAAAGTTCATATACGATTGAAATTTGGAAAGATCCTTCCCCTACTCATGGAAATCCTCGTGCCCGATTTCCTTCACTTTCCTACTGTGGTACGCCGACTACTGTAGATAGCATGTAATTAGCAGAAGCAAATAGAATCATTAAGTGCTCTAATTCATAAATTTTAGCATTTATGAAAGCAAGTTCATAATAGAAAAATAGGGTTTGAAATATACCTTTGTAGAACTCCTATAATCCACGAAATCAGCTTCAAATTTGATTCCAAATACTTGTGAACCAACAGTGGATCTTCCTTACTATTCTCTATGTCCTTAGATTGGATTGTGGGATCCAAAATGAATAGGAATTGAGAAAGTTTTTAAGAGAAAAAGTCTGGTTTTTTCTGGTTTTGAAGAACTCTTCATCAAAACTTAATTGTTTGCAAAATCAACCATCTAAGAAGAAGACAACAAGTGCAGATCTGTTGAGGTTTTATTAATCTCAACCATGCAATCAGATTGCATAGCCAATGACAGCTCCTTCTTGTGAGATTTGAGTGGGAATTAAGTGTTGAATATTGGAAAAACCCACTCAAAATACCACTCATAAAAGAAATTGGTTTAAAAAAAATCATTTTAAAAATCAAATTTCAAATTTTTAATTTAAATTTCTAAAACTTAAATTAAAAGTAAAATTTATTTATTTTGATTTTTCATAAAATTAAAATTTTTTATTTAAAATAATTAATTAATTTTAAATGAAGTTTATTTAATTAATTCTACTAATTTAATATCAAATATTAAATTAATTAAACACCAACTTCACAACCATGAATCTCTATCCATGTAATTTAATATTTAAATTGAATTTAAATATTAACCAATTTTTCAATTTCATTTAATTCAATAATTAAATGTATAATTATATCGCATATAATTACTAATTCTTCTAATTCGAATTTGAACGTTTCAAATTAAATTCATCACTCTATTCTAAGGTTTAATCCGTTTGTGAGTTAGTAAGGGAACCTAATGGACCTACAGATCATGGGCTCTAACAATCCGAGATTAATGGGCTAAACTTTTTAAACCAAACTAATCAACATTTGTTAACTACCTGATCATTCTACTAAAGCCCAGTAGTTGCACTCCCTTCACTATAGATATAATTGTATCCACTCGATATAACCATAATTAGTAAGTTAACCCTTCACAGGTTGTTTGTAATAACGGCTAGGTCAATAGTTGTTTTCCCCTTGAGATTACCTCTTGTTCCTTAAATTCCACTAAGCCACTAATGAATAATTAGTTATGATCCAATCAACAAACCGAGTCCCTCTCGGGCCAATGAGAGGTTGGACCCTTTGTTCAAGACTCGAAGTCAGTATTTAAGGGAATAACTTTTTTACTATCCCTAAAAGTGTGTAGGAGTGAATTTCATCTTCCCAAATTATCTATCCAGCCTTACCCTTGAAATGGGAGGCTTATTGAGTCAGCGCTGTTTAACCCTCACCCATGAAAATCTAAGGATAATCCCGAATAAATAGGACTTCATAGTTAGCTCAGGATTAAGGTCTAGTTATCTAGGTCATTGCTTTGAAGTAGTCAGTCTTAAACAGTAAACAATGTTATAAAGTAAGAGTGACTCATTTCTTAGTCCGATCTTATACAAACTCTTTACATAGGACGTCTCCACTTGCATGTCTCCACATGAACAAATTAGGATCATTTGTTTATAGCACCTTACAAAGATTGTAACATCTACAAATTTAGCCGCATCGGACAAAGTTCAAGTACTCATGTAACAGCAATGGATCTTTAGTTTATTCGGTTTCGATTATTTCTATAATAAAATAAGCAATTCATACATTCAATAATAAATTTATAGAATCAATACTTCAATAACATCTTTATTGATCAACATAATAAGTTTATTGTTTACAAACCACGAGTTTTAGAACAGAAAACCCAATAAACTCCAACTTGGACTAAAATTATGGTTACACACATTTGTACATATAATGTTGATATTTAAGTTTTTAGAGAGAAATACAATAAACTAGGGCATCACATACTCGTAGTTTTGTCTTTACCAAGTATCATATACCTCGGGTACCATATACCTATGGGTTCTTCTCCCATTTGCTCTAGATTATATAACTCATATTCCTAGACTTACTAGGTGACCCTCATACACTTTAACCGAGAGGACCTCTGTAAACATATCCATATACAACAGACTTCTAATCAATAAATAGGGAACACATCTTATATCCTCAACTTCTTGATTCTCAACGCCAACACCAAATATTTGATGATTCGAGTTTCTACTAAACCTATGTTATGGCTAGGATGTTACGCAACTTTCCCACTACGTTGAGGCATTTTCAACTCTTTGAGTAAGATGTACCTGACCTATCTTAACAACTTTTATTTTAATGTCAGCTTAATAAATAACTCTTGATATAATAATGCATTATCTTTCATGTATACCTCTTGAAGTAAAATAGAATTTCTCGATACAAATACCTGATATTCTCTTGAGTTGAAGAAGTATACTGCTTTTGGGTAGCCTACAGATAGGCATATTGTTTAAACGATGTTTTAATACCTTAGGGTTCAACACAAATACATGTGTCGGTATTTCCCAAATTCTGAAATATGTAAACAACCTTTACTGGTCATAAACCAATTTTATGACTTTTCCACATCCCATATGGAGTTTCAGAAAACACTTTTTATGGAATGATGTTCAAAAGAGTATATTGCAGTCACTACTGTGTATCCCCAAAACGATTTATGTAACTAAGCAAAAGCTCATCTTACAACCGAACCATGTTTAACAAGCTTCTGTATTCTTCCCGATACATTGCTCTGCCAAGGCACTAGGTGTAGAGACTTGTTACTGGATTCCATGTTCTATCAAATAGTCTTGGAAATCTCATATTTTCTGTACACTCCACCTCGATTTGATTGAAGTGTCTTAATTGCTTTACCTAACAAGTTTTTATATACCTTAAAATTTTCAAGTGTTTTAGACTGATGATAAAGTTAGGCAAATATAACCATACATTGAATAATCATCAATATAACCGATGAAATATTTATACCCTTTTTGTGCCTTGACATTCATCAGACTATAAAGGTCTGTGCACTAAGAGTTCCAGGATCCTTCATTTTAGCAGGGAGGTTATTTTGAAACAAAGCGTTACATTCGTATGTTTGTGCAACTGTTTCATTTTCTCTGATCTTTCTCTTGTTGGCTAAAATGTCCTTGAGGAATTTCACATAACTCGGCATTTGCTCTAATGCTTCTATTAATATTAATATGCAGTTGTCGAAGAACGTCCAGGAACCTCTAAAATTGCTTACTATCGTCTTTCTTTTTCAGCCTAGACGAGAAAGGTGGAGGATCCCGGCCTGTTTCCTGCTCACTTTGCTGCTTATGAGGTCCTGTGCTTGCTGTGTGTTGTTGGTTGGAGGTTGCGTTGATTGAGAATTTAAGTCTTGAGAAGCTCTATCTTTGGTAAATAATCTTGCTTTTGAATTGGGGTTGCTTTCGTTATTTTGTACTTGGTCACCATCAATAGTTGACTCAGTTGGTACTGATACCGCATCTGGTACCTTTGGCGCATTTGGGGCTGTTGTTTTTCCACTCCGCAATGTCACGACATGACATTGTTCTTTACCTTTTGGCCCCAATATTCCTTAACTTCCTTGTGTTGTACCAGGTGTTTTCTTCTTTAATTCTCTTGCAAGCTGATCTAGTTGGTCTTCTAATTCTTTGAGAGAGTCAGCTTGCGACTGTCTCATTGCCTCACTTTGCTTCAGTGAATTTTCAGAGACAAGGTACTGTAAGAGGTATTATATGCAAACAGTTGGTCGCATGGCTGTGTACCCTGAAAATCACTTGGACTATAGTCCTTGGTAGTGAAAACCGGAGGGTTGCCTCGATCCTCTTGATAACTAAATTGATATAAACTATGGTCTTCGTGATAGAGATTCTCATTCTAAGTGAAAATTGGATGATTCCCCCAATCATGGTTGTGGTTATTGCCCCATGATTCATCATAAATAGAATATACTGGTTGTTGATCCCATGGGCAGACGTCTGCTAGATGTACTACTCCCCATTGAGTGCAATCCATAACGGTTATATGAGTCACCGCGTTAACTTGCGCTGCTCCCTGGGAGAGAGTTTTCCGTTGATTAGCCACCGTCTGAAAGAGCAATGTCATCGTGGTCATTTGCTCGATCAATGTGCTCATTGTGTCTATTGGCACATCGGCCCTCTCTACTTTTTCTGGTTCCATACATCTTACCTCAAGCCCATTATCAATCCATTCGTCAAAATGTCGCGATATACGATCCAAGATGCCCTTTGCTTCTGTATATGACTTATTCATTAATCCTCCTTCTGCAGAGGAGTCGGAAACTGCTCGTGTTGATGGGTCTAGGCCATTGTAAAAGGTTTCCATCAAGATACTATAAGGAATCCCAATATGCGGACAGTTCTTTACTAACTGTCGGAATCGCATCCAAGCGGTGCTCAGGGTTTCATAACTCTTTTGCTCAAAATTCAACACCTCTCTTCACCTTCTTATGTTGACAGATGGAGAGAAGAATCTATTCATGAACCTATCAACCAACTGTCCCCATTCATGAATTTCGCCTGGCTCTAATGCTTGATCCCACCTCTTTGCTTCATCCCGCAATGTGTACGGGAATAGATATAGTTTAAGATTTTCTTGAGTTACACCAAGCGGAGAGAATGTGCTACATATGTATGCGAAGTTTTTTAAATGTGCGTGTGGGTCTTCTCCCTGTAATCCTCCGATTTGTCCCACATTCTGAATCATTTGCAGCATGATCAGTTTTATCTCGAAGCTTTCATTCCCGTCAACTATCGGTTTTGAAATTCCTGGTAAAAATTATATAGATCTGGTGCTGCATACTCCCTCATAGGGATGTTCTGATCAGCGGCAAGAAAAACAGGATCTTGCACTGGCAAATCTCCTCTCAGGTTTCCAGCAGGAGCCATATTCTTTTCAGTCATACTTCTTTACCAGTTAATTCAACCCTGATGAACTTTGCGCGAAGAATATACTTGATCTCTGGGTCCACTTAGAGTTACCAGACCACCTCCAGTACTTCTAAGTCGTCAAACTGCTCTCTGCGTTTAATAGTCAGTACAAAGAGATCTGTCCTGCAAAATACCAAAAACCACTCAAACAATAAACCATTGACTAAGTTCCCCAGCAACGGCGCCATAAACTTGTAACGTGGGTATTGTATGTATGATATTCAATGCTCATGATGATGCGATACTACTACTATTTTTGCGTTAATTAGAGATGCTCAAGTAGTATGCCCTGCGTTGTCACAAGTTTCCTTACGATGGAACCAAGTATAACTCAACCGCAAGTTTCTCGGTGTGATCCGAAGTCGAACACAGGGAAGTGATGCCGGTTATTGCGGTATATTCATGGTATATGAAACCGGGTTTTTAATTCTTTATAAAAGGTGTGTACAGTATGTAAATTGCGATAAAATAAAAGAAAGCAGTAAAAATGCGATAAAAACATAAAAATGCGATAAACCTAAGCTAGATGTTACAAGATACGGGCTTTATGTGCAAGATACTAGGATTAAGGCTGGCTCTGAAGATTGTACAAAGACGTGGGATGCGAGGACAAGTCTTGTGAACAGATTAGAAAGAGAAAGATAAGTATTACAAACAATGCAAGTTCTTAATTTAATTGAAGGTATAAATACTATTCCGCTCTTCTCTTGGCGTAATCTCTAAGTGATCGGCCGTGTTTCTCACATGTATGTGGTGAAACAGAGTTTAACGTAATGAATGCAAGGTTGCTTCCATGTCTAGAAGTACTACTCGATTTAGTTAACGCACTCTTCTGACCTTCTCTCAGTAGATCATAATGACATCTTCACTTCTGCTCTCATAGGTGAAGATGCCATCTAGCATGCTTTAACTAAATGTATTTTATAACTTTAATACATATTAAGTTCTTGATGATTCATATTGCTTATCAATGGATTAATAAAACATCATGGAGAAAGTGACTAATGGGTGAATGGAAAAAGACAGAGAAAGGTAAACGAAATCTATAGAAACATTCAATATTTCTACTAAGTGTTTGATACTTGATGTGTGAATGAAGAGATAAAGAAAATATGGAATACAATGAAAGAGAGATAGATCAGATACAATCCGGTGCCAATGTCTTGGCATAGATTCGATGGAAATCTGCTTGCCGGATAGGATAGTTTCGATGGTAGGAAGAGCTTCCCTCTCAGGCTTGCTCTACGGGTAACAGGGGTCTCTACATAGATCTTCGATCGAGTATACAGCTAGTCGGATTTTAGATTTACCTCTCGGCCTTATCTCTTTCTCTTCCCGGATTTCATCTTTTCAGTACTCAGCTCAGCCTTTTTCTCTCTAAAATCTTACAGCACTTAGCCCAGTAACAAATAGCATAATTTTCTCTGAATTCGCTGAGGTATTTATAGGAGCAGATCCTTTGACTCCGGCCTTGTGGTCCCCACTTTTGTTATGAAAATTCCGAAGATGGAGGGATATTATTCCTTCTGTTATGCAATCGGACCGTCAAATCTCCACAACGATTAGTTGTAAATGTGTCTCAATCCTCCACCTTTGCATTGCTTAGCTGCATCTTTCGATCATGGGTTTGCATGCGGTGTTTGTTTTTATTACCGCATGTGGTCGAAGCATAACTCTGGACTGACTGTCGCATTACACCGTTACTTCGGTAATCGTCTCTTCATGGTTGATCGATGGGCGCAATGTAATAGAGATGCGTTGATTAGTTTCTCATGAGCCTTGAGCACAAGCGGTGACTTGGTCTCCTACAAAACAAAGTAAAGTTTGGCTTGTCCTCCATCTTTTTGGCGTTAGTGGGTGTAATTGCAAACATTTATAATTATTGTCATACTATGTTAATTTTCATACAATTGGCGCATAATTACTAACTTTTGGACGCAATATCTAGATAAGGTGGCATAAATAACTTGTATTTCTACAAGCTATCAGTATCCCCAAAATGATTTATGTAACTAAGCAAAAGCTCATCTTACAACCGAACCATGTTTAACAAGCTTCTGTTATTCTTCCCGATACACTGCTCTGCCAAGGCACTAGGTGTAGAGACTTGTTACTGGATTCCATGTTCTATCAATTAGTCTTGAAAATCTCAGATTTTCTGTATACTCCACCTCGATCTGATCGAAGTGTCTTAATTGCTTTATCTAACAAGTTTTTATATACCTTAAAATTTTCAACTGGTTTAGACTGATGATAAAGTTAGGCAAATATAACCATACATTGAATAATCATCAATATAACCGATGAAATATTTATAGCCTTTTTGTTCCTTGACATTCATCAGACCATAAAGGTTTGAGCACTAAAAGTTCTTTGGCTCATTAAAACTTTTTCATATAAAAAATATTTTGGTAATCTTATCTTCAACACAAGACTCACATGTAGTGTTAAAAGGTTGTCTTCTAATTAATTTAGATGACCACTTTTAACTATTTTCTTAATCCTATTAAGATTTATGTGACCAACTCTTTAATTGCCGAAGATAAGTACTTGAAGAAACCATTGCCTTTTTTTTCCAGCTATTTTAAATATCTAAACATTTGAAATGGTCTACGCTTTGGTCGATTTTAACATAGAGTTGTTTTATAGTAGAACATAAAAATACTTATTTTGCTAATGAACATTTCATTTATTTCAAAACATACTTTTATACAAATGTTCTTACAAAAGATAGATAAAAGAGTTTTCATTACATTAAGAGGAAGTATATAGATCCATCTTTTGATAACAACTTCAGGAACTCCCACTGATTTTTCTGAGATAGTCTCTCTTGTTCACAACCTTAAAAGTTCTCTTTTCTGTAAGCATTCTTCATAAATTAATTGCCTTGTTTTGATTTTTCCTCTTTCTTTTCCAAAATGTATTTTGGGCAGTTTCTCTTCCAATGCTTGTCTTCATTGCAGTAGAAAAACTTTCCTTTGTCTGCAACTTTAGCCTTGCCTTTGTTGTCAATACGAGCATTCCTATTCCCTTTAATCTTTTTCATCTGAATAATTTTGTTCTTAGAAGAAGAAGAATCTGTTGGGAATGTACTAAAACTCACAGTTTGTGTTAAACCTCCTATTTATCAATAATAATAAGTTGTTGATTTTGCATTCTATTATGAAATTTCAATAAACATATCCATGGCTATAGTCTTAATACTTTAAATTTATGTGGTGACATAAACAGGATCAAGTTAACAGTATATAGCCTAAATGGTCTAATAAGTATATGGATGAAATTGGGTATCTCATCCTAGTAACATTATTGGATGCGGCTCACTCTGTAGTTCTTACAAGAAATTGTAAAGTGTTACAAATGATGTGATCCATAGATCATTCATGTTGAGACATGTGAGTGCGGGCATCCTATGCAATGAGTTTGCATATAGACTGCACCACAAAATAGTCACTTTTCTTTATAATGACCTTTTACTGTTAAAACTGACAATTTAATTATAAAGTACTCTATGTTAATTCGATATTACTCTTGAGCTAGCTATGAACTCCTGTTTGTTCGGGATTATCCTTTGATCTGCATGGGTAATAGTAGTCCAACAACACTACTCAATAAGTCTCCCATTTTTGGGGATAAGACCAGATAAATAGCTGGGGACGTAGCCCTACAAGATGGAATTCACTCTTACTCCATTTAGGGTTAGCAGATAGGTTGTTCACTTAAATACTGATTCCAGGTCTTGAACAATGGGGAACTCGCCTTCTCATAATAGAGAAAGGACTTGATTCATATATATTATGACTCAAAATTGTTCATTAGAGGGTCAGTAAGAAGTTAAGGAACAAGATGTATTCACAGGGGTAAAATGATGATCTTGACCCAGTTGTGATTACGACAACCTGTGTAGGATCGACTTACTGATTATAGTTATACCAAGTGGAATAATATATCTACAATGAGAGGTGTTCAACTATGGGCTATAGTGAAGTGACCCATTAGTTAACAAATGGGGGTTAATTCGGTATAATGAGTTTAGCCAATTAATCTCGGATCGTTGGAGCCCATGATCTGTAGGTCCGCAAGATCCCTCTACTAGCTCATAATGAATAAGTTTTATAGTATGATAAGTTAATTTGAAACGTTCAAATTAGAATGAAACAGAATAGGGGAATTTATATTTAAATATGATTTAAATATACGAAGGTTGATTTCTGTAAAAATTAATTTAATATTTGATATTAAATTAATTAGTATGATTTAAATGATTATTTAAATAATTATTTATTAATTTTATTAGAAAATTAATTTATGAAATTAATTTTATAAAGTTAATAATATTTTCAGTTTTGATTTTGAAATCATTTTTTGATGAAAATAGAAAAATTGGAAAATTGCACAAAATGGAAAAATGGGTTTTTCCATTACCATCTTCAACTAGCTCACTCAAAAACCATCCACTTTCTCTTCAATTACTCCAAGCATGAGCTGCATCTCATGCAACCATCTTCTTCGCATGTTCACCTGCAATAAATAAAGAAGATTGTAATGGAATTGAGGCATGCATTCAAAGAGGTTTTTTAGTAAAATTAGTGCTGAAGAAAGAGTTCTTCAAACAAACTGTTGCAGTGAGCTTCTTCCAAGTTTTTCGTTCGTTCAAGCTGTTCTTGAATCCAATAACTCATTCTAAAGCTCGAAGAGGACAGTGGGGAAGATCTTGAGGTGGTTAACGATAAGTTTTTGGAAAAGACAACTATTGGGGATCAAAATCTTGAAGAGTTCTACAAAGGTATGACTTCAAACCCTTTTATTTTAGATGAGCATGATTTAGTTTCTGTTGATGACATGTCAAAATACATGCCATCTTAGTCATCTTACTTAGAATTATAAAGGTTGTTAGGCAGAATATGCGGCAATCATGTTAGGAATTCACGAGAAAAAGAGTTTGTGTCGATCAGCATGATGAATCTCAGCTAACCCGTTACTTTGCGTTAATTATGCGTTCAATATTCTATTTTTGTAGCTAATGCAGGAAATGAACACAAACGCGAAAATCGGACCACTGCATAGATGACTGCATGCGGAGAAACTTTCCATCGCAAGGAAAACTCATTAGATAAACGCATGGGTGTTGTGGTGATCAACCACATGCGTCCATCACATGGGGATTGCACTCGTCGGGCGATTGTGGTCATCATGTAGAGTTGCGGTATTAAGCGAATGCGGCCATTGAATGATTGCGGCTACGCGACAACGCATTCTAATGGTATCAACGCAAGGTTGGTGGAATGAATACATCAACGCATCTACCTCGAGAAAATCCAAAAGATGATGTTGACGTTTCACCTACCACGCCGTCGATGGAAGAGATTCAAAAAGGATTAACGCATCCAATGTCAGACTCAGAGCAGTCCAATTAATGTTGTCGGTGACCCAAGCTCTATAAATAGAAGCCTGAGCTGAAATTCAATCATCAGAGATTATCCCTCAAACCGGGGATTTTCCCCGCGATCCAGACAAACACATGTAAAGATGGCTGAGAGTTCTTCACCTCCTTCATCCATTCTGAGTGACGACCGTAGCCTTCAACCGGAGCTAAATCTTGAGAGAGTCAGCTCCTCTACCCATCCATCCCACCACCGGCAGCCTAGACACACATCCATTGGAAGCAAAGTTTTGATTCCAACCGGTCATTTCTTTTCCTACATTGTATTATATGACATTTTGAATTAAGGAATTAATACAATATGTTTTCAATGCATTTCTCTATTCCTTCGACTCCGTCTCCATCTTCTTTGCTTAGCATCTTTACTTTCATTGTAACACTTAGTGAGATTGCTTAGGTATTGCATACTTAGTAATGTGGATGAGGGATATAAAGCATGTAGCAACCTACCGAGAGGTGTGCGTTGCGTGACTTTGTGAGTAACCTTATTTGCTTAGTGTGAAGCTGCGGTAATGCCTGTCTATAGGCTAACGCATTGCTTGTCTATGAATAAAGTCAGCAACAACCAATTGCCCGAGAGGGTAAGTGGTTGGTCGCATTAAGCAATGTATACTTTGTTCACTAAAGATAGGAATAAGCTTAGGTCAGCCAAGTTCATGCGATTACCTTACTCTATGAGTGCATCATTCATCATTTAGGCATACTTGAGAGAGTAGTCTAAAACCCAAATCTAAGACTCGAGAGAGCAGATTAGAACACATAAGTAAGAATGGAGATCTTAGAGATAAGCTCTGTTTGCGTCACACAACGTATGCACCCTATAGATTGGATTTACATGCATACAGGAAGTAGGATAAGGGGTTATGCAGCAGCCACGCTCATGTGGCGAGAGCTAGTGAGCTGGTTATGGAGGTCTAGGTAGGCATAGGCTTCTCGAAAATATCGCAGATACACCGTATACGTCCTAAAGTTAGGTTCACATGTGTGTAGCATGGTTGCATGGATTGCGTTGACTAAGATTGTCCTTGCGGTCACTCTTAAGGGTTACAATTAAATCATCTCCGCATTTTATCTATTTTCCCACACATTTATTTCATGTCAAGTTTTGTCGCATCTCTACCTCTCATGCATATTCTCATTGTGTTGCCTATTAGATAGGTGTAGGAGTAGGATTAACTTAGCAACATCCCCTCGATTCCTTTATTTATACCGCTGCATGCATATCACCACAAACACATAGTTACAAGTCCCTGTGTTCGACCTCGGATTACCCAAGAAACTTGCGTTGGAATTATACTTGGTTCCAGCGGAAGAAAACTTGTGGCAGGACGCATGGTCAATCGCATACATTCATTAACGCATTATCAGTTCAACGCATGACCAAACACACATGACTATCAACGCATATCTTAAGAACATGCATCGCATATCGCTTTCACAGGATTTTGGTTGTCGAGTAAAATCGACTTCCAATTTCCCACTATCATCTGCCAAAATTAATGAATTAGAATGCTTAATGATCCTTGTTGCTTCCATTGCATGTTGATATACTCTTACAATTGGTATCAGAGCATCATATAAGCATTCGATTCGGTTTAATTTCGGTATGGTGGGTGTTTTTCATGAGTTATATGAAACTGATACACTGATATGGTTTTTTGAGTTTTGGCATTTTATTTCTCTTTAATTTCTTAATTAAATTTGTAATTGGCTATTGATTCATGAGCTTATATGTGTTATCAAGAGTCTGTAAGTTATTTGGAGTCATTAGAATTGAAATTAAGAGTTAATTAAAGAAACAAGAGAAGAAGGTCGAGCTGCAGATTCCAGTTTTTTAGCTTCTGCTAGAAAATCATCATTGAGCTTTAATTGCTAGACGATCGTCTAGCTCCAGGCACTAAATGATATGAACAAAAGCTTGATGTTGTGCCCTAGACGATCTTATACATGTGGGATCTAAATGATGCGATGAAATGCTATACGATGGCACTACACGATCGTGTAGCTACAGTGCGAGCTAAATGATGCGTTGAAGTGCTATGTGATGGCACTACGCGATTGTGTAGTTACGGCACTGAACGATAAATTGAAGTTCTATGCAATGGCACTACACGACTATGTAGTTGCGAGGAACGCTAAACAATGACAAGAGGCACTATGCAATGGTGCTAAGCGATCGTTTACCTCTGTCCGACACTAGGCTATCGTGTTAGACGATAGAATTTAGAGCTACATGATAGCCTTAGCGAGATTTTGAGCTTGGACAATAGCAGCTGGTTCGATCGATTTTCTCGACGTCTAGTCTAGTTTAGCCTCAAAGGGTTTTTGGCTTGTCCGGTTCAGACTTATCTAGTCCGATTCAAGTTGCTTGGGTTTAGTTTGGAGAGGTTCGAGTGCTTCAGAGACGGTTTTGAAGTTTTTTGTAATAATTAGGCTTTTGTTTGCTTGTTTATGCCAAAACTAAAACCATATCAATTAGTGTTTACTTGTTTATACATGTGATGTATATAATAATTAATTAAATCATGTATGTTAATACAATATGTCATATAGATTTAAAACCCCACCGTAGGAAGCAAGTTACATGCATTAAAAGTATGTTATAAAATGTTATAATATATAGTATGCATGTTAAGGTTATATTTAATATAATAATTATATTAGATACTGAATGCCTTTGTTGAATGTTGTGGATGTATAGCATGTCTAAAATTTTGTAACCTGTTATAAAATTGGGTTAGACGTTTAATATCCATAACAAAGAACAGTTGCATGCTCACTTAGGTTAACAACTAGTTTTACTCGTTAAAATAGATTGTTACCTTATAAAATTTTGTTACAAACTCAAATTGGTTCATAAACCTGTCTAAGGTTGGGGGTACTTAAGTTGACAATTTACGGAACACCTTCTCCCTAGGGATTATGACCGAACGATTAACCGTTGTTAGCTGATTTTATGAGCTTGCGTGATCGATGTGAGGTAATAAAATGGTTTATCACTTAGACATTGTAGGTTAAAATCCAATTATAAGCGTTATATTTGGATAAACCACTTAGACTTAGGTTGTTAAATTTAGTTGTTATACCTAAGTAAATACCCAAACATATAGAACACTTCATTGGGAGATTAACAATATATTCAATATATAGTTATTAGCTCTCATGTCCTCAAGAGTTCACACCGTGAGATCCATGCTCGGCTTCGTGTCGCTTTTATCGCGACTGCTCTATTCGAAAAGTGTTTGCATGAGTCAATAACAAGGTGAATGAGAGAAGTCGTTCATAGTAAGTGAGTGAAGGAAATATGTCAACATTGTCCTATGGTCTCCTCCATTAATTTGAACCGTGAGATTCCTATGTTGCGCCTACTGTCATTTTTAGGCGACACTAGCTAGTCGTTAACCGTGGTGATCCCCTCGAAGGGTTTAACATAGGATTTGGAACAATCTAGGCTTTAGTAAAATGAATAGGGTTTTATAGTTCCATCTTGGGTATTGTGTTCTATTTCAGGGGCATGTTCATACCTTTCTATAAGATTTGAAAACGGCGGGTCACACTTACAAAAATGTCTAACTGTTAATAAGGATCTTGACTGAAAACGATAACCAAAAGAACTATAGGAGTAAAGAGTTATTTTGATATAATATTTGGTCAAGAATTGTCTTGCTCCTGTGAAGGAATTCTTGACTGCCCCTCGATAGCAAATGTTCTAAATCACTAAAGTATCGTTGCAAATAAATAAAGATTTATTGGGTACTTTATTATTTTGCTAAAAATGGATTTAGATGCATAATTTAATAGAGTTTGTTTAAAATGTTTCAACAATGTCGAATTCAAACATACAATTGTTGGCTTCCGATAAATTTAACAATGAAGGATATTCAAACTGGAAATCCAATATCAATACAATATTAGTTGTGGTGATTTGAGGTTTGTGTTGACGGAGGAATGTTCTCCGGTTCCCAGTACAATAGCGAATCTAAATGTTTAGGACATCTATGATAGGTGGGTAAGGGCTAATAAGAAAGCTCGGGCCTATATCTCAGCAAGTATATCTGATGTACTTAATAAGAAGCATGAGGTTATGGCCACTGCCCGTGAGATAATGGCGTCGCTTTAGGAGATGTCTGGGCAACCGTTATCCTCTGTTCAACATGAAGCCATTAAGTATGTATACATTAAATGCATTAAAGATGGAACCAACGTAAGAGAACATGTTCTCGATATGATGGTCCATTTTAATGTTGCAGAGGCTCATAGGGCGATGATAGATGAGGCGAGTCAAGTAATTATGATATTGGAATCTCTCCTAGAGAGTTATCTGCCATTCAGAACCAATGCTGTTATGAAGAAAATTACTTATAATTTGACCACGTTGTTGAATGAGTTACATACATATTAGTCAATGATGAAACTAAAGGAAAAAGAAATAAATGTTGTTTCAAAACCTAAGAAGTTTTATAAAGGGTCTATCTCTGGATCGAGACCCACAGATAATAAGAAGTCTGTTCCTTCTTCTTCCAAAGATAAAACCGTACAAGTGAAGAAGAAAGGAAAAGGGAAAAAGAGAACCACTGCTAAGAAAAACAAAAACAAAACTCCTATGGGAAAATGTTTCCATTGCAGAGAAGATGGGCACTGGAAACGTAACTGCCCAAAGTATTTGGCTAAAAAGAATGAAGAAAAGACGAAACAAGGTAAATCTGATTTACTAGTTGTTGAAACATGTCTAGTGGAGAATACTCACCTTATCTGGATATTGGATTCAGGTGCCGCTAATCATGTTTTTACTTTTTTACAGGAAACTAGTTCTTGGAGAGGACTTTCTGAACAGGAAATGACTTTTAAGGTGGGAACAGGTGAAGTCATTTCAGCTCAAGCAGTGGGAGATGTCAAGTTGTTTTTTTTGGAGATTCTTTTATCTTACTTAGGAATGTATATTATGTACCTAAGATGAAAAGAAACTTCATCTCCATTTCTTATCTGCTAGAAAATATGTACAGAATATCTTTTGAATGTAATGAAGTGTTTGTTTATTCAAGAGGTGTTCATATTTGTTCTGCAAGACTCGAAAATAACGTGTTCATATTAAAACCAATCGAAGTAAGAGCCATTTTAAATATAGAGATGTTTAAAATGACTGAGACTCAAAATAAGAAGCGGAAAATTTCTCCTAACGCCTATCTTTGGCACCTCAAACTTGGTCACATTAATCTCAACAGGATTGAGAGATTGGTAGAAAAACATCTAAATCAGTTAGAAGATAGTTCTTTACCTCCATGTGAATCGTGTCTTGAGGAAAAAATGACTAAAAGATCTTTTTCTGACAAAGGTCTTCATGCCAAAGACCCTCTCGAACTTCTACATTCAGACATATGTGGTCCGATGAATGTTAAAGCTCGAGGAGGCCATCAGTATTTCATCAGTTTTATTGATGATTACTCTAGATATGGCTACATTTACTTAATCAGTCATAAGTTTGAAACTTTTGAAAAGTTCAAAAAATTTAAGGCTGAGACAGAAAATTTGTTAAGTAAAAGAATCAAAACACTTCGATCTGATCGAGGTATATGGATTTACAACTCCAGAACTATCTAGTAGATCATGTAATTCAATCCCAGCTCACAACACCTGGAACATCACAAAAAACGGTGTTACAAAAAGGAGAAATCGAATCTTGTTATACATGGTCCGATCAATGATGAGTTATGCTCAGTTACCTCAATCCGTTTGGGAGTATGCATTACAGACTGCATTATTTATTCTAAATGTTGTTCCTTCAAAAAGTGTTTCAGAAACACCGTACGAATTATGGAAAGGACGCAAAACTAGTTTACGTCATTTCTGTATCTGGGGTTGTCCAGCACATGTGTTGGTATAGAATCCTAAGAAATTGGAAACACATTCGAAATTATGCCTTTTTATAGGATACCCCAAAGAAACAAAAGTAGGATGGTTTTATGATCCCCAAGAAGATAAAGTATTTGTATTGACAAATGCTACATCCTTGGAAGAAGATCATATAAAAAATCATTTACCTCACAGTACACTAATATTGCAAGAAATGACTAAAGATGCTACAGAAACATCAATAAGAGTTGTTGATCAAGTTGGTCCATCAACAACTGTTGTTGTCCCGTCACGTCCATCCCAAGAGTTGAGAATATTCAAAAACCTGAACACTATATGGGTTTAACAAAAACTCAAAACATCATACAGGATGATGGTTTAGAGGATCCATTAACCTGTAAGAAGGCAATAAAGGATGTTGATAAGGAATAGTGGATAAAAACCATGAACGATGAAATGGAGTCTATGTACTTCAACTCTATCTGGGAACTTGTGGATAAACCACATGGGTTTACACCTATAGGTTGCAAATGGATCTACAAGAAGAAACGAGACCAAACTGATAAAGTGTAAATCTATAAAGCCAGACTCGTGGCAAGAGGTTTTACCCAAAGAGAATGAGTTGATTATGAAGAAACTTGTTCTTCTTGTTCTTCTATTGTCATGATAAAGTCAATAAGAATACCTTTTTCTGTTGCCACATATTATGACTATGAAATATGGCAAATGGATGTCAAGACAACTTTTTTGAACGGTCATCTTGATGAACGTATTTTTATGTCTCAATCAGAAGGGTTCATCGAAAAAGGACAGAAACAAAAAGTCTGTAAGCTTAATCGATCCATTTATGGACTGAAACAAGCATCCAGATCCTGGAATATAAGGTTTGACACTGCGGTCAAATCTTATGGCTTTGAACAGAATGTTGACGAACCTTGTGTGTACAAGAAGATAATCAACAAAACTGTCGCATTCTTAGTTCTTTATGTTGATGATATCTTGCTCATTAAGAATGAGACAAGTTTCCTTGGTGACGTAAAGAGATGGTTAGCAACACAATTCTAAATGAAAGGTTTGGGTGATACTCAATATCTTCTAAGAATACAGATCTTTCGGAATCAAAAGAATAGAACACTAGCACTATCTCAAGCATCTTATATTGACACGATGTTGTCAAGTTATAATATGCAAAATTCCAAAAAAAGGTATGTTACCTTTTAGACATGGAATTCATTTGTCGAAGGAACAGTGTCCTAAAACACCTCAAGATGTTGAGGAAATGACGAATTCCATACGCATCTGCAGTTGGGAGTTTGATGTACGCAATGTTATGTAAACGCCTTAACATATGCTTTGCAGTTGGAATCGTTAGCAGGTTCCAATCCAATTCGGCACACAATCATTGGATTGCTGTAAAAAACATCCTCAAGTATCTTAAGAGAACGAGGGAGTATATGCTTGTGTATAGACCTAAGGATTTGATCCTTATAGGATACACTGATTCTTATTTCCAGACTGACGTAGATTCCAAGAAATCTACTTCAAGATCAGTTTTCACTCTCAATGGAGGAGCTATAGTTTGAAAAAGCATCAAGCAAAATTATATTGCTAACTCCACAATGGAAGCGGAATATGTGGCTACATGTGAAGCTGCTAAAGAAGCAATATGGTTACGCAAATTCTTGGCTGATTTCGAAGTAATTCCAGATATGCACCTGCCTATTACACTGTATTGTGACAATAGTGGTGCTGTTGCCAACTCGAAAGAACCAAGGAGTCACAAACGTGGAAAACATATTGAAAGAAAGTACCATCTCATCAAAGAGATAGTATACTGAAGAGATGTGATCGTCACAAAGATTGCCTCTGAAGTCAACCTTGCTGATCAATTTACAAAGGTCGTCTCAGCTAAAGTGTTCGAAGGCCACCTAGTTGGACTAGGACTCCGAGTAGTATAATATAGGGGAAGTGGGAGAATATCTATGGTATTATAGATGCCCTAGTTTATTGTATTTTCCCTTTATGTTTCTCAACATTATATTGTATATATTTATTTTCACTGGAGTTTTAGTCTAAGTGGGGAATGTCCTAGAACTCGCAGTTCGTGTTAAACATTTTATTTATCAATAATAATAAGTTGTTGATTTTGCATTCTATTATGAAAATCCAATAAACATATCCATGGCTATAGTCTGAATACTTTAACTTTATGTGGTGACATAAATAGGATCAAGTTAATAGTATATAGCCTAAATGGTCAAATAAGTATATGGATGAAATTGGGCATCTAATCCTGGTAACACTATTGGATGCGGCTCACTATGTAGTCCTTACAAGAAGTTGTAAAGTGCTACAAATGATGTGATCCACAGATCATTCATGTTGAGATATGTGAGTGGGAGCATCCTATGCAATGAGTTTGCATATAGACTGGACCACAAAATAGTCATTTTTCTTTATAACGACCTTTTACTGTTAAAACTGACTATTTAATTATAAAGTAACCTAGGTTAACTCGATCTTAATCCTGAGCTAGTTATGAACTCCTGTTTGTTCAGAATTATCCTTTGATCTGCATGGGTGAGAGTAGTCCAATAGCACTACTCAATAAGCCTTACATTTTGGGACAAGATCGGATAAAAAGCTGGGGACATAGCCCTGCAAGATGTAATGCACTCCTACCCGATTTAGGTTAGCAGATAGGTTGTTCTCTTAAGTACTGATTCTAGGCCTTGAACAATCTGGACCTCGCCTTCTCATGATAGAGAAATGATTTGATTCATAGGTATTATGAATGAAAATTGTTCATTAGAGGGTCAGTAGAAACTTAAGGAACAAGATGTATTCACAGGGGTAAAATGGTGATCTTGACCCAGTTGTGATTACGAACAACCTGTGAATGATCGACTTACTAATTATGGTTACATCAAGTGGACATAATATATCTACAATGAGGGGAGTTCAACTATGGTCTATAGTGGAGTGACCCATTAGTTAACAAATGGGGGTTAATTCGGTATAATGAGTTTAGCCAATTAATCTCGGATCGTTGGAGCCCATGATCTATAGGTCCGCGAGGTCCCTCTATTAGCTCGTAAATGAATAAGCTTTAGAATAACATGATAAGTTCATTTGAAACGTTCAAATTAAAATAAAATGGAATAGGAGAATTTATATTTAAATATGATTTAAATATATAAAGGTGGATTTGTATAAACATTAATTAATGTTTGATATTAAATTAATTAGAATTATTTACATAATTATTTATTAATTTTATTAGAAAATTAATTTTATAAAATTAATAATATTTTCAGTCTTGATTTTGAAATCATTTATTGATGAAAATAGAAAAATTGGAAATTTGCACAAAATGGAAAAATTGGTTTTTCCATTACTATCTTCAACTAGCTCACTCAAAAACCATTCACTTTCTCTTCAATTACTCCAAGCATGAGCTGCATCTCATGCAACCATCTTCTTTGCATGTTCACCTGCAATAAATAAAGAAGATTGTAATGGAATTGAGGCATGCATTCAAAGAGGTTTTTGAGTAAAATTCGTGCTGAAGAAAGAGTTATTCAAACAAACTGTTGCAGTGAGCTTCTTCCAAGTTTTTTGTTCGTTCAAGCTGTTCTTGAGTCCGACAACTCATTCTAAAGCTTTAAGAGGCTAGTGAGAAAGATCTTGAGGTGGTTTACGACAAGTTTTTGGAGAAGACAACATCTGAAGATCAAAATCTTAAAGAGTTCTACAAAGGTATGACTTCAAACCCTCTTAATTTAGAAGAGCATGCTTTAGTTTCTGCCAAAATTAATGAATTATAATGCTCATTGATCCTTGTTTCTTTCACTGTATGTTGATATACTCTTACAGAATCAGACCTTACTTTAGAAGATGGTCCTCTTTGATCTGTAGTGGCAACATTTATCTATGCTTCTTGTCCCTTATTTTTCAATCGGGATTGATAAGTCTAGCTCATTGAGAACAATGGTCAAGTTATATTATATCTTGTTCATCATTGCATTGGTGGGGAACCGTAAGAAGCTCTTCGAAAGAGTTTCTAGAATAAAACTGACCTAACTTTTCTCGTCTATGATAGCTCTCTTTACTTCTTCTATATTGAAATTAACCATCATCTGCAAGACATGTTCTCTAATAGATGTCTCTTCTTTCATACGGCAGTTATAAACGTACTTGATGGCATTATGTTTAAGGGAGAACGGCAGCTGTTAAAACATCCCTCGTAGAGATTCCATAATCTCTTTTACGGTATGCATGTGATTGTGTTTCTTCGCCAAAATATCAGATATGTTAGCAAGAATATAGGCTTGGGTTTTTTCATTTGTCCTTGTCCTCTTATCATATGCTTCTAGAACATTTTCATTTGAGTTGAACCAAGTTTAGAAGGAAATTCCTCAGTTAAAATGAACCTCATATCATCTACTACCAGTATTGTATTCAGGTTCGATTTCCATGTAGTGTAATTGTCCCCTTAAGTTTCTCAAAAGTCAGTATTTGTATTAATGAGCTAGTTATTTCTAAAAGTAAAAAAAATTCTATTAGTGAATTGCCTTTAAATCCAATCATATTTTAGCAAAGTAATAATTTATCCAAATTTCATTATTTTATTTGCAATGATACTATAGTGAGTCAAAATAACTACTACCGAGGGGCAGTCAAATACTCCTTCACTAAAACAGTACATTCTTGACTAAATACTATCTCCAAAATAACTCTTATTCCTATAGTCATTTAGTTACCGTTTTTTGTCAAGAACTTACTAACACTTAGTAATTCTGTAAGAGTAACCCTCCATTTTCAGACTTCAGAGGTTAGTGGCCCTAACAATGCTATCGAATTGGAGAGTCGAGGTTGGGAATCGACCTAAGAAATCCTATCCATTGTTGGAGAGTTTGAGTTATTCTGAATCCCATGTTACAATCCCCCGAGGGGATGGTTGCCATAAAAACGACTAGCATAGATCGCATAAAGCCGACAAGCAGGTGCAACATAGGAATTTCACAGTCCAAACTAATGAAGGAGACCGCAGGACACATTGAAAAACATCCTTCACCCAATTATTATGAACTACTTCCCCCATTCACCTTGTTATTAACCCATGCAAACACTTTCTGAATGGAGGTCACTCCTAAGGTGACACGAAGCCGAGCATGAATCTCATGATGTGAACTCTTAGGGACGTGAGAGCTAAGAATAACATATAGTATATGTTATTATTCTCCCACTGAAGTGTTCTATTTATTTTTGGATAAACATTTACTTAGGTCTATTCTGGCTAATAAAAAACCTAAGACTAAGTGATTATCCATGTATAACACTTATATTTGGATTTAACCTACGATGTCTAGGTGATAAACCATATTTAAAACCTCAAATCGCTCACGCATGATCATAAAATCGGGTTAACAACACTCAATTATTCGGTTGTAATCCCTAGGTAGGCGGTATTTCGTAAACCATCAATGTAAATACCTCCAGCCTTAGACAAGATTATAGATCGGTTGAGTTTGTAATCAAATTTTACAAGATAACGACCTATTTTAACTATTAAAACAAGTTGTTATTTCTTGACGTAGATGAGCATGCTTCTTATCTTTGTTATGGATTTTAAATGTCTAATCTAATTTTTATAACAATTATAAAACAATAGACATGTTGATCGTCCATAACATTCATCAAGAATTTCGGGATTTAATATAACATTTTATATTAAATTCTTGGAACCCTAAACATGCATATTATATATTATAACTCTTTATAACATACTTTCAATGCATGCTACATGCTTTCTGTGGTGGGATTTTAAATCTACATGGCATACTATATACACATACAAGTTTTATTTAGTTATAACATACATTCACTATGCATAAATAATAAAACACATACTGATATGGATCAAATTTGGCATTTCAAACAAGTAAAAGGCCTAAATTATTACAGTACTAATTAAAAACTTCTTCAAAGTGCTTCTAGTCTTCACGATTCTTCAAAGTGCTTCTAGTCTTCACAAGCCGACCCGAACCAGACCCAAATTGCCCGAACCAGATCTCTAAAGCACCAAAATTGGTTGAAACAGCCAAAATGGGGTTGAACGAACCTCCAAGACCCGAATCAGATTAATCAGTTCACCTGAACTGTCGATCGAGTCGCGTGCACGCTTTCTGGGCTGTCATGAGCAGTGTTACAACATTCCATCCCAGCAATGCAATGCCTCGAACTAATGAAGAACAACATTGCAATGCTCTATGGGCAGCATTGCAACGCTGCCTGATAGTAGCTTCAAACTTGAAAATCTACGGCTGACCTTCATTGCTTCTTTATTCAATTACAGCCGAATTACAACCCCATTAACTCTAAAAAATTTACAGACTTTTAATCACATAGTAAGGCCCATAAATAAAGAGCCAATTACAACAATTAACACTTAGTTGAAGAGAATTTTAATGCCAGATCTGAAAACATCTATATCAATCACCATTTTCATACAACCTATGAAAATCACCCACTAAGCTAAAATTACCACGAATTGAGTGCTTAAATCATGCTCTAATACCAATTGTTGGAGTAAGCATGAAATTAGCGGAAGCAAATAAAATCATTAAGTGTTCTAATTCATCAGTTTTAGCATTTATGAAAGCAAGTTCATAACAAAAAAAAGAGAGTTTAAAGTATACCTTTGTAGAAATCCTTTAGTCCACGAAACTAGCTTCAAATTTCACTCCAAAAGCTTGTGGACCACCAGTGAATCTTCCTTACTATTCTTTAGGTCCTTAGATTGGATTGTGAGATCCAAAATGAATAGTAATTGAAAGAATATTTAAGAGAAATAGTCTGGTGTTTTCTGGTTGTGAAGAACTCTTCTTCAAAACTTCAATGTTTGCAAAATCAGCCATCCAAGAAGAAGACAACCAACTCAAATCTGTTGAGATTTTTTTCATCTCAGCCAAGCAATCAGATTGCATAGCCAATTGACAACACCTCTTTGTGTGATTTGAGTGAGAATTGAATGTTGGATATTGGGAAAACCCACTCAAAATACCACTCCAAAAAGAAATTGGTTTAAAAACATTTATTCATTTTAAAATTCAATTTTCAATTTTTTAATTTAAATTTCTGAAACTTAAATGAAAAATAAAATTGATTTATTTTGAATTTTCATAAAATTAAAATTTCAATTTTAAATCAAATTAATTCAAATAATTAATTAATTTTAAATAAAAATTATTTAATTAATTATTTTAATTTAATATCAAATATTAAATTAATTAAACACCAATTTCACAATCATGAATCCCTATTTATGTAACTTAATATTTAAATCAAATTTAAATATTAACCAATTTTTCAACTTCGTTTAATTTGATAATTAACGCGTAATTATATCGCATATAATTACTAATTCCCTTAATTCAAATTTGAACGTTTCAAATCAAACTCATCAATGTATTCTAAGGTTAATCCATTTGTAAGCCAGTAGGGGGACCTAATGACCTACAGAGCTCCAACGATCTGAGATTAATCGACTAAACTCTTTAAACCGAACTAATCAACATTCGTTAACTACTATGTCACTCCACTAATGCCCAGTAGTTGCACTCCCCTCACTGTAGAGATATAATTGTGTCCACTCGATATAACCATAATTAGTAAGTTAACCTTTCACAGGTTGTTCATAATAACGGCTGGGTCAATAGTTGTTTTACCCTCGAGATTACCTATTGTTCCTTAAGTTTCATCGATCCTCTAATGAACAATTAGTTTGTGATCTAATCAGCAATCGGAGTCCCTCTTGGGCCAATGAGAGGGTAGGGCCCCTTGTTCAATACTCGAAATCAATACTCAAGGGAACAACTTTTTTACTATCTCTAAAAGCGGATGGGAGTGAGTTCGATCTTGCACCCTATGTCCCAGCTATCTACCTGGTCTTACCCCTGAAATGGAAGGCTTATTGAGCCGGCACGGTTAAGCCAACCCTCACCCATGCAAATCTAAGGATAATCTTGAATAAAAAGGACTTCATGGTTAGCTCAAGATTAAGATCAAGTTACCTAGATCATCACTTTGAAATAGTCAGTCTTAAATATAAACAACATTATAAAGTAAGAGTGGCTTATTTCTTGATCTAATCTTATATAAACTCTTTGCATAGGACGCCTCCTCTTGCATATCTCCACATGAACGAATTAGGATCATTTCGTTTGTAGCACTTTACAACGATTGTAATAGCTACAAAGTGGGCCGCATCTAATAGTGTTACTAGGATAAGGCACCTAACCTTATTCATATATTATATATTGTTTTGTCTATTTACTTGAACCTGATCTACGCTTATGTTTCCACACAAAGTTCAAGTACTCATGTAATAGCCATGGTGCTTTAGTTTATTGGATTTCAATTATTTCTAAAATGAAATGAACAATTAATACATTCAGTAATAAATTTATTGAATCAATACTTCAAAAACATCTTTATTGATCAACAGAATAAGTTTATTGTTTATAAACCATGAGTTTTAGAATATAAAACTCAATACAAATATGGTAATATTACCTTGTGATTGGTAAGTTTCCCTTCAATATGTCTTCATCTAGAAATTCTAAACTGAAAAGTGACTCTAAATATTTTATACGGGATCCTTCTATTATATGAAAATTTCGTTCAGACCAAAAAATAGGAGATGTGTCCCCGATGAAGAGTTTAAGTCTTATTTGTCCTTTTGTCACAAGCATGCATGCAAAGGTCATTTTAGTCCAAAACGAACTGCTAGATACATGTTAGACTCAGGACTATTTTGGAATTCTTTATTTGCTAACTCTTATGCATTTTGCAAGTCTTGTGATACGTGTCAAAAATTTGGATCTTTATCCAAAGGAAACGAAATGCCACTTAACTCCATTCTTGTATGTGAGATATTTGATGTTTGGGGCTTAGATTTTATGGGCGCATTCCTTCTTTGTTTCAATATTTTACATTTTAGTAGATTACGTTTGAAGTGGGTTGAGGCAATCTGCACTAGGACTAATGATGTTTCTACTCTTTCAGGATTTATCAAAAATAACATTTTTGTGTAATTCCTAGAGCAATTATAAGTGATCAAGGAACAAATTTTTCAAATAGAACCATAGAAGCATAGTTGAGGAAATACGGAGTACACCATCGAGTTGCAACCCCATATCATCCTCAAACAAATGACCAAGTCGAAATTTCCAATTGAGCAGTGAAGAGCATTCTTGGAAAGACAGTCAACTTGAAAAGAAAAGATTGGAGCTCTCGATTTAATGATCCGCTTTGGGCTTATAGAATCGCTTTTAAGACACCTATTGGAATAACCCCGTACAAAATTGTATATGGAAAGGCATGACATCTTCCCGTTCAAGTTGAGCATAATGTGTATTGGACCGGTAAAAGAATGTAATTTGAATTTAACCCAAGTTGGGGAGGAAATACTTCTAGAATTACAACAATGGGAAGAATTAAAACATAATGCTTATGAAAAGTTCGATATCTGTAAAGAGAAAACCAAGTTTATTCATTATAAAGGTTTGATAAGAAAGGAATTCAAAATTGGACAAAAAGTATTACTTTCCATTTCTAGATTACAACTGATGCCTAAAAAACTTAAGTCCAAATAGTTAGGTCGTTTTGAAATTACTAATGTTTTCTCTTATGCCGCAGTTGAGATTAAAAGTTTTAAGACAGTAAAAGTTTTCAAGGTGGACGGGCATAGGCTTAAGTCTTCAACAAAGGGCATGTAAACCAAGTTCAATTGGACTTGCGTTTGACTAATCCCTCGTACAGTGATCTCCCTCTTCACCAATGTCGAGCAAGTGATGCTAAAAATTTGAAAAATAGGATGAATTTTCTCTTTCTTTTCATTTTCATATTTTCTCTTTTCTTTTTCTCTTACTTTGTTATTTTTGAATTTCTTAGCATACTTTTTCAATAAATAAAAGAATGAAAGAATAATTTCTTTTTCTTTTTCTTTGTAGGTAAACTCAAGAAAAAAGAAAAGCTAAAAAAGACAAAAACAAGAAATTCTCACAATCAAAAGAATATGCAACCACAAAAATTAGGGAAGTTTCTCTCTACATCCCTTACTTTTTGTTCTTGAACATATATGTATAGTTTAAACATTGAGGACAATGTTCAATTTTTAAGTTGGAGGTGGAAAACATTGCTTGCATTTTTTTTTTTAATATTTTTCATAGAAAAATGAGCCCTAATTAAATTTTTACTCTATGATATATATATGCATGTTTGGAATCCTTGAGCATTTGAGCTCGAGTTAGATTTAGATTTTGTCATTTTAATATTTTTATATCTCGACTATATGTTTGTGGCTCTACGATGATGTCCTTGAGATTGTGAATCATGATTTCTCTTTTATGCTCCCAAAGATTATTTTTCTATAAATGAAATAATGCATGATTGATGGATTGCATGAAAAACACAAAATAAAAGAATCACATTCATTTTGTTTTATATCCTTATTAGATTTCTACACAATCATTTCTTTCTTATCGATGAAAATTTTTATGACACACACTTTTTAGCAAAGATACAAACAAAATTTTAAACATTTTAAAATTTTTTAACAAAATTTTGGAACCATTTTTCAAAAGAAAATTTCTTTTTCTTTTAATTTCATAAAAAAAAAATCAAATGCTTTGTTTTTATGTTTATATAGAATCTTAGGCTTTTAGAAATGTCATTCTACTTGATTTTCTTTGTTATCCCGATAGGACAACTTTTGGTCTTCAGAACAACCAACTTGTTTTAGAAGCCAACCTAGATAAAGAGGATAAAGAGGACCTATTAAAAAGTTTCTAAAAAAATAAAATAAAATAAAGCAAGCTTGCAAAATAACATAACATTCACTAATGTGTGTATGCGTGCATGGATAGAGGAGAAAAGAACTATCTTTATCATGTCTAGTTAGGGCCCATGAGAAAAGAGTGATAGGTTCCCATTGGTCAGAGTGTAAAACTATCCCTCTAGGTAAAAGAAACACTAATTAAGATTTATGTGTGAGAGTTTATAAAAGTTACCCTAGTCTTAGAGTTGCCTTTCTTTTTTGCAAGTTTAGGTATATCTCAAACTGATAATCAGTGTAGGGCGAAGAAGAATTGAGAGTTACATAAAACCTTTCTACTAGCCTTGGACTCTTAAATAAACTAAAACTTTGCATTAGTTTCTTTGATGATTTTGCTAGAAAAAGAATTTTCTTTTCAAAAATAAATCTCAGTTGATTGTTATTAAATTCTAACTTTCTATGATGCTTGTATCGTATCAATGTTTCCTCAATTGTTGAAAAAAGAGTTAAGAATCAAATATTTGTTTAAGTCAAGTGAGTATATATACAATTTGAATGAACAAATAAATGATTCATATTTTGACTGAACGTATGTTTTAATTTTACTTGCTCGGGATGACCAAGAGCTAAGTTAGGGGAATTTTGATAAGTCTTGAAAAGAACTATATTATACATGTTAATTTCCTCACATTATACTGTTAATTTGCTTAAGATCTCAATTTTATAGGTAAAATAGTCTCGGGAGCAGTTTAGAGCAACTAGAGGAAGCTTGAAGTTAAAAGGAGCAAAACTAAGCCAAAAATCACATCATTACAATAAGTCGATAAAATTACCATTTTTCCATCTGAAGTAGTGTTGCAATGCTGGTATGAAGGGCCCAACCCTGCCTCAACGCTAGAAGATAGAGAGCACCAAATTGCTGCAAAACAAGGCAGTGTTGCAATGTTATCCCACAGCGTTGCAACACTACGTATGTTGACGGAAAAAAAAGAAAGAATGTGCATGCCTTGCGTAAGCAAGAGTTGTGACGCTGACGACGAGCATAACCACGCTGCGACCTACACAAGTTAAAAGAATTAGTTTTTCTAAATGAATTTCAGAAGATTGAAGTAAGATTAGTGTGAAAAGAACGAGAGAGATATCGATTTTGACGAAATTAGAGAGCTATTCTCTGTATATTTTTTGAGAGATTGTCTTTAATCCTTCAATCTATGTACATTTTGATGCAAGATTCAATGGATTGCTTGGAGATTTTGCTAATTCATGAGTAGGTAAGTTCTTTTCTTTGGGATTATGCTTGATTAATCAATTATTGAGGTTTTTCTTTTACTTTCGTCTTACAATTTGTTGTTCTTTAATGTTCTTGTTGAAATATGAATAAAATCTTTTAAAGGTTTGCTAGTTTGAATGAACTAGTAATTTTGAATGAGAATTTGAACGTTTTCCTATTTTCTTGAAAGGATTTGCTAGTTTCAAATATTCAAATTAATCAATCTTCATTTTGGTCTTCTTAATTTCAAGAATGTCATAGTTAAGAAAACCCAAGAATTCATGCAATTTAGAAATTAAATGTGGAATATCATCAGGAAGAATTTATGAACTAAATTAGGATAATTAACCAAATTAGGTTAATTAGCTATTAATTAACCAATTTAGGTTAGTTAGTAATTAGGGTATTAGGGCCTAGCCTTAATGAACTATGGAACAATTAAATTGAATGAAATCATTTAAGTTAATGACGGAATTAGGTTAATCAACATAAAATCCCAAAGATTCTTTTTCCATTGAATTTCTTATATAATTTCTTTCATACTCTTTCTCATTAATCTAATTACAAAAATTTCATATCAATTCTTGTTTTACTTTTACTTTGTTTTTAAAATCAACAATCCCCCTCCTCCCCTTTAATTTGGATTTCAAAACTCAATTTTGCCAATTAATAGAGGTTCTTTGTGGATCGACCTCGTACTTCCACTATTACTACGTATTAGTATTAGTAGTTGTGCATGTTTTACAAATTCTATTTGTTTTGGGTTAAGTTGAACTAACAACATCATTTTAGCTCGAACAGTTAAATAATTACTTTTGTTGCAATTGCTAAACTCTATATACAGTGAAGTTTCATTCCATTGGGCACACTGCCCTCCATACATAGGTGAATTTGCACCGACTTGGATTATCAATCTCTGTGTCCTTATATTTATGTTTGCTTTAGCATTGCTCCACTTGTCATACATATTGTATATGACATCGTACTTGACACTGTATTTTGTGTTAGATCCACCCTATTTTTTTATCAAGAATCGAACGTGATAAAAACTTCACAGGATCATTGAGGGAGTTGAATTGCATCTTCAAAAAATGTTGCAACTTCAAATAAAATTATTTAACCGGATGCAACCAGGCGAAATGGCATCAAACTTCTCAAACAAATGCAACATCAAAGATAAAAGAAACAAAAAGGAAATAAGGAGAAAAGGAAATAAAATCTGTAAAAGTTTATGTATTTATGTATTTCTCTACTGTATATCAAATTCGAGTAGAAGGCTATATATATATACACAAGAATACCTAAAAATAGATATGTAAACCTAAACAAAATAACCAACCAAATATATTACAAAATCGTATCGTAACCAAATAACTATACAATTTAACATCCCCTCTCAAACTCAAGGTGGTAGAGTAGAGACCATCTTGAGCTTGAAAAATATCTGATTGAAGTGGACAAGGGAGAGAGCTTTGGTGAAAATGTCTGCTGGTGGCTTGAAGATGAAGGGTGGAACTATGGAGATGATGACGGACAAAATGACAGTCAGTCTCAATGTGCTTGGTCCGTTCATAGAAAATATCATTATGTGTAATCTTAATAGCACTATGATTGTCACAATGAAGAATAGTGATGGAGTTCTAGGGAGCCTTCATATCATCCAGGAACCCATGAAGCCATAAAACCTCTACAATTGCATCAACAAGTGCACGAGAATCAACAATTTGTTTCTTACTCTATCAGGAGTTGAGAGAATCACCCATATAGAAGCAGTAACGTATGGTGGATCGTCTATCCGTAGGTTCGCCTGCCCAGTCAGTGTTGAAATACCCAGAGAGAACCAATAAGGATTGACAGAGAATCGAAGACCATGCCCTAGTGTACCTTTAACATAACGTAGAATATAAAGTACAATGGTGAAATGTATAATGTGAGGAGTAGACATGAATTGACTGATAACATGAATCGTATAGACAATGTTTGGACGGGTCACTATTAAATAGATAAGACTGCTAACAAGTTAAGGTTGAGTCCTCGAAAGGAACGCCATCAAAAGAGATCAGACGAACATTTGAATCCAATGGTACTGGTGTTGTGGCAGAATCAGTGATACCAGAACGGTCAAAAGATCAGATGGCATATTTCACTTGAGACGAGTAATATCCATCAGGACATGATGAGACCTAAAGACCAACAAAATAACTAAGTGGTCCTAGATCTTACATCTCAAATTGTTCTCCTAGATAGCGTCGTAGATCTGAAATAGCCTGAGGATCATCACCAATAATAATCATGTCATCTACATATAAAAGAAGGAGAATGACGCCATGCAAAGTCTTATCAATAAAGAGAGTAGAGCCATGAGAGCTTGAAGTAAACCCAAGTTAGGTGATGGTCGAACTGAAGTTGCAAACCAGGCACGGGGAGCTTGTTTTAGCCCATACAATGCATGATGAAGAAGATAAACCTTTCTAGGCATGGGAGAGACACCAGATGGTGGCTGCATATAGACTTCTTCAGACAAAGTGCCATTAAGGAAAGCATTCTTAACATCCATCTGAAGAATAGGCTACTGTTTGGCAGCTGCTACAACCAACAAACTCCGAACAAATGACATTCGAGCAACTAAAGCAAAGGTTTCCTCATAATCAATGCCATACTCCTGAGAATATCCCTTGGCAATCAAACGAGCCTTATATTGTTCCGACTCATCAGATCGAGTCTTGATTTTATAAATCCACTTACATCTTTTAGGTTTCTTGCCATGAGGTAACTCAACATACTCCCACGTATGAGTTTTTTCTAAAGCCTGAAGTTCCTCATCCATTGCTTGTTTTCAGAGAGGGTTAGTACAAGCCACATGATAGGATGTAGGTTCAACCATAAACATGATAATGGAAATACAATGATAGTATTTAAGATGGTGAGGAGGTTCTCTTACCCGGGTGGATAGACAAACAGGTGTAGGGTCAGGGTCTACGTCAAGAGCAGATGGTAGGTCTGGAGGGAAACAGGAGGAGAAGACAGATCGAGCTTTGAGATGGGTAGAGTGGAAGACTCAGGATTAGATGAAAAATCATTGAGAGGAAACAGATTAGTGGCAGGATTAGAGAAGAATGACCGAGGACTAAGTAGGGAATCATGAAAAGAAGGAATACTAGAAAACATACAATGTTCGCAGAACAAAAGGTGATATGACTGGAGATACGTAATCGGTTAGAAATGGGATCCCAACACAGAAACCCTTGATGTTCAGTTCCATATATTGGGATTGGTGTCCTAATTCTCTCTGAGTCTCGTTTTTTTTGTAAAGATACACATTGTTTAATGAATAAAATAAGTGTTATTAAATTCTGACATTTACTCACATCCAATAAACAAAGCTCTTTGGTTATCTTATGTGAACTTAAGCATGTATATGTGATATACAAGTGGATCATACCTTAGGTGATAAGCTAAATAGGTCTGTAGTATAAGGATTAAGGTGTGATACCTGATCCTGGTGACACTACTGATACGGCCCGCTTTGTAGAAGTTTGCAAGTGTTGTAAACTACTATAGACGGTAGATCCTGACCATTCATGTGGAGACGTACGAGGGGGGGTGTCCTATCCAAAGAGTTTGTATAAGACATGGACCACGAGATGATTAGACTCTGTTATAACGCTGTTGATACTAGAGACTTACATCTCACCTAAATGATCATAGGTGACACGACCTTAATCTTGAGTGTTTTAGGAATTCTTGCCTTTGAGGGCGGTCTTTTGATTAGTATAGGTGAGACTGGCCAGATTGCCAACTCAACATGCCTACCTTTTTGGGGACTTGTCTGATCTGGGAGCTAGGAACTCAATCCACAAGATGGAGTTCACTTCTTTCCCAAAGTATGGATAAGTAGAGAGATTGCTCCCTTAAGGGCTGATTCTGGGGTTTGAACATAGTGACCACAACCTCTCTTTGGAAGAGAGGAATCAGTCATAGTAGAACTATGACTTATGTTCATTAGAGGGATCAGTGGTACTTAAAGAGTTAGATGTAATTACATGGGCATAACGGTTATTGGCCCAGTTGTACTTACGAGCTATCTGCGAAGGGTTGTCGCACTTCTGATTGGTTAAGATGGACACATAATATATCTATGGTAAGGAGAGTTTAGTTGTCGACCTTTAGTAAAGTGCCTGGTAGTTAACAAATAGTGGATCCCGTGACTAAAGAGTTTAGTCCGTTATTCACGTATCGTTGGAGCTTCGAGCTACAAGTTCATATGCTCCCCTTGGTAGCTCAATGGATTCAGTTGAGAATCAGTTCTTGGTGTTGAATTGAAGTGCTCAAATAGACAAGAGGTATTTTGATTATATATGATATAATCGGTATGATGTATGAGATACATCTAATGAGATTTACATTAAGTGCCATGGAATAGAAAAAGAACTATGGTTTATATGTTTCATGAAATGAAATATTAAAAATATAGGTTATAAATATAGTATGATAAGTTGGTTATCATTTATATTTATAATAATATTAATTATTGGATAATTAATTATTTTTCTTTAATAACCAATTGAGTAGGTGGTTATTGGTGATTTCATGGTAACCGTAAGTTAAAATGAAAATTGTTTTCCTAATTTTAGTGTGTTTAAAAGCTTTTACAAACATTGATTTTTTTTTTTTTTTATGTTTCCTCTCGGAAAAAAGAAACTCACAGTGCTTGTCAAGTAAATACGGATCTACTAAGCGACAACGTGTTTTAGTAAACGATCGTGTAGTATTTTGTAGGCGACAGACACTAAGCTAAACGATGAGCTAAACGATTGCATAGCTTTTGCTAAAGATCACTTAGCTTTAGTTAAACGATTGGGCATCGAACTATACGATAGGTCTCTGCATCTTCCACCGCCAATCGTGTACACAATCGGTGTTTCCTCTTTCATCTGTCTCATACCAAGTCCGAACAGAGCCTACCCTCTAGATTCTCACACTGAGAATACCAAGGTAACCTTCTTGGTGGTGTCATACTCAACTCGACACCGTCGAGGTTCTGTGGAGGCCATTAGTGTGCTGTTGGAGTTCGTGATCGAGGCGATCATTGAGGACGAGTGCGAAGTGTTTGTGCAGTGTTGCGGTCGAGTTATTCGAGTGCTCGTGAGCAAGGAGCGTGGATACGAGTCTACAAATGTTTGTAATTTTCTCCTTGTTCATTTGTTTTGTTCATGCTGTAATTTCTATATTGATTGTATAACCGCATGTTTCTGTACGATTGTAAATGTAATGTTCATTCATAATTGTAATTTGGAATGATCTTATTTCCGCTACTCATGGAAATCTCGAGTTCGATTTCCTTCACCATAATCAAGAAAACAACATAAACGAGCCCGAGGTTGAAGTTCGATATGTTCGTGAGGATGTAATAGAATAAAGCATGCACAGCCGAAAATTTTAAGATGGGAATAAGAGAGAGATGTACCATACAACTGCTCAAAAGAAGATAAGTGGTGGAGATCAACAAAGGGAAGACGGTTGATAACATAAACAGACGTAAGGGCAGTCTCACCCCAAAACTTCTCAGAGAGAAGCTAAGCACTAATAGAATCAAGAATATGATGATGCTTTCGTTAATCTCTACCATTTTGCTAGGAGGTATAAGGACATGAACATTGGATAAGAGTGTTCTGTGAGGCGAGAAAAGCTAGTAGGTGAGATTCCTTATACTCCATTACATTATCCGTTCGAAGAATTTTGATGGTTTGAGAAAACTGAGTTTTAATCATTTTGGAAAATTCAATGTAAGCTTTGGGTAAGGAAGAATGACTCTTAAGAAAATATATCCAAGTAAATCACGAATAGTCATCAATAAATAACACAAAATATCGATAATCACTCACTGTAGGAGTAGGAGCAGGGCCCCAAATATCAGAATGAATATGATCAAATGGTGTATCAGAAAATGATGTTGAGGTAGAAAAAGATAGAGTGTGCTATTTTGCAAGTTTGCAATGTACAATCAAACAAACGAAATTGTGAAACATTATTCAAGATAACAACCAAAATTAAACTATGAATTTTGTTAGATGATGCATGACCAAGACGAAGATGCCACCAATGTGTATCGGTATCAATGACAACAACATAAATGGGTGGTTGAACAGGTGGCTGAAAAGACATGAGTTCAAATAATCTTCCTACCTTGCGACCCATACCAATCATCTGATCTGTCCGCGAATCCTTAACCTAACAGCCATGAGGAGAAAACGGAATAGTTAGTCCTATGTCACAAAGTTTTCCAGCAGAGGCAAAATTAAATGATAGATTAGGGACATGATAAGTATCGGAAAGGTTAATGGTTTGTGTGTTAACAATCCATAGGTGTGAAATAGTCGTGGTTACCATCAACGAAATGTATATGAGGAAGAGATTTTACAGGTGTAGAAGAAGACAACAAGGCTATATTTGGGGTCATGTGATTACAACAAGAATCAATGAGCCATTATGTACCTGGTATGACAACAAGAGTAGGAGAATTGGAAGATAACACTTGTTTGAGAAAATCCTGAAGGTCACTAATTTGGAGACTAAAAGGGTTGGAAGGTGTCACATTGGAAGAAGTGGCGATAGCAGCAATAGATGAAGAACTGTGTTTAGAAGTACTCTTAGACTTAGTGGTGTAACCTGAGTGCCGAGGTGGCCGAGTAGGACAGTTGTCCAAAATATGACCACGCTTGTGGCAATACCTACACTTAATGGTAGGACAATTAGAAAACTTGTGATCATGCTATTTACATTTTTTGCAGAAAAGTGACTCAGTTGGAAAACGTGAATGAGTGGTTGCGAGAGTAGCTGACAGAGAGAAGACTAGTCCAAGTCGTTTCTCCTAAAAAAGAATTTCCTAAATCGCATCATCAAGGGATAATAGAGGACTGCGATGTAACAAGGCGGCACGAACAGACTCATATCCAGGATAGAGTCCCATGAGAACCTTAATGAGCTGCAGATGATCCAGACTAATTTTAGCCTTGTCTAACTGAGTCCAAATGGGCTGAAGAATGGCAAGGTACTTATCTACAGATTGTCCGACCTCTTGACTGGTGCTGACCAGAGTAGTGTGAAGTTGATAGGAGTGAGCAAGATCGATAGCTTGGAATCACATAGACAGAAAATCCCAAAGTTCTTTAATAGTATCGAATGCATCAATTGGGTGTTATAGATGGATTGAAAGTGTTACCCAACCAGGTGATTATTTGATGAATTTTGCTACCCTAATATTCCAGTTTTTCCACAAACTTACTGTCCTCTTCAGTAGCACCTTTGACAGGTTGAGCGACATCACCGATAACAATTCACCATAACTTGCGACCAATTAAGAAGCTCTTCATTTTATAAGCCCGAGTAATGTAGTTGGTGCCATCAAATATAGTGTTGATAGGACGAAAGATGTCAACTTTTTCCATCATGATGGAAAATAAATCAGAAACAGACAACGACATAGGTTTACTCAATTGATCAATCCAATTTGACTCGGCTAACTCGACTCGGCTTAGCTCATTCTGGTTAGCTCGACTTGGCTCGCTCTAATTGGCTCGGCTTGACTTGGCTCGCTCAGCTGGACTGGAGATTCGGCTTGGATTTGGACTGATGAAGATGGACCGAGGCAAATCTGAGCACGGACGAAAACGATGAGTCGGATCTAGGCACGAACGGAGTCTATTCATCAGTCGCATGGCACGAACAGAGTTGGATCTGACCACAACAGCACGGGTGAACGAAATTTGTTCGTCAATCAAACGAATCTTACTGGAGCAAGTCGGATCTAGAAAATAAAATGAGAGCGAACAGGGATGGGAACAAGTCAAAGTCGGATTTGACGGAATAAACGTGAACGGATCTGGCGAACACTCTGATCGGACGGGAAACGAACATCGACGTATCTGTAAACAAGTCGAACCTGGACACGAACAACAACATACAAGTCGGATCTGACGAACGAGAACGAACGAACGAATGTAGACGGACGAGAATGAATAATCCAAAATGGAATGACGAAATGAATGGGAGTCACCACGAGCGAACGACATGATTGGATGGAGACAAACGGTGTCGGGAGTGACGGTACGTACAAAAATGGAAAATCATAACCTAGTATGTTGGTGGAGGTTAATGATATGTTGATAGAGGTTTTGATACCATGTAAAAGTTTATGTATTTCTGTATTTGTCTACTGCATATCAAATGTGGAGTACAAGGTAATATATATATAAAATGACCAACCCAACAGATTACAAAATTGTATCGTAACCAAATAACCATACAATTTAACAAAATCTCATTAAGGCAATTTTCGATAAGAGAAATCATGAGTACAAAATATCTTCTATAGTTCTAACGTGATTTAAGAGAGTGAAAGATTTGTCATACTTGCAAAATTTGAAAGTTTGGAGTCATGTTCATACACTAATCTTAATTTGCCACCAAATACAGTTTCCAAAAAAGAAAAGGAAAGAAAAAAGCTCTTTGTCCTATATTCTTTTTCCACTTTTCCAACCAATCAATTTCTCTTCACACACATCATATCTAATTTTTTTCCCCTTCATTTCTATTTCATTTCGAACTTTCTCCATCAAAATTTTGCAACATTAACAAATACCACAAATGTTTAATTGCTAAAGAAGCAAAACTGGGTTTACAATTGGTGCAATATAATTAACTAAAATAGTCTTTTCTTGTGTTTCCTCAAGGAAAATTGAGACCAATAAGCTGAACGTAATATATCCACAACGAGTTTAGAGTGAAACAAACAAAAACAACCAACTGGAAGAATTGAAACGATTGCAATGGCCAATGGAATCTTATTCTTTGCTTTATCATATGCAATATAGAAAGTCGTGCAGAAAGCCGCCAACATGCATGATATAGAAAGAAACAATGTGACTAACCCGAACAATAATTTGGTTGGCAACGACATCATGAAATCTTCTTCTGCATAGCGAGACGTTAAAATCGACAAAAATGTGAGTATAGAAGTTGTAGAAAATACCAAAGCCGCAACATCTGATATTACGAACACTGTAAATGTCTGACTCTGTCGGAAGATAGGAATGCCATCCTTATCATCATTGCCTCCTGGAACGGTGAACGCCGCCGCGAAAACCACCGTGGCAATTAGAGTTGCCACCAACATACATGAGTTCGACGTGTTTTTCATCCACTCCTCACCGGCTTTTAGTAGATGTTTGTGCTCTTTTGTGAAGCGTTCACGAGGTGTTAGGCTTTCAACTGGGTCTCTTATTATCTCCATTGTGGAAAGCTCTGGAATTGGATCACGTCTCATTTGAAGATGGGAAGAAACTACAATTTTAGCACCTGGATCACATCTCATCCACTCATCACCATCTTTTAGTACTTGTTTGTATGCTTTTGTAAAGAGTTCACGAGGTGTTAGGCTATCAATCGGATTTTTTACTATCTCCACTTGGGGAAGCTTTGAAATTGGACTTCTCATTTGAAGATGGGAGGACACGACAATTTTCTCCACTTCCTTCAAGTTCACAATACAACATTTCAATTCTTGCATAATAATGGTATTAGAGATTAAAGAAAAAGCAATTGCATCCTTGTTACATTCATCTTTTCTCAATCCATTTTAACAAAAAAAACAAAAAGAAGACCACGTGACAAACTATCGACGGATGATTGGACAGATCGCAGAAAGATATATAACATCCAGTTGTCCAACCATAGTTCACCACATTGAAACCTTTTTATTCTTTTCATTTTTAAATAGTTTTTAATCCTTTCTCTTGTGTGGTTGGAGTTTTCTACAAAGGAATAAATGTAGTTTAGAATGCATTTAAGTATATATTGCTAAAAAATTTAAAAAATATTGTGTGCATTTTTAGGTACACCTATCTTTTCAGCATATTCAGTCATCCAATCATAGTTTATCAAGTAATAAATCTTTTTTTTCTTCTTACTTTTTAATATTTTGAGTTTTTTCTCGAATGGGATGTAAAAGAAAAACGGATGCATGTAGTGTAAGAAGTATCCAAGGATTGCTCTAAAATTTAAATATACGCATCAAACTACGTACCGTGAACCACAAAAGCTCTCTTTGCATTTGTAGAGCTGCCCCTGAAACTCTGCTCAAGTGATATGGAGATGCCAGCTTTCCAGCCAAGTGTAGCATGTTGGAGTTTTTATCTTTATCATGATAATTGGCAAGAAAATCCCTCAGCCCTCCTATTTCATATATAAGACTAAACACACTTTCTTGTCGATTTTCAACTGCGATATGAAATATGCTTTTGTCGTCCTCGTCAACTTTCCATAGCAAATCAGGATAGGAGCTAATGAGTATTATCAAGAACTCAGCATTTCCAACTCTTGCTGCATCGTGCAATAACCTTGAAGGTGTTTTTATGAACTTGTATAGGTCAAGTTTTGAAAGATCTCGGACAACAGTATTCCATATATTTTCAACAGTTCGATGGGCTAATGTCTTCATTAGAGCTGTTTTGTAAAACCCTAAGCCTAGCAGAAATTAAAGCACTCAAAGATTATATCATATAATGCTTCAAAACATATACATTATATTGTATCTAAATCAGAAAGCAAAGTTTGATGTGTATTACGAGAATTCATATATCTTTTCCAAAAGCAAAGCTCGCTGCTGCTACCAATTGCAGATGCCTTTCTAGCTAGTACGTGCAGGGCTGTGTCACCATTTTCATCACTCCTATAGAAATATAAACTTGATTTTGGATTAGAAATATTACGACCTAGACCAAATAAAAGTCAAATTTCTATAATTGTAAACAATAGTTCTAGATAGACATTTGTAGTCATTAGATCGTGAATGTGTCGGTAACATCTTAACCATAGATTTAGAGAGACCAACTAGTATAAATAGAACGAATGTCTTAACCAACAAAAAAAAAAAAGAAAAAAGAAAAATAGAAATAGAAATGGTTAATAGCACAAGTAGCCTCTTTCTAAAATTTGTCTTCCAAATTACCTCCAACCTCCCTCAGGTTTTTTCAAGCCCATCCGTGCCTTTGCTAATTCAGGTTTCTTCGCCAGAATATCTAACGCTATATCTACAATAAAGAGAGAAAGGAAAAAGAAATGTTAATTAAGAACATTTTAAACTAAATTAAAGTAGATGTGATATATCTTAATAAGGATTTGGAAGCAAGCAATTAATACCATAATAATCACTGGAGACTGTAGCAATGAGAAGTTCAATTTGTTCATACTTATTTAGATCTTCAAATTTAGTCTTGGAGAAGAGGAAGGAAGCCATGTCTTTGCGTTTGTAAGCTACAGCCATTAAAACTGGGAATGGTTTATAATCATTATAAAGGTTTGGAAGATCAGGATTCTTGTTAACCATTACTTCAGCGATTTTGACAACTCCTGATGCAGCAGCAAAAGCAAGGGCAGTATCTCCATTTTCATTTTTGATAGCTAAGTCAGATGAAGATGAAAGTTTAACCAACTTTTCAACGAATGAAATATGTTTTGCAGCAGCAGCAATATGAAGAGGAGTATCCTCTGCATCAGTTATCCTCGTAGTGATAGATGATCGATCTGCCAGAAATATAGTTTTGGCTGTCTTCCAATCACCCTTTAAAGCAGCTTGATATAACACAATCTTTAGTGGAACGTATTCATATTTCCTTCTTGCTGCACATACAAACAAACAATGTATCCCTAATAAAATAAACCTTTCTTTTTTGTACAGTAGTCAATTGATGTTGAGGATTCAAAAACACATATACCTCACAACTTTCTACACTAATTTCAGTCAAACTAGTATTAATATCCAATTGATACTAACTATATAGTTAAAATACTAATCCTCAATCTAAATATAGTTGATAAGTTTTTTTTATACCCTATAATGGAATAATTTTGTAATGTAATATAATTCAAAACCCATATTTAGATTCAGCGTTTAGAGTCGTGATTTGTAATACAAACTCATTCTATTTCCATTGTTTTCAACCAAACACTTTTTCCCACCATTTTCACGGCTTATGATCCTATTTTCATTTTGCCCTTTCGTTTCTCACACATCCCAACAATAATCTTGATTATATTTCAGCTCTCCAACACAGTTACTATATCTCCTTGAGAAAGAAATCAAAAGATTTAAATCGTTTTAATCTCACTTATAATTGAACCGATCATAAATCATTAACTTATTTATAATCGATATAATATTAACTTTAAAAAATACGACCATAAATCATTAACTTTTGACATATCAATATTTGAGAAAATTTTGGTCCTTTAAATTTGGATTTGATCATACTGTACTTGAATTCCTAAGGTCCTTTAGACACAACCATGAAAAGTTTTTCAAACTCAACACATTTTAGCATTTGAAGTTTAAAATAATCTTGTTTTGTGGTCGTACCCATTAACAATTTTGGTAATTCTCATTTTACGAATGGGATTAGAGAGATTTGAGCCATCAACCTCTTGATCCTCAACACATAGCATGATAGTTGAGCTAATCTATTTTTTACTCTTGTGTTATTTTTTTTATTATATAGAGTTAACTAATCATTTTTATATTATTTACAGAATGGCATGGAATCAATATATTAATATTAAAATTTTTAAATTTTTAAGTAATATCAAATGGGAATAGTTCAATTGATATAGTGCTTATATTATAGATTTCAAAGTTAAATATTTGATTAAAAAAACATCAATGGATAGTCTTTTAATATTTAAAAAATAAAATTATTAAGTTGGTGATATGGAAAAGTATATAAAATAACTATTATTATTTTAATTTTGAAAGAATTAAAAATTATTCTTTATCTTTTTTTCTCTTTTCTCTCTCAACCACCCACGTTCCCTTTATTTAACAAGTATACGAAGTAAAGTAGCACTATTTTGTAACAAAAATCTTTTCTTTTTTTTTTTTTCTACAGAAAATACTTTAGGTTAGCCCCACCTATCAACACCTAATTAAAATTTGCCACGTGTCAATTTAAAAAAAAGTCTTTTGATAGAAAGGGATTGTGGAGATTAATGATTACACTGCACTGTTTTTTTATAGTGTTTAAATGAATGGAAATATAGACTATAGAGAACTAGAAATTTTCTTAACAATAGATGAGTATGCGATGATAATCTGAGGGACAGGGGATCTAAATTTAAGAATGTAAAGAGGAAAAAAAAGAGAATTATGAAGGAATATGTGTTTGGAATGGATGAACATACCGTTGCGTAGAACGAAAGGCTCAATGTTGGCCGACGGATTTGGATTGGATTCTGGTTCTACTCCATTGTTATTGCTTGGATCTACACTATCGCCTGAGCTCTCTTGTGTTGAAGATGCGGTATCGCCTTCCGTGGAAGGCTTGGACGTGGAATCTCTGTTGATATCTTCCTCTTCCTCTTCTTCTTCCTCTTCCCCTTCCTCTTCCTCTTCCTCTTCCTCTTCCTCTTCCTCTTCCTCTTCCTCTTCTTCTTCATCTCTTACATCAACGACAACCGCATCAGGCACCTGCGGAGCTTTATTGTCCGGTGTTGATCTAGTGCAGTTAGCATCAACAGATCTGTAATGGGACGATCCCAATTCGTCGCTAACAAGAGGTCCTTGAGCTGGTAGAGGAGTGGTTGGTTCTTGTCCTCCATTTGGATCAAAGTTATGAGTGGTATGTGAATGAGAAGAAATATCATCGTCTTCTTCGAAAAGAGCTTTTATTGAGCTTCCCATATTGGCCTTCATCTTTCTTCAGATTTTCCAAGCAGCTTTAGATTGGAAATTTGACGCCCAACAAATTCAACCCTTTAAATGGTTTTGAATAATATATAGAATAATGCTTAGGTGTAGTCTCCTAAAAAAATATCTATTCTTTAATTATTTTTTTAAAAAAAAAAAAATTGACTTTTTATTGAATGCAACAAAGGGTATTCCCTAAAAGATGGGTGCTGCACCTATATTTTTTGGTAATATATATGGAGTATTGTTTTAGAACAAATGTTAGACAACGTGGGACATAAACAAATATCTATATTTATATGGACTAGTTGGCTCACATTTATATTTAATGACGGACTTAAATATTAATTCACACATCCAAATGAAGAAGAATCATAAAAAATGAGGAATCTAATGCGTATGAGCTGTAAATATAGGATATTTAATTCACTCAAAATATTGCATATGAGCTGTTTGGATAAAGTTTAACAATTTATTTAACTTTTGATTCATTTTATGTTCACATTTGTAATTTAATTAATTATATTTTGTTTAGTTTAACTACTATGTTGAACCGTAGATTTTTAAGATGGTAATGTAAGAGATGGACTTTTTACATATCTCTACAATAATATGATATTATCTCTATAATAATATGATATTATTCTTTTTCTATTTTTTGTTTTTACTCTAAAAAATTTCGTATAAAATAAAGATAATTATCTCCACTTATATATTCATAATTATCTTTCCATCATGACTTGATTGCATTTCTAACATTAGTTTCAATTTTTACGAGGTGTTTTTTAAATGCTATGAGGTAACCAAAAAATTCTATCGTGAATAACCTAGTAAAAGATCAAAATAATCCAACATAAAAAGAAGCTTTAACGAATCTCGAGAAGAAACATAAGAAGACTTCGAAGTCAATGATGTTTTTTATTTTATTTTTTTTTCCCCTTCCTTCCTTTGAAACCCTTTGAACAAAATTCAGATCATTAACCCAGAAAAAAAAAAAAAAAAAAACATACAAACAGTTTGAATAATTTTTTTGGGGAGGAAAAACTAACAGTGAAATCAAACTAAAAACTTACACAACATACTAACAAAGAAAACTACTAGGATAGAGATATATTGAACAAAAGAAACTTGTTCTAAACGATTATGGTCATTGAAATAATTATTAGTGCAATATGATTTGTTTAAAAAACACAACACCGATACAGATATAAGATATCAATACGATATGATACAATGATGTGCCAATTTCTAAAAAACAAAGATATATTTTATATATATATATATATATATGATAATGCTGAATGAATTGTTATAATAATTATTTTAAGTTAGATTAAAGTAGATTTAAGAAGAGAGTGAAAACATGAAAAAGAAAAATCTAGCAACGACAAATGGTGATTGAGCAACTAGAACAGACGATAAGAAAAAAAGTAGAAAATGAAAATTGATAAATGAAGTTGAAGATGAAAAATGTGTGATAATTACGTTTGGTCTTGAAAGCTACCAACCTTGTTATCTAGTTTTTTCTCGTCTCTCAATGACTGAATTAACCTACTCAACGACCAGCCTGTCCTCTTCACTTTAAAATATTCAATTCCTGCAGATTTTGGTCTTTCAATGAAGCCACCCACTTTCTGTACTCCTAACTTTAAAACCTTATTTTACTCTTCACAATAGCTGAAAACAAAAACCAAAATTAAAACATGTTCCTATTCTCTCTTCACCCAATTACACTCAGAATTTTTGTTTAAATTATTTAACACTTCTAAAAGTGAGTGATCTATAACTACGAGTTTTTAAGTGAGTTTGGTAAAACTACGAGTTTGGGAAGGTATGAAATATATTTTCAAATGTTTAATTTTAAAAATAAGTCATTTGGGAAGATATTATTGTATTTGACAACCACTCAAAATAGTTTTTCAAATGTGTTTTAATCTGTTGGAAATAAAAGTGTTCAAATAAAAATGAATTTTTTACAAAAACAATTTTTTCTCAAATCAATCTAAATGGTCTTGACATGTTACATAACTGATGTATATAATAACTTCATAATCTATCCCACGAGATATTTATTTTTATGTTGGATAGTGGAAGACTACAGTCTTCCTTCAACACCCACCTCATTATCTTCAAGGTCAAATGTGTCTGCTAGTCTCTTCCTTGAGCCAATTGTTTTTGGTTTGTTTTGATTTTGTTTTTTTTTTTTTTTTTTTTTTTTTTTTTTTTTTTTTTGCTTTTTTGNTTTTTTTTTTTTGCTTTTTTGAATTTGGGGGATTTGGCTTGTTTTTGTTTAAATTCAATGTAAAATGTGAATTGAAATGTTTTAAGACGTTAGTTGTTTCTTTTTCTATGTAGACGTTTCCTTGTTTCTTAGGGATGAACATCCACATTTTTTACATTGGATTCCTTGACGTTTTTTAAAACGTCAAAAAAAGTGACAACTGACATTTAAAAAACGTAAGAAATATTGTTTTTGTAGTAGTGCGTGTTTAATTTTAATTCCTATACTATTCATTGTCAATTAAGTCCATGCACTCTCAATAAATCTGATCACAAAACCGATTTCCTACGTTTTTCTTCACGAATTATTACAAAATAAGTCATGTCCACGGTTGGAAATGGCTTCATGAGAAGAATCTTGGCGAAATTAGATGAATAAGAATCATTTAGTCCCAAAAGAAATTGCATTACTTTTTCTTTCTCCACATGGTCTCTCATCTTCGGAATTATTGCTTCCGATGAAGACTGAGGCAACTCACTGTAGGTTGCAATTTTATCCCACGCTGCCTTGAGATTTATGAAGTAAGATTGAATTGATGATTTTCCTTGTGATGACGTGCAATTTCTTTGTAAATTTTAACTAATATGTTAGTCGTATTTAAATAATAATATATATATTGTCAAATTGAGAAGTACAATCGAAACATAATAATAAAATAAATAAATATTAAAATAAATAAAATATAATATATAAGTAAATAAAATAAAATAACAAAATGAGAAATGAGAAAATTTTCAGATTTATTCACTTTCTCCAAGTTGTATAGAATTTGCCCAATGTATATGTTATTTTAAAGTCCACAAAATGTCACTGTTTATAGGTAAAGTAACAAGTAGGATGTGGACTTACATGGACACCAAGCATGAAGGAAAATCATAGGTTTGCTTTGTTCTTACTTAATGTCGTATTTCTTTTTTTAATAGTCTTCCCCAGATTCATAGCATCCAAGTGAATTTCCACATCAAGTATCCATGATAAATAATTATTATTGTTAATATCAAGGGTGAAAAATTCTAATTTTGTAAGATTTGTCATGGCAACACTATCATAAAATACTCATTGATGTTTTCAAATATTACATAATTCTAATAAAATAGTAGAATTGAAAATTATGGCTCAAGTTTTTTTCTTTTTAAAGATAGTTTGTACACTGATGCAACATAATAGTAGCAAAATTAGACATCAGTATATCTAGAATCATTTTACCGATTTTAGAAAAAGGTAAGTCCATATTCTACAAATTGGTCATAAAAGACTATTTAATACTTGATTTTATCATCTAAATTATAAGATTTTGGTTTTTCTTAAGATTAACATTTAGTGTCACCCATTCTATCTAAAACAATGTCAATAAATTCAGTTGATGACACTAATCCTTTAAGTTCTTTTTAACTTTTACGATAATTAATGATTAAGTTGAGTTTTTGAATGGAATAATCATTTCTATTTGAGTGTTTAAAAAATTAAATTCAAAATTTTTTGTTCTGTATATGAATACTTTGTAGAGAATTTGTTATGTTTTGAGAATGGAAAAGAATTCGAAGTTTTTTTTTTTTAATTTTTATCATAGAAAACTTAGGAAAATATGTGTATAGCTGAAAATTAAAACCAACAAAAAAAAAAGAGACAAAATCAATTTCATTTACAAAAACAATACTAGATACCCCAACACAATTCAATTCAACTCAACTCTACCCCAAATATAGACAATAATTACCGACTCAACTCTCTGCTTTTATTGCGTACCAAACGCCCCCTAACAGGTTCCTCAAAAATAATTTTGAGATGAAGGATCTTGGTGATGGTTTTTTTGTATTAATAATTAAAATACTGTGAGATCATTCTCAAGGTATTTCGATATTGTCACAAAAGAATTACATCGAAAAGATTTTGAGTAGATTTGGCATGAAAAATTGTGCACTAATCCTTTCAGTTCATTTTAACTTTTACGGTAATTAATGATTAAGTTGGGTTTTTGAATGGAATAATCACTTCTATTTGAGTGTTTAAAAAATTGAATCCAAAATTTTGTGTTCTGTATATGAATACTTTGTAGAGAATTTATTATGTTTTGAGAATGGAAAAGAATTCGAAGTTTTTTTTAAAAAAAAAAAAAAAAATTATCCTAGAAAAGTTATGAAAATATGTGTATAGCTGAAAATTAAAACCAACAACAACAAAAATAAAATTAAAATAAAATCAATTTCATTTACAAAAACAGTACTAGATACCCCAATGCAACTCAACTCAACTCAACTTTGCCCCCAAACACAGACAATAATTACCAACTCAATTGAACTATGCATACCAAACACAGACAATGTAACTCTCTAGATAATAATTACCAACTCAACTCACCTCAACTCTCTGCTTTTATCGCATACCAAATGCCCCCTAAAAGGTTCCTAAAAAAAATTGAGATGAAGGATCTTAGTGATCATTCTTTTGTACTAGGAATTAAAATACTGCGAGATCATTCTCAAGGTATTTTGAGATTCTCACAAAAGAACTATACTGAAAAGATTTTCAATAGGTTTGACATGTAAAATTGTGTACCAAGTGATACCCCTGTCGCTAAAGGGGATAATTTTCATTTAGGTCAATGCCTCAAGACTATACACGAGAATAAGGAGATGTAGAAGGTTTCCTATGCATTGGCTATTGGAATTAAAATGTATGCTCAAGTATGGACACGTCCAGATATTGCATTCATAGTTAGATTGTTAGGCAAATATTTGAACAACCCGAGGATGGATCATTGGAAAGCAGCCAAACGAGTTATAGTGTATTTGTAGAGAACAAAAGATTATATGTTCAGTTATTGGAGATAAGAAGTTGTGGAGATCATTGTGTATTTTGATTCCGATTATGATGGACTCCAAGACACTTTGGGATCCACTTCAAGCTCATCTTCATGTTGGCTGGAAGAGCTGCATCCTGGAAAAGTGTTAAACAAACACTGATGACTTCTTTTATCATGGCTGTAGAGTTTATAGCATATTATGATGAGGCATCCAATCATGGAATATGATTGCAAATTTTGTCACTAGGTTGAAGATAGTGGTTAACATAGAAATATCACTAAAATTACTTTATGATAATAAGTCGGCAATAATGTATTCTAACAACAACAGAAGTAATAAGAAGTCAAAGCATGTAGACGTGAAGTTTCTCGTTGTTAAAGAAAGATTTCAGAATGGTCAAATTGTGATAGAATACATAGGAACAAACTCCATGGTGTCAGATCCATTGACTAAAGTTTTACCATCTAAAGTGTTTTAAGCATGATGCTCACATAAGTATTAATCACTTTTCTGATTCCATCGTTTAGTTGGAATTTATTATTGAGGATGCTCTTTGACCGAAATTTATTTTCTATATAGAATAAAGTTGATCATGTGGGTTTTATGTCCTAAAACTCGTGGTTTGTAAACTATAAAACTTATTCTGAAAATTCAATAAGTTGTTATTGAATATATTTATTGCTTATTAGAAATCCAATAAACCTAAAGAGACTCATGACTATTACATGAGTACTTGAACTTTATGTGGAGACACAAAAGTGGATCAAGTTCGAATAAATAGTCAAAATGATCTATATGGTTTTGGTAGAAATCTGTCTCTTATACACATCTAGATGTGTATAAGAGACAGGATTGGGACCACGAAATCAATCACTCTTACTTTTTAACGTTGTTTACTGTTTAAGACTGACTATTTCAAAGCGATGACCTAAGTAACTTGACCTTAATCCTGAGCTAACTATGAACTCCTATTTATTTGGGATTATCCTTAAATTTGCATAGGTAAGGGATGGCTCAACAGCACCGGCTCAATAAGCCTCAATTTTAGGGGTAAGATTGGATAGATAGCTGGGGACATAAGGTGCAAGAAGGAATTCACTCCTACCCGCTTTTAGGGATAGTAGAGAGGTTGTTCCCTTAAGTGCTGATTATGGGTCTTGAACAAGAGGCCCTACCCTCTTTAGCCAAAGAGGAACTCGGTTTGTTGATTGGATCACAAATAAATTGTTCATTAGAGGATCAATGAGACTTAAGGAACAAGAGATAATCTCGGGAGTAAAACAGACATTTGACCCAGCCGTTATTATGAACAACTTGTGAAGGGTTAACTTACTAATCATGGTTATATCGAGTGGACATAATATATCTACAATGAGGGGAGTTCAACTATGGGTTTTAATGGAGTGACCCATTAGTTAACGAATGGGGGTTAATTCGGTGTAATGAGTTTAGCCAATTAATCTCGAATCGTTGGAGCCCATGATTTGTAGGTCCGCAAGGTCCCTCTACTAGCTCATAAATGGATTAGCTTTAGAGTAGCGTGATAAGTTAATTTGAAACATTCAAATTAGAATTAAAGAAATTAGTAATTATATGAGATATAATTACACGTTTAATTTTAAGAATTAAACGGAATAGGAGAATTAATATTTAAATATGATTTAAATATATGAAGGTGGATTTGTGTAAAATTAATTTAATATTTGATATTAAATTAGTTAGAATTATTCAAATTTTTTAAATAATTATTCATTAATTTTATTTAGAAAAATTAATAAACGTTTCAATTTTTTAAATGAAATTGATTTTTGAAATCAATTGGAAAAAATTGAAAAAGTTAGAAAAACATAAAAATGGAATTTTGGTTTTTTCCAATAACCCCTTCAACTGTTAAAATCCACCTATTTTGGCTTCAATAACTTCAAGCATGAGCTGCATCTCATGCAGCCATCTTTCTTGCATGATAGTCTGCAATATATTAAGAAGATTGGAGTAGAATAGAAGCATGCATCTATATAATTTTTGTTGAAAAATTCGTGTTGAAAAAGTTGTTCTTCAAGTGGGTTGCTACTGTGAGTTCTTCTCTAAGTTCCCTTTATTCAAGCTTATTTTGAGTCCCACAACTCAATCTAAAGCTCCAAGAGAATAGTAAGGAATATCTTGAGGTGGTCTACAACAAGATTTGAAAAAGTTTGCAATTGGGAATCAAGATTTGAAGAAGTTCTACAAAGATATGGCTTGAAACTCTCTTGATATTGTATTAGCATGCTTTAGTTACAGCCAAAATTAATGAATTAGAGTGCTTATTGATCCTTGTTACTTCCACTGCTTGCTGATATACTCCAACAATTTGTATCAGAGCATCATTTAAGCATTCAGTTTGGTTTAATTTTGGTGTGGTGGGTGTTTTTCATGAGTTATATGAAAATTGTGCACTGATATGGTTTTCTGAGTTTTGGCATTTAATTTCTCTTTGATTTCTTGATTAAATTTATAATTGGCTTTTGTTTGATGAACTTATATGTATTGTCAAGAGTCTGTAATTTATTTGGAGTCATTAAAGTTGAAATTAAGTTGTAATTGAAGAAATAAGTGAAGAAATAAGTGAAGAAAGCCGAGCTGCAGATTACAGTTCTTCAGCCTATGTTTAAATCTCGCTACAAAGCAAGAGCAAGAGGACTAGACAATCGTGTAGCTACAGACGTTGGGCGTTGAAATTTTGTAGACGATCGTGTAGCTACAGACGCTTAACGATGCGTTGAAGTGTTATACGATGGCACTACACGATCATGTAGCTTTATCCAGGCATTAAACAATGCGTTAAAGTGTTATACGATGGCACTACATGATCGTATAGCTTTGTGCAGGCGTTGAACGATGCGTTGAAGTGTAATACGATAGCACTACATGATCGTGTAGCTTTGCGCGAGCGTTGAGCGATGTGAAGAGCCACTATACGATAGCACTATACGATCGTGTAGCTTTGNTGTAGCTTTGCGCGAGCGTTGAGCGATGTGAAGAGCCACTATACGATAGCACTATACGATCGTGTAGCTTTGTTTGGCGCTACGCGATGGCGATACACGATAGTTGAAAGATGCTAGACGATCGTGTAGCTTTGTTCGACACTATATGATGGCGCTACATGATAGTTGGAAGATGCAAGGTGATGCCACTACACGATCAGGCAGACACTAGTCAATCGTGCTAGATGATAGACATCAGCGTTACACAATGAGCCTCAGCGAGATTTTGTTTTAGTGAGATTCTGATGGAATTCTTCGAGCGAGATTTCAAGTTCAAACGAGATTTTAAATCAAGTTTGAGCGAGATTTCTAGTTTGAACAAGAATTTATTGGAATTTCGAGCAAGAGATCGAGTTGAATGAGATTATGAATCAAGCTCAAGCGAGATTTCAAGCATGGAGCAAGAGATCAAGTTTGAAGCGAGATTCTTCAATGGAGCTGGCGAGAGTTGAACCGATCAATACTAAAGCTAGCGAGAGCAGCCGGTTCGACCGATTTTCTTGAGGTCTTGTCCGGTTCAGCTTGAAAAGTTTTTGGCTAGTTCGATTCAGGCTATTCTGGTTCAGTTCAAGTTGTTTGGGTTCGGTTTGGAGCGGTTCGGAAGCAGTTTTGAAGCTGTTACTGGCTGTTTTATAATAATTAGGCTCTTGTTTGCTTGTTTATGCCAATACTAAAACCATATCAGTTTTTGTTTAATTATTTTTGTATTTGATGTATGTTATAATTAAATATATCTTGTATGAGCATAAAGTATGTCATGTAGATTTAAAATCCCACCATAGAAAGCATGTTACATGCATTGAAAGTATGTTATAAAATGTTATAATATATAGTATGCATGTTAGGGTTTATCTTATTTAATATAATTGTTATATTAAATATTGAATGCCTTTGATGTATGTTGTGGATGTTTACCATGTCTAAAATTTTATAAGCTGTTATAAAATTGGGTTAGATATTTAAAATCCATAACAAAGAACAGTTGCATGCTCACGTAGGTTAACCACTCGTTTTAATAGTTAAAATAATCGTTAAACTTGTAAAACTCGGGCTACAAACTCAACCGATATATAATCCTATCTAAGGTTGGGGATATTTAAGTTGACGGTCTACGGAACACCTCCTACCTGGGGATTATGGACGAATTATTGAGCGTTGTTAACTGGTTTTATGAGCATACGTGAGCGATCTGAGGTAATAAAACGGTTTATCACATAGACATCTTAGGTTTAAATCCATTTATAAGTATTATACTTGGATAAACCATATAGACTTAGGGTAATTTGTTTAGCCGAAATGAACCTAAGTATAAATTTACCCAATTGTTAGAATACTTCAGTGGGAGTTTAATAACATATATGATATGCTATTAGAACACTTCAATGAAAATCAAATAAATTATATGATATGTTAGAACACTTCAGTGGGAGATTAATAAACATATATGATATGATTATTTCTAGTTATCACACTAAGAAAAAAATTCATGTGGCACTTCGTGTCACCCTAGAAGTGACCTCCATTTGGAAAGTGTTTGAATGAATTGAGATTTTGGTGAATGGGGGAAGTTGTTCACTTTAAAATCAAATACAATGTTTTGATTTTAAAATTTTCACGCTCTCAAGATGTTCACACCAAAAGGTTCATGCGGCACTTCGTGTCACCTTGGAAGTGGCCTCCATTCGGAAAGTGTTTGCATGAATTGATCATGGTGAATGAGGGGAAGTTGTTCACTGAAAAATCAAATAGATATATTGATTTCAATTCTTACGTTCCTACATAATTCCCACCGTGAGATCTCTGCAGCACTTGTTTCACCTTGGAAGTGACTTCCATTCAGAAAGTGTTCGTTATAGATCAAGACCAAAGCGAATGGGGGAAGTAGTTCATAGTAAGTGGGTGAGGGATGTGTATCAACATATTCCACAGTCTCTTCTATTGGTTTGAACCGTGAGATTCCTATGTTGCGCATACTTGTCGTCTTTAAGTCGGCCTCGCTAGTCATTTAACGATGGTTATCCCCTCGAAGGGTTTTAACATAGGATTTGGAATATCTCAAACTCTAGAAATGAAGAGGATTTCTAAAGTCAGTTTCAGGTTTGACTTTCCAATTTCGGGAGCATCGTTGGGATCAGACTTTTGAAGTCTGAAAACAGAGGGTTACACTTACAAGATTACTAAATAGTTAGTAATTTCCAACAAAAAATGGTAGCTAAATGAATATTGGAATATGAGTTATTCTGGAGATAGTATTTAGTCAAGAATGTCTTGTTGTAGTATCATTGCAAAAAGAATAAATCTTGGATATATTATTACTTTACTAAAACTTGATTGGGTTTTAAAAGCAATTCACTTATAGAATTTGTTTATAATTTCAGAATGACGAGTTCACTAGTACAATTGTTTACGTCTGATAAACTGATTGGGGATAATTATGTAACCTAAAAATCAAATTTGAATATTATACTTGTGATAGACGATTTACGGTTCATCTTAACAAAAAATTGTCCTCCTGTCATGATATGATAGATAGATCAGGACAAATGATAAAGCTCATACTTATATCCTAGCCAGCATATCTGATGTTTTGGCGAAGAAACATGAGGATATAGGTACTGCCAAAGAGATTATGGAATCTCTAAGGGATGTTCGGGCAACTGTCCTTCTCCCGAAAGCATGATGCTATAAAGTATGTTTACAAATACCGCATGAAAGAGGGGGCCTCTGTTCGTGAACAATGTCCTGGATATGATGGTTCACTTTAATGTGGTGGAAGTAAACGGTGCTGTTGTTGACAAGAGAAGTCAAGTCGGTTTTATTTTAGAATCTCTTTCGAAGATTTTTCTGCAGTTTTGCATGAATGCACTCATGAATAAAATTGAATATAGCTTAACTACTCTACAGAATGAGCTACAGGCATTCTAGACTATGTTAAGAACTAAAGATCTGGAATCCAAAGTAAATGTTACTACCGTTGAGAAGAGAGGAACGTCCTCTAAAAAGCCTGATGTTGTTTCCTCTTCACAGAGTAAAATTATTCTTATTAAGAAGAACAAAGGGAAATGGAAGAAGAAACCCGCTGGAAAGAAAGGCAAGAACAACGCTGCAGACAAAGGAAAGTATTTCCACTGCTATGAAAAAGGACATTAGAAGAGAAACTACCCTCAGTACCTTGTTGAGAAGAGAGCAAAAAATGCAAAACAGGTAAACTAGTTCCTGAGGGTCGCTTGCTCATGTTAATCAGTTGGAGATGTTGTTTGATGATAAACGTACTCGCTTTTGTTATCATGATAAACGTACTCGCTTTTGTTATCATGATAAACGTACTCGCTTTTGTTATCTTGTAAAGAACAAATTTTTGTTGTAAATGAAATGTCCATTTTAAAAAATTATGTTTGTTCTATCTCATAGCAACTTCTGTTAAAAATCAAACTAGTTAAAAGCCATTTGCAAATATTCAAATATTTAAAACGACTAGAAATCAATTAGATCAAATTATAAAAAGTTTAAAGATTTCTAGATCTATTTAATTAACACTGTTAACAAGAGTTGTTAAGACAGGTCAGATGCATCTTACTCAAAGAGTTGAGAGTACCTCAATGTAGTGGGAGGAAAGTATGACTTCTTGATCATTTTTTAGAATAAGATGCATTCCTCATATAGTTTAACAAGAAGTCTATTGTACACAAACATGTTTACAATGATTCTCTCGGTTAAAGTGTTTAAGAATCACCTAGTACGACTAGGAATACCAGGTAAATAATCTAAGGAAAGTGGGAGAGATATCGAGTATGGGATACCGAATGGTAAGTCATGGGTATGGGATGCCCTAGTTTATTGTATTTCTCTATAAACTCTGAAACTTAGTCTTATATATTCGTATATATAAGTTGTCACTGGATTTTTAGTCCAAGTGGGAGTTTGTTGGGTTTTATTTCCTAAAACTCATGGTTTGTAAACAATAAAACTTATTCTGAAAATTCAAGAAGTTGTTATTGAATATATGTATTGCTTATTAGAAATCCAATAAACCTAAAAAGACTCATGACTATTACATGAGTACTCGAACTATATGTGAAGACATAAAAGTGGATCACGTTCGAATAAATAGTCAAAATGATATATAGTATATGAATAAGATTGGGTGTCTTATTCTAGTAACACTATTGGATGCGGCCTACTTTGCAATTGTTACAAAGAGCCGTAAAGTGCTACAAATGAAGTAATCCTAATTTGTACATGTTATGACATTAGGAGTGGGGGCGTCCTGTGCAAATGGGTTTGTACATGATCGGACCATGAAATCAGTCACTCTTACTTTATAACGTTGTTTACTGTTTAAGACTCTATTTCAAAACGATGACCTAGGTAACTTGACCTTAATCCTAAGCTAACTATGAACTTCTATTTATTCAGGATTATCCTCAGATTTTCATAGATGAAGGTTGGCTCAACAGCGCCAACTAAATAAACCTCCATTTCAGGTGTAAGACCGGGTAGATAGTTGGGGACATAGGGTGCAAGAAGAAATTCACCCCTACCCACTTTTAGGGATAGTAGAGAGGTTGTTCCCTTAAGCGCTGATTCTGAGTCTTGACAAGAGACCCTACCCTCTTATTGTTGATTGGATCACAGATCAATTGTTCATTAGAAGATCAGTGGGACTTAAGGAACAAGAGGTGATCTCGGAGGTAAAACAGTCATTAGATCCAACCGTTATTACGAACAACCTGTGAAGGGTTAACTTACTAATCATAGTTATATCGAGTAGACATAATATATCTATAGTGAGGGGAGTTCAGCTATGGGCTTTAGTGGAGTGACCCATTAGTTAACGAATGGGGGTTAATTCGGTGTAATGAGTTTAGCCAATTAATCTCAGATCGTTGGAGCCCATAATCTGTAGGTCCGCGAGGTCCTTCTACTAGCTCATAAATGGATTAGCTTTAGAGTAGTGTGATAAGTTAATTTGAAACGTTCAAATTAGAATTAAAGAAATTGAGATATAATTACACATTTAATTTTAATAATTAAACGGAATAGGATAATTAATTTTTAAATATGATTTAAATATATGAAGGTGAATTTGTGTAAAATTAATTTAATATTTGATATTAAATTAGTTAGAATTATTTAAATTATTTAAATAATTATTCATTAATTTTATTTAGAAAAATAATAAAATTTTCAATTTTTGAAATGAAATTTATTTTTGAAATCAATTGCAAAAAATTGAAAAAGATAGAAAAACACAAAAATGGAATTTTGGTTTTTTCCAATAATCCCTTCAACGAACTCACTTAAAACTCACCTATTTTGGCTTCAATAATTCCAAGCATGAGCATCTCATGCAACCATCTTCTTTCCATGATAGTCTGCAATATATTGAGAAGATTGGAGTAGAATAGAAGCATGCATCTATAGAATTTTTGTTGAAAATTTCATGTTGAAGAAGTTGTTCTTCAAGTGGGTTGCTGCTGTGAGTTCTTCTTTAAGTTCCCTTCATTCAAGCTTATTTTGAGTCCCACAACTCAATCTAAAGCTCCAAGAAAATAGTAAGGAAGATCTTGAGGTGTTTACAACAAGATTTGAAAAAGTTTGCAGTTGGGAATCAAGATTTGAAGAAGTTCTGCAAAGGTATGACTTGAAACCCTCTTGATATTGTATTAGCATACTTTAGTTACTGACAAAATTAATGAATTAGAGTGCTTATTGATCCTTGTTTCTTCCGTTGCTTGCTGATATACTCCAACAGATGGTTTATGTTTTATTATCTAAACTTGTTTATCATGCATGCAGTTTAGCAAATGTGGTTTAGCATAAAGTTTTTAAGAATGATCTCACTAAGGTATTTAAACTAGTTAGAAATAGGCAGATCATTTTGCATGTAGTTTCCATGCTATCCATCTATACTTGATCTATGTCATTGAATGTATTGAAATTGGCGATCAAGGAAGATTTAGTTACAAGGGTAGTGACAAAAGTCGCCTTGATTCTATGCTAATACAAAAGATGGACCAGATTGAACTAAAGGAAAATTCTATTATTGAAATAACCGGTTTATAGGCGCTTATAATTTAAGTGATTTAATTACATTAGGTACACATACATAGCCCAAGTGGAAGATTATTAGACGTATTTAAATAATAATACATATAATTAAAGTATAGGTTATGTATGTGGATTAATATTTTATCACATTGGATTATTTTATTAGATTGAACCCTATCATGTAATCTAATTAATTAAGGCCCTATATTCCTAATTAAGTATGAGTTTAATGGGTAGAAGCTCGTTTCTAGTTAATTAGGATTTCTAATTGAGTATGGACTTAGTGGGTAGAAGTCAATTCATTAGGGTTTAATGGGAACCCTAATTGAGACCTTACGATTATGGTCCCTAATATACTAACAATAATCACTCAGTCTTTCTTGAATACCAGATAGAGATCCCAATCCCAGTAAGAGTAAGGGTATTCAAAATTTTGGTTTAGGAAGACAATAATAATCTTAAAGCTATCATCAATCTCTCACTAGAATTTGGTATATTATCTATTATTGACAATTTAACATGAATAATTCTAAAATTAATCTATTCAGTATAGATTTAAAGTATTTGCACTAACAATATTCTCGAAACCTTAATGCTTTGAGAAGAAAAATTTTCCTTAATTCTAAGGGTAATTTTTGGGAAAACCATAAAATATTTATTACTCGTATGAAAAGATATTGAACAAATTGTAATCGCACCTTCTAAATTGTTGTTGTTAGGATTTGAGGACACGACCGTGTTTGAAGTATTTGAAGATCTAACATTGTTAACTGCAATTTAAGTTGGTGCGTTGTTGCTCTCGAGGATTGGGCGTTGACTTTGTTCCATGTGAGGATGTTCGGGGACTGATAAACCCTCTTATCATCTTTATTAATTTCTCTCTCAATTTTGCCTGTTTTTTTTCAATGCTTCACTTTTTCCCTTCTCAAATTCAACTAAAACCTAAGCTTTATATAATTGGAAATGGAGGGTTTATCCAGTCAATGTCATACAGCCTTGACTATTATTATTATTATTATTATTTGGAAATTCATTTTTGGTTGTTGGTGCTCAATTATTGACAACTTTGAATAAATAAATCATTGTTCATTGGGATTGCGATGTTATTTTTGTTTTGATGTTAAACCAATATATTGGCAAATTATGCGACAAGAATTCACAGAATTTATTTGATGCATTTTTGCAAATGTCAAATCATTCGTCCGACCCCTAATGCATTTAATATTTATGTTAAATTTTTATAAAGGCATAGGAATAGATTATTGTTGTATTTAGTTGTACACAAGAATTTTATGAGGATATGAAGTAAATAAATTAGAGCCTATTTAGTAAGCAATCTGAGATTGAGAGAATATCAAATAATTTATAGAAATTGAAAAAAAATAAATTCTAGATTTGCATCAGCATCTATCACATAGTATCAATTATAGATTTCTATCGATCTCTATCAATCTTCATCATAAAAGATTAAATATTGTTATTCTCTATAAATAGTTTTCCTTATTTTTCTATTTTTGAAAATTCCAAATTTAAAAACAAGGATTCAATGAAAACAAAGTTGCATTTTATATTTTTAAATATGTGTTTGGTCGTAGATTTAAAATTAAATTCTAATTTAAACAAATTTTTAAAATGTGATAGAAAATATATTTAGTTATTTACTAAATACTATGTTGAATATAAACTCCTTACTAATTATATTCTGAACTTATTTTATGTTAAAATTTATTGTATAATTATTATGTATTAATATGATGTAATATATATAATATACAACATATTTTAAATTTAACAAAAATAATCAAGTTTATAACTTGGAATAGTATAATTGTTATTAGTTTTATCACTTTTAATATAATTCTGCATTTTAAAATTTTGAATTCACAATTTGGATATACTAAAAATATATAAAAAAAAATCTTTTTAGAATTTGCACGATTTGGATCACAAAATCTGAAAACAATTTTCGAAAATACCATCAATCAAAACACACATTCGCTCAATTTAGTAATTCTGAATACATAAAAACGAATATGGGTTCCTACCAATTAGGCGCTTGTGCCTCTATTTATTTTTTGAAATTAATCATGGTATTCTCATCTAATATTTATAGATCAAGTTATAAACAATTAATTAGTTAATAACGAAATAACCATTTTAATTGGATAGTTAACTATGAGTACTATTAAAAAAACGAATACTAATTCTAAGTTAATTTAAATAGTCTAAGTGAACATAGTTCAACGACACAATGTATAGTATTATATGTTTTGAAGTTAGAGGTTTGATTTTCCTATCTCACATATTATCAAATAAATAAATCTGAATTTAATCAATACTTTTTCCTAAAAAGATACTAAAGGAGGGAAGGAATCAAAAGTGCACCTAAACGACTAGATTGACACATCTTTGACAGTTTTACCACACATCCTAAACTCAAAAGCATATTCATTACCATCGAAAGATCAAGATGATCGATAAGCACAGGAAAAAGAAACAAATGATTATTTCTTTCCAACCAAATATTTCTTTATTGAAACTAATACTAAAATTAATTAACAAATATTTTGAATCACATTAATTTAATATATTTTTATCAATAAACATGGATTAAATAACTATATGATTATTTATTAATTAGAATCCATTATTTAACTTTAGTTAACTAAAATATGATATGTTTCGGTGAAAGTTGGTGACTTCAAATTATTATATGTTAATTATTAATTATCTAATTATAAATAATTTTAAAAATAATTATTTGATTATAAAAAATTAAGAGAATTTCAAAAACCACGGCTGAAAAATGATGGTAGTTGTAAATATATCTTCAAATTTTCAGTTGTAATAACTCTGCTCAATTGGACCTCAAAAACTCACCTAGGGTAGAAATTAAAATTCTAGAGTATAATTTTTTAAGAATTTTAAACAAAAGTTAAGATATGAAATGGTATACGGTAGTAATCAAACAAAATTTTGGATTTACTAGAGGTAATATATATATATATATATATGAATATCACTCAAGTTCTTTTCCTATGCATGTCAGTTATGTCATTCTTGTTTGTTTGTTAATTTTCTAGACTCGTTTTTTTAAGAAAATTTATATTTTTAGCCTCGTGATTTAGATTGCATTTGTTAGATCTCTAAACTTTAAACTCAACATTTTAGGGGTTGTTGGATAACCAATTGACTTTTGATTTTTTTTTTTTTTTTTTTTTTTTTTTTTTTTAAGATTAGACCGTTTAGTATGTAATTAAGTTTTTTTTTTCTTTTCCAATCCAAAAGAGGTTTTAAAAATGTTGGGAAAAAATATTTTCAAAATTTGATTTTCGATTTTTATTTTGAAAACAGGCTAAGTTTCTTCTATCTAATTAACAGAATGAAGAAAACAAAAGGACTAACTTGTGCACCAGCAGGGATGTCAGAGAGACGGAGTGGAGTCAGGATGAACTTTCCATCCCTATTTTGGTTGGGATTTTTTCGTCCTCATACCCACTCCATTTCCTATCTTTTCGAGAGTGGGTTGGGTGAAGGAACCCCATTCTAGGACCGGATCCCCATGGAGAATTATTTTTCATTTCTATTTTTATTTTTATTTATTTAAAATTAATTAAAAGATAGTATTTATATTGAAATTGTAAGTATTTTATGTTACAAGTTATTACCATTATTGTTTTATTTTTTAAATGAATAATTTAAATTTATTTTACTACTTTCTATTGTAAATTTAATACAAAAAATTATTATATTATGGAATTAATATTTTTTTAAAAAATGACATTAACAGATACAGTAGCTTACAATGTGCATGTATTAAAACGCATTCATTCTAAGGAAAAACACATAAAATTCCTTGCACGTCGTTAACTCATTAAAAAGTAGCATTTTAGTTAAATCTGCTTCACTAGCGCATCCCAATGTAGGAATTGAAGAAATTTCACTAAGTGTTGAAGACCAAGCTGGCGCATGGGCTATGTGTTCAAGGCTGCTCGATGCAGAAAAGATACATTGGCTAACACTTTTGTGTCAAATCACCACTTGTAGGTATAGGCATCTGACTGGCGACATCTGAATGTCTCAGAGGTGGTAGGTTATTGACCCAGGGTATGAAATTTAATGCAAGTCCTATCAACATATTGCTTGGAGTTGCCTATAAAAAGGGAAGTCAGCTGCTGAAAAAGAAGTTAGCCATTTTTATAGAAACATATAAACAAATTAGAGAGCCAATTAGTACTTAGCTCAATTCTGCTATCTACAAGAAGAAGATAAGAGGGAAGATCTGTTGAGTTTTATGTCCTAAAAACTCGCAGTTTGTAAAATGATAAACATTTTCTATAATTAATATACTTGTTATTGATTTCATAAATTGTACGAGAGTCTAAATCCAATAAACTAAGACCCATGAATATTGTATGAGTACTTGACCTTTAGGTGGAGACATAAGAGTGGATCGTGTTCGAGTAAATAATCAAAATGATCTATGATACATGAATGAGGTTGAGTACCTTATTCTAAAAAGTTTGCAGTGGGAATCAAGATTTGAAGAAGTTCTGCAAAGGTATGACTTGAAACCCCTTGATATTGTATTAGCATACTTTAGTTACTGACAAAATTAATGAATTAGAGTGCTTATTGATCCTTGTTTCTTCCGTTGCTTGCTGATATACTCCAACAGATGGTTTATGTTTTATTTATCTAAACTTGTTTATCATGCATGCAGTTTAGCAAATGTGTTTAGCATAAAGTTTTTAAGAATGATCTCACTAAGGTATTTAAACTAGTTAGAAATAGGCAGTATCATTTTGCATGTAGTTTCCATGCTATCCATCTATACTTGATCTATGTCATGAATGTATTGAAATTTGGCGATCAAGAGATTTAGTTACAAGGGTAGTTGACAAAAGTCGCCTTGATTCTATGCTAATACAAAAGATGGACCAGATTGAACTAAAGGAAAATTCTATTATTGAAATAACCGGTTTATAGGCGCTTATAATTTAAGTGATTTAATTACATTAGGTACACATACATAGCCCCAGTGGAAGATTATTAGACGTATTTAAATAATAATACATATTAATTAAAGTATAGGTTATGTATGTGGATTAATATTTTATCACATTGGATTATTTTATTAGATTGAACCCTATCATGTAATCTAATTAATTAAGGCCCTATATTCCTAATTAAGTAGAGTTTAATGGTAGAAGCTCGTTTCTAGTTAATTAGATTTCTAATTGAGTATGGACTTAGTGGGTAGAAGTCAATATTCATTAGGGTTTAATGGGAACCCTAATTGAGACCTTACGTTATTGTCCCTAATATACTAACAATAATCACTCAGTCTTTCTTGAATACCAGATAGAGATCCAATCCCAGTAACAGTAAGGGTATTCAAAATTTTGGTTTAGGAAGACAATAATAATCTTAAAGCTATCATCAATCTCTCACTAGAATTTTGTATATTATCTATTATTGACATTTAACATGAATAATTCTAATAAATCTTATTCAGTATAGATTTAAAGTATTTGCACTAACAATATTCTCGAAACCTTAATGCTTTGAGAAGAAAAATTTTCCTTAATTCTAAGGTAATTTTGGGAAAACCTATAAATATTTATTACTCGTATGAAAAGATATTGAACAAATGTAATCGCACCTTCTAAATGTTGTTGTTAGGATTTGAGGACACGACCGTGTTTGAAGTATTTGAAGATCTAACATTGTTAACTGCAATTTAAGTTGGTGCGTTGTTGCTCTCGAGGATTGGGCGTTGACTTTGTTCCATGTGAGGATGTTCGGGGACTGATAAACCCTCTTAATCATCTTTATTAATTTCTCTCTCAATTTGCCTGTTTTTTTCAATGCTTCACTTTTCCCTTCTCAAATTCAACTAAAACCTAAGCTTTATATAATTGGAAATGGAGGTTTATCCAGTCAATGTCATACAGCCTTGACTATTATTATTATTTATTATTATTTGGAAATTCATTTTTGGTTGTTGGTGCTCAATTATTGACAACTTTGAATAAATAAATCATTGTTCATTGGGATTGCGATGTTATTTTTGTTTTGATGTTAAACCAATATATTGGCAAATTATGCGACAAGAATTCACAGAAATATTTGATGCATTTTTGCAAATGTCAAATCATTCGTCCGACCCCTAATGCATTTAATATTTATGTTAAATTTTTATAAAGGCATAGGAATAGATTATTGTTGTATTTAGTTGTACACAAGAATTTTATGAGGATATGAAGTAAATAAATTAGAGCCTATTTAGTAAGCAATCTGAGATTGAGAGAATACAAATAATTTATAGAAATTGAAAAAAAAATAAATTCTAGATTTGCATCAGCATCTATCACATAGTATCAATTATAGATTTCTATCGATCTCTATCAATCTTCATCATAAAGATTAAATATTGTTATTCTCTATAAATAGTTTCCTTATTTTTCTATTTTTGAAAATTCCAAATTTAAAAACAAGGATTCAATAAACAAAGTTGCATTTTATATTTTTAATATGTGTTGGTCGTAGATTTAAAATTAAATTCTAATTTAAACAAATTTTTAAAATGTGATAGAATATATTTAGTTATTTACAATACTATGTTGAATATAAACTCCTTACTAATTATATTCTGAACTATTTTATGTTAAAATTTATTGTATAATTATTATGTATTAATATGATGTAATATATATATATACACATATTTTAATTTAACAAAAAAATCAAGTTTATTAACTTGGAATAGTTATAATTGTTATTAGTTTTATCACTTTTAATTAATTCTGCATTTTAAATTTTGAATTCACAATTTGGATATACTAAAAATATATAAAAAAAAATCTTTTTAGAATTTGCACGATTTGGATCACAAAATCTGAAAACATTTTCGAAAATACATCAATCAAAACACACATTCTCAATTTAGTAATTCTGCCACAAGCTCACATTCAACAAGGTTGCTACAGTGAACTTTTCTCCTTCATCCCTTGATTCAAACTTGTTTTGAGTCTCACAACTCAATCTAGAGCACCAAGAGAATAGTGAGAAAGATCTTGAGGTGGTCTGCAACAAGATTTGGAGAAGATAGCAGCTGGAGAAAGAGCTTTGAAGAAGTTCTACAAGAGGTATGTCTTGAAACTCACTTGTTTTTCTACAAGAGCATGCTTTATATTTTGCCAAAATTAGTGAATTTGAGTGTTTAGATGATCCTTGTGCTTCCGCTATTGCTGATACAATCCTACAATTGGTATCAGAGCATCAAATAAGCATTCAATTCGGTTTAATTTTTTTTTGGTGGGTATTTTATATGAGAAACATGAAACTGATGCACTGATATGGTTTTCTGAGTTTTGGCTATTTAATTCTCTTTAGTTTCTCATTTAAATTTATAATTGGCTCTTGTTTGATGAGTTTTTATGTGTTAGCAAGAGTCTGTAATTTATTTGGAGTCATTAGAGTTGAAATTAAGATGTAATTGAAGAATCAAGTGAATTAGGCCTAGCTGCTGTTCCAGTTTTCAACTTCTGCTCAAAATCATTGTTGAGGTTCAGTTGCTAAGTGATCGTCTAGCTCCAGGCACTACACGATCTGAAGAAAAGCTAGATGATTGTATAGTAATGGGCGCTGGTCATTGTGATGTTGAACGCTAGACGATCGTGTACTTGCGGGAGCTAAACGATGCATTAAATTTGCTATACGATAGCACTAACCAATCGTTTAGCTTCGACATGGGAACTAAACGATACGTTGAATTTATTATACAATGGTACTACACGATAGTTTAGGTATGATGTGTGCTAAGCAATGCGATGAAGTGCTACGCGATAGCGCTGAGCGATCGATTAGATGCGGAGCTAAGCGATTGTGTAGATGAAGTGCTAAGCGATACGTTGAAGTTTCTATGCGATGGAAATAAACGATCGCTTGCCTACGAAATGCTAAGCGATGCGATGATCTTCTATAGGATGGAGCTAAGCGACCGTTTAGCTACGGCGGATACTAAAATGACATGAAGCACTAGATGATGGTGTTAAGCGATTGTTTAGTTCTATATGATAGAACTAACCAATAGTTATGCGATAGCTAAGTGATGGAGTTGAGCGATCGTATAGTTCTATGCGATAGAACTAAGCGATCGTTTAGCTTCGGCAGTCACTAAGCGATCGTGTAGTTTTATGTGATAAAGCTAAACGATTGTTTAGTTGAGGCAAACACTAAGCGATCGTGTAGTTCTTCACAACACAAGGTGATGGAGCTAGATGATTGCCTTTAGCTCTACACGATTGACCTTTGCAAGACTTTGAGGTTGGACCGAGAACAACTGGTTCGACCAGTTTTCTCAAGGTCCAATCCAGTTCAGCCTCAAAGTATTTTTGGCTTGTCCGATTCAGACTCATCCTGTCCGGTTCAAGGTGTTTGGGTTCGGTTTGGAGTGGTTCGAGCGATTCAAAGACGATTTTGAAGGTGATTGTAATAGTTAGGCTTCTGTTTGCTTGTTTATGTCAAAACTAAAACCATATCAGTCTGTGTTTCATTATTTATGCATTTGATTTATGTTATGATTAAATAAATCTTGTATGTCCATATAGTATGCCATTTAGATTTAAAATCTCATCATAGGAAGCATGTTACATGCACTGAAAGTATGTTATAATTGTTAATAATATATAGTATGCATGTTAGGGTTTCCTGTATTTAATATAAGTGTTATATTAAATATTGAATGTCTTATGTATGTTATGGATGTTTAGCATGTCTAAAGTTTTATAAGTTGTTATAAAACTGGGTTAGACATTTAAAATCCATAAACAACAGTTGCATGCTCACGTAGATTGATCACCTATTTTAATTGTTAAAACTTATAAATCCTAGGTTACAAACTCAACCGGTATATAGTCCTATCTTAAGGCTGGGGATACTTAAGTTGACGAGTTACGGAACATCTCCTACCTGGGGATTATGGCCGAATTATTGAGCATTGGTAATCGGTTTTATGAGCATAGTGAGTGATGTGAGGTAATAAAATGGTTTATCACCTAGACATCATAGGTTAAAATCCAATTATAAGAGTTATATTTGGATAAACCACATAGACTTATAGTTGTTTTATTAGCCGAAAAGAACCTAAGTATAAATCTACCCAAACACTTCAGCGGCAGTTTAATAAACTTCTATATGATAGAATTATTAGAAAACTTCAGTGGGAGATTAAGAACATATACGATACGTTATTTTTAGCTTTCACGTCTTTAAAAGTTCACAATCCAGATTTAAGCAGTATTTCGTGTCACCCTGGGAGTCACCTCCCTTCGAAAAGTATTTTTTTTTACATTAAATCTAGATTTCGGTGAATAAGAGGAAGTTGTTCAAATATAAGTCTATTATACAATAAATAGATTTCAACTACCACGTCTCCAAATAGTTTACACCGTGAGATTCACATGACGCTTCTTGTCACCCTGGGAGTGACCTCCCTTTGGAAAGTGTTTTATATGAGTCAATATCAAGGTAAACAGAGGAAGTAGTTCATAGTATGTGTCAATATATCCTACGGTCTCCTCCATTAGTCTGAACCGTGAGATTCCTATGTTGCATGAGTTGGTTAGCTTTAAGCGGCCCTTTGCTAGTCGTTTAGCGACAGCAATCCCTACGGAGGGTTGTAACATAGGATTCGGAACAACACAGGCATCAGTAAAATGAATAGGGTCTTATAGTTCCTTCTTGGATGTTGTCTTCTATCTCGAAGGTAAATTTATACCATTCTATAGGATCTGAAAATGGCGGGTTACACTTACAAGAATTACTAAGTTGTTAGTAAAGATCTTGACCGAAAACGATAACTAAACGACTATAAGAATAAGAGTTATTCTAGAGACAATAGGAATAAGACTTATTCCGGGGATATTGTTTGGTCAAAATTGTTTGTTTTAGTGAAGGAGTATGTGACTGCCCCACGGTAGCACATATTCTGACTCACTAAAGTATTGTTGCAAATAAAGAATGGTTATGGGTACATTATTGCTTTTTGTTAAAACTTGATCTTGGATTTAATTACAATTTGCTAATTAGAATTTGTTTGAATTTTAATAGGATGTCGAATTCTTTTGTAATACTTGCTTCCGATGTACATAATAGTAAAAGCAAATTGACAAACAAATTACTAGCAATTGATAATACCAAAAGAGTTTTAACAAAGTATTGTCCTCTATCTCCCAACTCATTTGAAATTATGAATTATACAGATAAGAATATAGAATTCGAACAACAAGATAAATATAATTTACTTGTTATCGAATCATGTATAGTGGAAAACGATAAAATCTGGATAATTGATTCAAGTGCCACTAATCATGTATGTATTATCTCACAGGAAACAAGTTCCTGGAGACAATTGACAGAAGGTGAAACAATTTTTAAGGTAGGGACTCGGGAGATTGTTTCAGCTAAAACAGTGGGAGATATGAAGTTATTTATAGGAGATAAGTACATTTATTTGAAAAATGTATATTATATTCCTTCTATGAAAAGGAATCTAATATATGTCTCTTGTTTGCTAGAACAAAATTATAAAGTTTATTTCGAAAATGGTGAAGTGTTCATCAAAATGAAAAATAAATAAATTTGCTCTGCAAAACTAGAAAATAACTTGTACATGTTAAAACCAACTGAGGCCAAAGCTGTTTTGAACATAGAAATGTTTAAAACTGCTGGGACTCATAAAAAAAGGAATATTTCTCCAAATGCCTATCTTTGGCACTGGAGACTGGGTCACATAAATCTCAACAGGATTGAAAGATTGGTTAAAAATGGTCATCTAAATAAGTTGGAAGACAGTTCCTTACCACCATGTGAGTCATGTCGTGAGGGTAAAATGACAAAAGAATCTTTTTCTGGAAACGGTCTTAGAGTCAAACAACCCCTAGAGCTGATTCACTTAGACCTTTGTGGGCCTTTAAATGTTAGAGTAAGAGGAGGGTATGAATATTTCATCATTTTTATAGATGATTATTCCAGGTATGGGCATGTTTACCTGATGCACCAAAATTTTAAAACTTTTGAAAAGTTCAAAGAGTATAAGGCCGAGGTTGAGAAATAATGCGTTATTTTATGCGGTGAAATAATGAAAGGTATTGTGGTGATGGAAAATGTGTTGTGCAATAAGTTTTCTCATTAGAATCCAAGTATAAATCCTACTGAGTTTCCTAGCAAGTCCAGGGTTGAACTCAGGGACTAAGGAAAACGATATGCGGTGGTAATTTGTAAGATAACTTTGCGGTAATGAATAAATTAACGATTGGTTGGTTTGTTGTTTGCAATGTAAAATGTATGCGGCAGAGTTACGAAAAGAGTTAATAATACGGAAGATGCGATGAATATGTGGTGAACGAGTTGAGAGGGATTCAGATAACACTTCCTAAGATTGCGTTCATGTTATGCGATCATACAATATACATACAATAGCAAATCATCTCTCAATGCAAATGTTATGGCTTCTAAGTCTAGAACACATGCGATATATGCGATAAAGTCTATAGGACCTACACATAAGCCTCTATTCTTGTTTATGCGATGACAAATGACATACACACATACAAGGCGACCACATAATACCATAACCTATCTCTAGGGTGCATGCGATGCATGTTGGCAAACAGAGCTTATCTCTAAGTCTCTATCTTTTGCTTAAGCAGATCTAATCTTACTCTCTCGAGTCTAGATTCTAACCTAGCTCTCTCAAGTCTCAGATTCTTTCTTTAGACTCTCTCTCGAGTAGCTCTAAAGGGGTGTTGGGCGCAACATAAGACAAGTTAATCGCATGCAATGAAGATCCTAGGTCACGTTAGCTAAGTTCTTTTCAACCCATTCGATAAATTTAGCTACTCATGCATGCTTTTAAGAGAGTGAACATATGTAGATAAGAAAGTTCCATTTTATAGACATGTAATTGAAATACAGAATAATAATGTGGAATAAGAATAAAGAGTCTGGTAGCAATCTCTTTCTTCCCAAGGCTTTTACACTATTCTTCTCTACTCTGTTTAAAAGATAATCTCGCTCTCACGAGAGTCGGCCCTCTCTCTGCTTTTCCATGCCTTCTGGGTTCTCTCTCGAACTGACCAGAGCGATCTTCCGGCGTCTCTTCCCTTCTCTTGCTCCACCTTCTAAGTAATAGAAAAACTATGAACAAGGCTACTTCTATCTAAGGGAAATTATCTAACTGTCGAACTCCTTCACTGAAGGTTGCCTTCGATATTTATAGAGCTTTAGGGTGAAAGGCTTCTTCTCTCTTATGATTGCACTGATGGGATGGCATTAATTCTCTGTCTAATGCGCCGAATATTTTTCATCAAATAGTTGAGTGTACTTGCTACAGTAGTTCGGTAACGGCTTGTCAACTTAATTCGGAATCGACCGTCATCAGCTTTTTGTTCCATCGTGATTTATTA